>NC_059346.1:18567500-19167500 GCF_019703515.2 Myxocyprinus asiaticus | reverse complement strand
CTTGTTTATAGTCAAAAGTCCCACGTTATGCACCAAAACTTAATTTTTCTGCATTATTGTGATTTTGGTTAAACAATAAACTGCATCTGGGATTTTGTTCATTTTGGACTCTTGTAGCCTCTATGTCTGTGCCCATCATAGTAAGGAAAGAGTAATAATTTGTTTTAAACATTCTATAAATCCATTTTACAAACTATTGGCTGATTAATCGGTTATCAGCCTTTTCCATCACCTTAGTTATCAGTCGACCTCTATTTCTTACCAATAGATTCGTCTTTGCAGACCTCAACCTTGGCTTTGACCTGGCCCAGGGCTCCCTGTGCAGTATCACTGGACTGTCCTTCCTTCCCCTCTGAAGACCCTCCTGGCTCCATGAGGTCAAGATCTGGCTCTTCTGATGTAGTCTGGCCAGGTGCCTCTTCTGTAGCAGTAGAGTCTGGCTCGTCAACTCTCTCCAATGAGATCCCCTCTTCCCCCGATTTCACCGGCGACACCTCTGCATTCGGAGTCACCTCTCCATTTTGTTCCCTTTCCTCTTGTTCCTTCATTTTCTTGTAGTGCAAGCAGGGAATGCTACTGGTTGGTGGGTCATGTTTCTATGGGGAAGATGAGTATAAGAGAGGAATGAAGTGCCTTCATTCACAAGAATGCAAATATTATGAAGTAGCAATGGCACAATAACAGATAGACCATCATGAAAGTCTGAGATCTTTGGTCTGTCTAACTATTTACCCTAATGCTTCCAGTTCCAAGGAAGTAAGGTCTAGACCAGGTTACAACTCTGGTTTCCCGGTGGAGGTAGACTGGAATGCCAGAATTATGGAATGTCATGATCCAACCATCAGGTAACGGCTCGGTAGGTGGACGCCCACGACCTGCAGAAACACCAAGCCATTATTTAAAGCTGTTCTCTGGAGTAGATTTCACCTTGTATGAAAAGACCAATCAACTTTGGACAGTCATGTTAAACAAAAAAAATATATTTTTAAATAATTACATCAACAACAAAAACGCATTAACAGTTAGACTTGTCACAATGCTGTCAATAGTGCTTAGGACTTGAAATTAAACTTGATATAAAAAAAAACAAGGGCTGCTGAGACTCACTCTTAAGAACGGTCTTAATTTTGGTCATCATGGGCTGAACTCCAGCCTCTCCGTCTGAACGGTGATCACTGTCTCCAGTGTAAATGTCCTCAGCCAGACGCCTCTTCTTGGGCAAGGGCATGCCTTCCTCCAGCAGGGCATCTACATCATTGTCAAAGTCCTCCTGGAAGACAGGATGGGTCAATAACTGGCAGCCATTGGCACATCAACTCAAAAAAAAATTACTCCGAGAAGCCAATTTGAACCCAGCCCACTTTGTGTGCTGTAATACAAATGTTCCCCAATGGACCACCTTGTCACAAGCCAGGATCCATCTTCATGAATGATAAGCATGTGCTCTATTTAGTGGTGGGCATACATTTTAGTGGATATTCTGAATGATGACCAGTTAGAGGTTAAAATGACAAGTTACAACATTACACATTTTAAACAGACAACGTCAAATTAATGTCACCTAATCAAAGAAGTCATAATGCGACAATTAATTACATCACTTTTACCTCATAGGAGTAATTCAGTTCCTCCTCACGCACGCGCTCCTGTTGAACTATCATCTCAGACCTGAAACCACTCTGCTCTCCATGTTCCACTTCCAGAAAGTTCTCGCTGAAATCTTCCAGGTCATCCAGCACAGCAAACTCAACCTTGTTCTCCTGCTCAGCCTCCATCACTTCAATGTTTCTAGCTAAACCTAGAGAATCATTACTTGTGCCCGAGCTGCCCGGCACACTCCCCTGGTCTAGAGAATCATGCAACTCACCATTCAGGCTCTCTAGGCTGTGATCTTCTTCGCTACCCTGCCCCATACCCGTGTACAACACCTTCCTGTCTTTACTCCTACTGCCGTCTGAGAAACTGACGCTGATCTTTACATCTCTAAGTAGTTTGAGGTCAGGTAAGAATTTGGTAACTGGGGGAGCATGGCGAGCGGTTCTAGGGCACGTGGCCAAAGGGTCAGGATTATCTGATGGGTGGACACTAAAGGACAATGTGCGTTTGTTGAGGAAGAGCTGTTCATCCCTGTCCACTGCTGGGGTGCTTTGGTGTCCATCACCACCAGAGCTAACGTCCATTTCCTCTGCGTCACTGGACGTTTGCAGGGGAGGTGGTGGAGGTGCTTTACAGTAATCATTCCCTGCAAATACTGCGTCTGGTGGCTCCAATGGGAGGGGAGGTAAAATCTCATTCACATCCATGTTCAATTTCTTAAAAAAGCTATATTAAAAACTGAGAGAATGCAACTAGGAAGGGATCTGCCTATGTATAACTCTTCAGCTTAAAACAACTGCAGCCCTAACACATGCATGAATATATTAAACAGCTCAAGACACCTATTTAATAATATTAATGTACAGGGTTGAATATGCTAAGCTGACTACATTGTTCTTTTCATTAATGTAGACAGCTTTTTAGAAATCACTGTCTCAATTATTGGAAATCACAATGCATTCAGCTTAAACGTTGCCCACATCTAAGCACTGTCCATCCTGGGAGGCCAGATCTTCTGCCAGCACTGAAAGAGAAAATGAAATAGAAATACAGTTATTCAGAGACCAGGAGCACTTTATAAGAAGCATTAAAGGTGCAATAGTTTTCAGTTAACTAGGTCAATGAAAAAAATAAAAAAAAAATTAAAAAAAAACACTGATTAGTTTAATCCATGAGTAAACTCATTTTATTAAAGCTTCAGCTTGACAATCGTGACTTCATGTAAAAAGAACAAATATGGCAGTTAATTAATGAATTAATGTAGTGATAAATATTTTACTGTTATCAACAACAAAGCCATTTTGGCATAAAACAAATAACTTCCATGGTCTGAGGATGTGAACAGCTCCAAGTAGAACCTCCATCTCGTAATTAAGAGTAATTCCGACATGACGTGAATGCAGCATAAAGGCCGATTTATACTTCTGTGTCGAACCTACTGCAGTTATACCGTAACCTGACTTGCATCTCTTCAGAAAAGTTGTCAACGCAGACCACAAAAGTTGTGATTGGTCCCTTTGTAACCAGAAACTGTCCCCCAGGATAATAAAAAGATATGTGGTTGCAATATATTTTCTCCAAGATTGTGTTACGATATATGCGTCACTGATTAGTGATCATGTCACATTGTGTTTGGATTTTTAGGAGCATCTGCCGTTTTTATAATCGGTTAATGTTTCATGAAGTTACAAACGAAAACACAGCAAAAATACACATCTGTTTAAAATGTATAAACTCTGTGAGTGAAACAATATTTGTTGTATTCTACCAGAGACCTTTCCGATCTGCATTTTGACAGTATGGTGTATAGTAAATAATCATTTCATCTGAAACAAAAAAAAAAAAAAATCACCTGCACCTGTATATTGTCTATATGCATTTGTAAAGTCCAGCTTCTAAGCTTTATAACCACATCCATTTTGTTTTGGTCAAGCAAGAAGTTATAAATTAGATTTTTTTTTTCAGCCAGGAACAAAGTATGGCAAAAATATTTATTTATTAAGCGACTCAAAAGCAAGCATACAGTATCTGCCTGATTGATTTACTCTCTGCATGGCAGGCAACATGTATAATAAATCATATGTACCTAAATACTTTATGAACTCGTTTTAATGCTAAATTAAATACTTCTGAATCAAAGAATTGCAGTTTCCTTTATTTATTACATGTATAGTTATTTCAGAAATGAAGGCATTTTCTCTTAATATGCTATGTGCTATTCAAGTGGAGTTGGAAATATTGTAACTACGAGTTCCGAGCACATAAATGACCCAACGAAGACGTATTTACAAGTGGAAAACTCAGAATTCTAGATCATTTTTGTTTGTTTATTTTTTTAATTCTAGATGAAACCAGAGTTGCCGAGTTTTGACAGAGGAAGGGCCATGTCAACATAAAAGATGGAAAGCAATGATTGTGTTGAAGTTATATCAATTTTTTTTATTTAAATAATAATGTTATATGTGACGGTCAACCAATGACTTACCCTTCGGGGTTTGTTTTAAGTAAATTAATTTGTTAGATAACACGCACGGATACATCGTAGGTCATCATTCAGGTGCGTTCAGTTATTCTTATCCACTGCTACAACAGAAAAAGAGCTTTTGTCGTGGTTCATTGTGTATTTGTGCAAGTCTGGCATCTTCCGTATTTTGTTTCCCACTTATGCTGCCTTCACGTGCTATTGAAATTATCGTAAATACGAGTTTCCCACCAAGGTTATAATAGTTTTACATTTTTTATTTAGTTTTCATTTCTATTTCATTTACATTTTTCTCTCCAGTTTAGTTTACATTTTGTTTGTTAGTTCTTTGTTAGTTTTTAAATATTTTATAGTTTAGTTTTTCATTATATTTAGTTTTTATATCAAGTGATACATATAGAATGGGGAAAACAGGCATTTGTGGATACGTGGGTCGTATAGTTGGACACCCAAACGTACAGATTTAATTAATACTTACAATATTAAAAATCTTCATTTTAATAAGACCAACTGAAATTCATTACTGATATTACAGTAGAAGAAAATACATAATTCCAATTTAGGAATGCTTCTTTTTTTTATTGAACTTTAATGACAAAGTCCTCTTTAGTGCATTTGACATGAGAAAGTAAGTCTTGTCACAACTCTGAAAACTGAACATCAAACAAAACTCTATACAAATTCAAAATGAAATGTAAAACAATTCACTGATTGACAGTGTAAAACAGAATGAGTGAAAAGACTGTGTGTGTGTGTGTGTGTGTGTGTGTGTGTGTGTGTGTGTGTGTGCGTGTGTGTGTGAGAGAAAAAAAGTCAGAATAAATTACTGGATATTATATCGTTTCTGTTCTCTTTGTTTTAACATCATGCATTGGCAACACAACGAACAGTTATTCGAATAAAGGTTCAAATGTGTCATAATTGAAGTTCCAGACACGGCTAGCATGTTTTCTATAGGGTGACCAGATTTTGAAAGTCTCAAACTGGAACACCTGGGGGTTTCGAGGTACATACAGGTGCATCTCAATAAATTAGAATGTCGTGGAAAAGTTCATTTATTTCAGTAATTCAACTCAAATTGTGAAACTCGTGTATTAAATAAATTCAATGCACACAGACTGAAGTAGTTTAAGTCTTTGGTTCTTTTAATTGTGATGATTTTGGCTCACATTTAACAAAAACCCACCAATTCACTATCTCAAAAAATTAGAATATGGTGACATGCCAATCAGCTAATCAACTCAAAACACCTTGTTGGTCTCTCAGTTTGGTTCACTAGGCTACACAATCATGGGGAAGACTGCTGATCTGACAGTTGTCCAGAAGACAATCATTGACACCCTTCACAAGGAGGGTAAGCCACAAACATTCATTGCCAAAGAAGCTGGCTGTTTACAGAGTGCTGTATCCAAGCATGTTAACAGAAAGTTGAGTGGAAGGAAAAAGTGTGGAAGAAAAAGATGCACAACCAACCGAGAGAACCGCAGCCTTATGATTGTCAAGCAAAATCGATTCAAGAATTTGGGTGAACTTCACAAGGAATGGACTGAGGCTGGGGTCAAGGCATCAAGAGCCACCACACACAGACGTGTCAAAGAATTTGGCTACAGTTGTCGTATTCCTCTTGTTAAGCCACTCCTGAACCACAGACAACGTCAGAGGCGTCTTACCTGGGCTAAGGAGAAGAAGAACTGGACTGTTGCCCAGTGGTCCGAAGTCCTCTTTTCAGATGAGAGCAAGTTTTGTATTTCATTTGGAAACCAAGGTCCTAGAGTCTGGAGGATGGGTGGAGAAGCTCATAGCCCAAGTTGCTTGAAGTCCAGTGTTAAGTTTCCACAGTCTGTGATGATTTGAGGTGCAATGTCATCTGCTGGTGTTGGTCCATTGTGTTTTTTGAAAACCAAAGTCACTGCACCCGTTTACCAAGAAATTTTGGAGCACTTCATGCTTCCTTCTGCTGACCAGCTTTTTAAAGATGCTGATTTCATTTTCCAGCAGGATTTGGCACCTGCCCACACTGCCAAAAGCACCAAAAGTTGGTTAAATGACCATGGTGTTGGTGTGCTTGACTGGCCAGCAAACTCACCAGACCTGAACCCCATAGAGAATCTATGGGGTATTGTCAAGAGGAAAATGAGAAACAAGAGACCAAAAAATGCAGATGAGCTGAAGGCCACTGTCAAAGAAACCTGGGCTTCCATACCACCTCAGCAGTGCCACAAACTGATCACCTCCATGCCAAGCCGAATTGAGGCAGTAATTAAAGCAAAAGGAGCCCCTACCAAGTATTGAGTACATATACAGTAAATGAACATACTTTCCAGAAGGCCAACAATTCACTAAAAATGTTTTTTTTTTTATTGGTCTTATGATGTATTCTAATTTTTTGAGATAGTGAATTGGTGGGTTTTTGTTAAATGTGAGCCAAAATCATCACAATTAAAAGAACCAAAGACTTAAACTACTTCAGTCTGTGTGCATTGAATTATTTAATACACGAGTTTCACAATTTGAGTTGAATTACTGAAATAAATGAACTTTTCCACGACATTCTAATTTATTGAGATGCACCTGTATACTGTGTGTGTGTGTGTATATATACACACACACACACACACACACACACACACACACACACACACACATATACATATACACACACACACGCATTGTATTAAAATATGTAGCTAAATTCAATATAACATCTTTAGTATGTGAAATGTTAATTTATTATACATCGTTTTATACAATTTTAACCACATTTTAGATATTTGTAAAATTAACAAATTCCATATAGTCTATTCTATCCATATGATGTCATATTGCATTTGTAATAATATGACTTGTCAGTGCTTGAAATTTCTTCATTTCAGCTAAAAAAAAATTTTACACAAAATTTGCAACATCGGAACTTAAAATACAATTCCACATTTAAGTGCTTGTACTATAAAAAACAAATAGTGTTGTATAAATATGACCTGCAATCTCTTATTTAACACTGTGGCCATGGGAAAGTGAACATTTACAGTAACAGCAAAACATTTCAATTCCATTTTCACGTGTTGTGCAAAGAAATAAATCGGCTTCTTTCAGCTTGTTGAACATGCATTTTCATTTGGGCATTTCTAATTTGCATTGGATGATGACAGAGAGCAGCAGAGCGCGCCAAGCGCGTGAGTCATTTTCATGGTAACAAGATAGATTCTGAGCAGATTGTTCCGTATTGATAGAATGAAAGTATCGTCAAATCATTGTGCAATGCAATAAAATATCTTCCCTGCAATCGATACCAGACACGATACCAATAAAGACGTTGAGGATATTTAATTTCAAAGAAAAAAATAAAAAATAAAAATCAGTGAGCCTAACAGGGACATTTTTTAGACAAAAGACAGGCACACATCATAAAACTGGGTCCGACTTCTGGTCACCCTAGTTTTCTAACTGCTTTGCTTCTCTACATGAAGTACTGTAGTGATTCCCTCCCACTCTGTCTTTGCTAATGTAATGAGGGCAACAGCCCATCTGCTAGTGCTATTGCCGCCAAATGGCATCTTCATGTTAAGGTGATAGCGGGTTTAAAAACCTACCGCAACAAAAACTAAATATTTTTTACGATTATTTTTATTTTAGTTTTTTCAGAGCCAGGAAAATATATTTGTTTAGTATCAGTTTTTCTAATTATGTTGATTTTTATTTCAGTTTACGAAAATGTTTTTTTTATATTTAGTTTTCGTTTTAGTTTACGATAATAACCTTGTTTCCCACTCGGAAGTTGCACATGAACGACGCCTCAAGTCGCAATTACGACTAGGGCTGCATTCCACTTTTTTATGTCCTTCCCTCGCTAACCTCCCTCCATCTCATGGACTTGGATATAAGTGCCAACTACTGGCGGAACCCGAGCAATGGGTTTAACTGGAACACCTAAGCCCTTGATCACTTTGACCATGTTGAAGGCTGATGTCAATTTGTGGAATTGTTTAGTGATTTTTGCACCTGAGAATACAAAGTTTTCGGAAATTGATGCAATCACAGATTTAGGTAAAGTTTAGTTGTAATTTCAGAGGCATTACACCCATTTTGTTATACAGTGTATGTCTCAAGGATGTATATCTTAAAGAAAAAAAATATATATATTTTTTTTTGGAACTAATTGTTAGAAAGGATTAATCAAGTTTTACAAAAATGAAAATGGTAACGTTACAGGGAACATATAGGCCAGGGGCCGGCAACCTTTTTGACATTGAGTGCCATTTTTTATTTTCCTGGTCGATGGCTGTTTTATTTTATATAAATAAAATAGTCTACTCTCTCACCATTGCTGGTGTGCCAGTGATTACCCCTCCACGTGCCAATGCTGGCACACCTGCCATAGGCTGCCAACCCCTGATATAGGCTATGGAAGTGTAACAAACAGTCAGTTTAAGGTAGCTCCAAATATTATGAGGTTGAATCTCAGTGTAACTTTTCTAACTGCTTAACTGACCGAACTTTACTTCCATCATACAATAGAGTTGTTTAGGGGTGTGGTAGTTTTAGCACGATCTGTGCTGTTATGTCACAATAGAGCTGCATTGTGGGATATGGAGCTGCCTGAAGCATAACTCTGAGTAGGTTCGCTCCCTCTACCAAAATCAAGGGGTTGAGGGTTTGTCAGTAGAAACTTCCCTCGCCTACTTAATGAAGTGGAATGAACTTCCAAAATGGTTGCAGGGATTCCCCCGAGGAGAAGTGCTAAAGAAAGTTATCGAATGGACGTTTAATGTGAAGTGGAACACTGCCTGGGAAACTGAGATCATTTTGATACCAGAGTACCACACCGACCCACCAACGCAGAACTATAAATGCAAACAGCCTATGGTATATGTTCGACTCAGAAGTATATTTCATCCTTTAAGCAAGTAACATTGGCTGTTCATGGGATCCTAACATGGTTGCCCCCATGAGGGGACCCTCTCCATGTACAATAAAACAGCTTTTATAAGGTTACTCATATGACATCTCATGTGAGTGGTCACGACTTTATACATGTTTCAAAATTACTATTAATTTCCTAGGGAGTAAAAAAAAAAAAAAAAAAAAATACTGAGGAAAAAACTGCTGAGTGTACCTTTATGACGTCAACCTTTATATGCATATGCAAGTGTTGGCAACTAGATCTTTCAATTGCCGTTTTTCTTTTTTTAAAAAAAAAATTATTCGAAATGTTTGATGCATGTATGCACATAATGCGGGTGTTTCTATTAGTAATTATACATTTACATGTAGAAAAAAAAAAAAAAAAAAAAAATGAATTTCTGCTAAACCAAATATTATTCTGTTCGTAGGATATTAGCTAATAACCATAAGCCCAAAAAGGCCCTTGCCAGTAATTTGTCATCAAACAGAAACGACTGGATATATGGCTACACTTTAACAAGCAGACGTTCAGAACTGCAATTTAGTATCAAATCATTGGTTTATAAACCAATTACCTGTACGAGTTGTTTTATTCTGCAATCTATTCCTCCATAAGTTGACCCGCGTTAGCCATCTGAAGCCGTGTGCCAACCAAACCCTTTTGCACGGAATTAGCTAAATATCGAGAAAAGTACATATCAGTAAGGTTACACGATTGCCTTTTACTCACCTAACTACCCAAATGTTCTCGTGAGGACCTCATGCAATCACTGAGCTTTTCTGTTGGCCGTCTCCTCTCTCCGCCATCTTTATTACAGCAGCATCAAGGGATCTGAACACGCCTCTCAACCGGTGGCGAAATACATGTGATTGGACCTTCAGCAATATACATTTTTTTTTTTTTTTTTTTTTTTTGCATATATTCTTCAGATGTTCCTAAATTGCAATTATTTTGTTTATTTATTTACTGGATGTCTTGGTGCAATAAAAGACAGAACCACAACTATAGCAGACCAAATAGTGTGATACGTCTGTGATGAAATTTTGGCTTGTATTGTGCAATTTACTTGATTTTTATTTGTTATATTCGACTATTAAACTTTTGCATGCTGAATGCAAAGCATTAAACGCAAAGTTTGCATCAAACAGGAGAATCTGTCGGGTAGATGATCCGCCCCAGTAGGGGGCAATCATTTCTATCCGTTCCTAAAAGAGCATAAACAGCTGAAGAAGGAAGCTTGCAACGTCATGTGATGACGTATCGTGTGTAACGTCAGAGGAAGTTATTCCAGTAAATTCGCGTTAACTATCAAGTTAAAATCTTAGAGGCTTTAACTGTTCGAACCTTACAAAACATAGCATTTTTTTAAACAAAGCTTCGACATTTACACACCAGCACGATGATGATGATGATGATGGACGAGGATCAGCCCAAGACATTGTAAGTACCGCTGTAGTTTTGTCGGCCGTTTAACGAAACCAAACTGGTGTTTAAACACGTTTGTTAAAGCGGCGCTAAGCTCGCACGCGCAACACGCCAAACCTAACATAATCAGGTCACAAATGTGAATCCTTTTATTGTCGTTATTGGGCTATTTTAAATTTAATATATGGGCGTGCATGCTTTCAGTCACTACTGCACAAACCGGCTAGACAAACACCAAACTGGGGCAGCGGAACCGAGCCTAGCTGAGATGGCGGCGATTAATAGTGTGTTTGCCTGAATCCTGTTTTAATTTATCCAGTTTTATCAACATGGATAGACTGGTCTGCCCATATTACGAGTACACTGCACGACAGGTTTTTGCTAGCACGCAGGTTCCGTTTGTAGCGCTGAGTTTCCGTTAACCAGAGTGCTAACTACTTCAAAACAGCGTTTAAATGTTGTTATATCCTCCACGGTGCCTTTATTAGATCTTCTGGTGTAAGAGTTCGAATCAGACAGACTGCACGTTTACAATGTCCGGTTACTCTTATAGAGGAGATCACGGGGTCATGTTAGCCGTTTGCTACCGTGCGCTGAAAACGTGGCAGAAACGAAACCCCGCGGAAAGCCCTTCTGGCGCTAGAGATGGAGGAAAAACGCAACGCAATAAGTGTATTTCTCAGTATCCTTTGCTCTCTTGTGGTTCTAGGTATGTCGGGAACCTCTCCAGGGACGTGACGGAGGCCCTCATCCTACAAGTGTTCTCCCAGATCGGCCCCTGCAAGAGCTGTAAAATGATCATTGATGTGAGTTTAAAAACCGATTTAAACCTCTAACAAACCGATATTAGAGTGAAGGAGATTAGTGTTTGCACATTTCTGTCTTTTGCAGACGGCTGGAAACGACCCATACTGCTTTGTGGAGTTCTACGAGAACAGACACGCTGCTGCAGCTCTGGCTGCCATGAACGGCAGAAAGATATTAGGAAAGGTAAGATATCAAATAAACCTATGAGAGTAGTTTGGGCAGGGTTTGAAACACAGCTACCGAAATAACACACCGAATATGTGTTAGCACAGTTAGTGTAGCCTGTTTCCAGGTAAGTAGCTTTGAACCTGTACTAAAATTATATATTTTTTTAATACAGCATTTTATCTCCTCAACCAATTATGATATACATATCCAGACAATCAAGCATTTACTTTTTATTATTGCCATTTTAATTAAGTTCACCCAAAAATGTGTATTGTCATTATTTTCTCACCCTTTTTCTTGCTTCTGTGGAACACACAAGGAGAGGGTCTGAAGTATGATGATGCAGCTTTTTCTTTTTTTTTTCTTTTCTTTTTTTTTCTCACAAAATGGAAGCATTTAGTGACCAGAGGCTGTCAAACTCCAAAGAGGACAAAACAACCACCACAGAAGTAGTTCATATGAGCTGTATGCTATATTAATTCTTCTGAACCCAGATTAAAACTTGTGTGAGAAATGGACAAAATTTAAGCTGCTTTTCACTGAAAATCCTGTCATCTGCCTTAGCTTTTAAATCTTATTTGTGCTTCTGTATACTTAAACTTGAAATGTCAGCTTTAAAGTCAGTGATATAACAAACAAGTCATGGATTACTATTGTGGTGCTTTTTTTGTCCTTTTGTAGCTTGACAGCCCCTGGTCACTTTATTGCTTTGTTAAATGGAAAATGAAATCATTACTTTCATTATTTTTTCATTATCAATATTTTTGTGTTGCATGTAAGAAAAAAAGATACTTTTAATCGCTGAAATAATAAATCATCCTAGAAATTGGAATGCCTAATTTCGCTTTTTCCAAATGTCACAAAGCACATGGGAATGTGGCACATCCTATGTTTGTTATTAAAGGGATAGTTCACCCAAAAATGAGAAATTCTCCCATTTACTCACCCTCATGCCATCCCAGATGTGTTTGACTTTATTTCTTCTGCTGAACACAAAGATTTCAAGCAGAATATTCCTGTTCTGTAGCTCCATACAGTGCAAGTGAATGGTGGCCAGAATTTTGAAGCTCCAAAAATCAAATGAAGGCAGCATAAAAGTAACCCATATTACTCCAGTGGTTAGATCTATGTCTTCAGAAGGTATATGGTGGGTGTGGGTGAGAAACAGATCAATATTAAAGTAATTTTTTACTATAAATCTCCACTTTCAATTTAGTAAAAATGGATTTAAATATTGATCTGTTTCTCATCTAAAATGATTGCATGGCTTCAGAAGACATATATTAAATGACTGAAGTGGGTGGTATGGATTACTTTTATGGTGCCTTTATATGCTTTTTTTAAGCTTCAGAGGTCTGACCACCGTTCACTTGCATTGTATGGACCTACAGAGCTGAGATATTCTTAATGTTTTTGTTCGTGTTCAGCAGTAGAAAGAAAGTCATACACATCTGGGATGGCATGGAGTAAATGATGAGAGAATTCAAATATGTGGGTGAACTATCCCTTTAAGTCATCTTTGGTACGGGTCATCCATTCAAAAAATGTTTTTTACCTCCTCATGTACCTCCACTCAACATCTAGCCTTGCTATCTTATCCACACCTTTACCAGGCCTTCAACTTCAGAAAAGCCTTGGCAAAAATATATTCAGTGCAAATATTTTATCCTCAACAGGTAATGAAGGACCATTTGAGGTGTAATACAAGTTGATAATGTCACTTTGTTCTAAGTCTCTTGCTATTTAGACTTTTTTTTTACTCTGTAGGAAATAATCTTGTTTTGTGCTCCTAGTCCCTTTTATTTTGAGTGATCGTCCAGGCTTTTGATTGGTCAAATTATTGCGATAGGAGGCTTACCATATAATGCGGCTTGGTAAAATGGAGGTGACTTGTTAGATTTGTGTGTTTAAGTTTCTCTGCCCTGTTTTCCCTTTCTCTCTCTGTCTCACTCATACAGGATATGAAAGTTAACTGGGCCTCAATGCCAAGCAGTCAGAAGAAAGATACCAGTAGTAAGTGACATCTTAGATTAAATGTATTCTATGGTATGACTGACTTGAGTGTCGTTCATTTATAAGGGCATGTGTGTTCAAACTGTAACAAATGGATTGTTTTACTTTTGCTCATGTCCATTTCCCTTCTCAAACTATTATTGTAGATCATTTCCATGTCTTTGTTGGTGACCTAAGCCCAGAAATCTCTACAGATGACGTCAGGGCAGCCTTTGCTCCTTTTGGGAAGATATCGTAAGGGACATATTGTGTCATTTGGAAATTATTTAAACATCATTGCTGCTGGACTGTTTTGTTAATGTAACGTTTGGAGTTTTACTGAGTTCATGTGTTCATATTTGGTGTAGGGACACCCGTGTGGTGAAGGACTTGGCCACAGGCAAATCAAAAGGATACGGTTTTATCTCCTTCATTAATAAATGGGTGAGAGTTTGCTAGAAAAAAATGTCAAGTGCCATGAAGTTTGTTTTTTGCACAGTAGGATAAATTTGGTTTAACTTATGTCATTGTCAATGGTAGGATGCAGAGGGTGCCATTCAGCAAATGAATGGCCAGTGGCTGGGAGGCAGACAGATCAGAACAAACTGGGCCACAAGGAAGCCGTCTGCTCCCAAATCAAACAATGAAGGTGAGTCTGTCTGATCAACTTGCCAAAATTGTTCTTAATTTCTGTTTCTGTTGTAATCTAACATCTTTGGCAGGTTTATGTCTTATTAATGATTCTTACAATTGTCATATCCTGCACTTGTTCAACTGGTTTAATCGTGTAGTTTCTTACACATCTTTAGTCATAGACAATAAAACAGAGATTCCCGTGAAAGTTTTTATGAGCTCGGAGCAAAGTAAAACTGCCTCAGTATTCAAACAAACCAAAACACCATTGAATGAACTAATCTTGGTTTGTGTCTGAAGAACCATTCTTTAATCCATGCATCATGTTTTTATGCATTATATTTTAACTAATGTTTTCTCCACCTTTTTCCCTGTGCAGCCAGTAACAAACACTTGTCCTATGAGGAGGTTCTGAACCAGTCGAGTCCCAGTAACTGCACTGTGTATTGTGGTGGAATTGCTTCTGGCCTTTCAGGTTTGTACAAATGTCTCATGATTTTAGTTTATATAGGATGGAATGGATAAATAAATGCTGTTATTTATATAAACATTAGTTAAGAACACATGGGATTTGAAAGAAGTATCTATTTTTTAGAACTGCACTACCAGTCAAAAGTTTGGACACGCCTACTCGCTCTACATTTTTGCACATTTTAGGATAACTAAGTCATAAACTATGAAATGACACAAGTATGTGAATTATGTAGTGACAAATGTTACTAATCAAAACTATCTTGTATTTTAGCTTCTTCAGAGTCGCCATCCTTTTCCTAGATTACAGCCCTACACAAGGTTTTTAAAAAAAACTAATGCTTTTTAAACAGAATTGAAGGAGTCCCAATGTATATTGGGCATTTGATGTCTACTTCTTTATACAGTTAAAAAAAAAAGTGGATTTCAGTTTTATAAAGAAATTCTTACGTAGGCTTAGTTTATATTTGCCTACTAAACAAATTTCAAGCATTGAAGCAGAAGCCTGTAGATCAAATAGCTTTTTAGAAACAAATTCAGTAAAGTGTGTCCAAGTGTGACTGGTGGAAGATATACAAATTGTAATTGTTTGAATGGCTTTTTCCTCATCTGCTATAGATCAGCTGATGAGACAGACATTCTCACCATTTGGGCAGATAATGGAGATCCGGGTTTTCCCAGAGAAAGGCTACTCATTTGTGAGGTATGTTATACCATTTGTCTATGACTTGCAACCATACTTGCACCTTAAACTGCTCATCTATGTTGTGGGCAAATGAAAATTTTGCATGTTGCTGCTTTGTTTCTCTTTACAGGTTTGACTCTCATGAGGGTGCTGCCCATGCTATAGTGTCCGTGAATGGGACCTGCATCGAGGGCCACACTGTAAAGTGCTACTGGGGCAAAGAAACAGCCGATATGAGATCCATGCAGCAAATGCAGTTGCCGCAGGTACCCCTAAATCTTGATCAACAACTCCCAGTATTAGGGCTGTCCACCAGAGCACGTGAGCGGAGCGGCGTGACACTCCGCTCGATAACCCGCTCTATGTGTGTGCGCTCCGCTCACGGCCCAAGCAGACACTCTGAAGTACCACTTACTGGTAAAAAAGCGTTCGTTCAAATCCCGCTCCAACATTAAATTTCTCTGTAGTATACTTGGTTTCAAGCACGTACACTGGGTAGCTACAGTGGCCCAAGAAACTGCCCCTTTGCCCACATGGGCTGAGGTGCCCCTCTGGGTAAAATATAGACTATAGGCTGACATTTATTAAATTATCAAATGATTAGTAATGTACACATCTGAAATTATGTGATTTGTGTTGTGTTATTGTATATAAAATTTCGCTGTTTATTTTGGACTGGTTTACAACTGCTGTTAGATAATTGGGTCTACCAGACCTTCGTTATCATTTGTAATCAGTCAAATATTTCTCTGTTAGCACATGTCATTGAACATCTTCAAATAATGCCTTAAAAAATTCCAGTTCTAAATTACCTTTATTTACTTTAAACAAGTGATAAAAAATATGTGCGTTGGCACGGAAACTCGCATACGTGCAAATTTGCGCTTTTCAATTTAAACTGGACCTGAGTGACACAACCAGCCCAGAAAAACAATCTTTTCAAATGTAAAGTTTGTTTGAGTTGTTTATGGTAATAATGAAAACATGGACTGGTACCAGGAAAAATATTGCAGGTAAAAGTGAAATTCATAATTGTTTTTCAGTTGCGCTGTCTCCACGGAATGATTATACTGTAGATTTGATACATTAATAGGTTTCTGATTTAATGCTTTCAGACTTTGGGTCTGTAAATTAAAAGAGCAATTTCTCATCCTAATTTTGTGTTCAGTTTTAAAGGGCGTATTAAGTTATCCAGAAAGAGCAGTAAATGTTTTTCTCTTTTTCAGTGTTGTTGCTTTATTAATATTCCCTACAATTTTATCAGAATGAGCTTTATTGCCAAGTATGCTTACACATCCAAGGAATTTGTCTTGGTGACAGGAGCTTCCAGTACACAATAATACAAAACACAACAACAAGACTTTTAAAAAAATATTTAAAAATTGAATAAAAAATAAATATTGAAAATTAAAGTATATATGGAATACACAAATATAATTATATATAAACATACACACACACACACACACACACACACACACACACACACACATACATACACACACATGTAGTGCAAATCTAAATACAAATTGCAATTTAAAAAGCCACAGGTGTGGGAAATTAACCTTTTAATTGCCATTTAAACCTGTGTGTGTGTGTGTCACCTTGTGTGTCTGTAGCAAGGCCAAACATTCAAGGGTATGTAAACTTTTGATCAGGGCCATTTGGGTGATTTCTGTTATCATTATGATTTAAAAAGGAGCCAAACAACTATGTGATAATAAATGGCTTCATTTGATCACTATCCTTAAATAAAAGACAGTTTTTTTGCATGATCAGTCATATTTTCAAAATCAATGCTAAAATTTCACAATTTCTGCCAAGGTATGCAAACTTTTGAGCACAACTGTATATACATATATTTGATGAAATCATGTTTAATGATCCTAAAACAAATACAATTTATTTAATTCACAAATTACACTGCCTTCGTTTACAAAAGGTTTTTTTCTAATATACAATTTTTTTTTCTCTGCGCATGAATGCAGCAAGCGACGTCGAAGATGTAATCTGCTGCCACTAATCTAGAATCTTTTAAAAAAACTTTTTTTTTTACGTTTCACTTATCGTTAAGGTGTTGATTTGGCTTTGGGAAACTGACCAACAGTTATGTGCCACTTTATCCCGAAGCAGAAATCGAAAGCAACAGGCGGTCGATTAAGTGAGAGAATTCCGCTATGAAATTCTCTATGCGAGAGCGTAAATCTTTACCAATCAAATGCTGTATAGAGGCATGAAAGCAGAATGCTCCGCCTGCAAATTAGGACACACTGATCTGCAAGATCATACATGTTTATTGGTTTTGATGCAGGGATTTTTTGTGTGTTCGCCGGGATTCAAGGAAAAATGCTTTGTCGATATACAGTATTATTAAGCTTACATATTCAATTGAGGGTGCTCTAATGTTTGCAACCCTGCAGAACCGAGCTCGCATTTAGCTGGCAGCTGCACTGACATGATGGAAAAACAACAAGATACATTACTTATCTATTAATTTATTATCGAATAGTAGTGTAGTCTACTAGCTCACATTTTGCTGCACTACCATCGCGTAGCACATCCTCGTGCTCTCTGGCAATGTGACACGTACGATTCCAAAAGGAATATTTGCTAATTGTCACGGTCTCTCCACAGTCCACACTCCCATTCGATTTCCTCATTCTTAGCTTTGATTTATACTTTGCATTTATTTAGGTTATAAGGTTTGCAACTTCCCTAAAACAATGTTAGAGCTCAATAACCTCAGGCCTATTTCTTATTTCGTAGATTCCCAAACCAGCATATCATGAAGCACATTCCTGGGTTGAGCGAGCGGCCTGAGCGAGCGGAGCGGAATCTTCAAAAAGGCGCTCTCCGCTCAGGTGAAATTATCACCGCTCCGCTCACATGCTGTGCTGTCCACAAGGCTCAGAAACTAAATTTGAATTTTTCACTGAAATATTACCAACATGGCCACAAGAGGGTGCAACAACTCAATCTAAATCAGCACCATATTATAGCTATTGTTTATTGCAAGAACGTGTATCTGTCTGTTCACCAAAGTGCGTAAAATGATAAAGTCAAAAGATTTGAGAATATGAATTGGCTAAATCTAAAGTTAAAAAGTAAAATGAGAGAAACGATTCAATGGACTGTTTTGTCAACTTGGTGTTGCACAGTAGCCTATACCAGTGCGAAAGTACTACCATGGACTCGAGCTTCATAATACCAGCAGTACCACAGTGTTTTTCATTAAATACAGTTGTTTGTACGTACCTAATGCTTATGCTGTGAGACACTAATAAAAACAAGCCTCAAGACAACCACCTAAGACCTCCACCTAAGGTGCCATTCACTCTGAATGCATACTTTTCAATGTAAGCATGGGCTAGATGGACGTCTTTGTTGCGCCATGTCTCGCAGTTTTTTCGGTGTCTTGTACAGGAGCAATGCTTAAAATATTTTTTTTTACAAAACTCAAACAATTTTTTTTTTTCTTGTTTCTTGCTCTAAAATATTTAATCGGCTAAACACTTCTATAAAAACATTATGTCCTTATTTAAGCACGAATGACTGGAAAAGTAATAGAAAAATCATGGAAATTCATTGGTCAGAATTCTGCTACTCAGGAACATGTTTCCTCTGCCCTCTTGTTTTAGCAGTTATGTCTGTAAGCTTGTTGTTTTACTGTTTCTATCTGTCCCATTCCTGTCTACAGCAGAATAAACCTACCTATCCTGCCCAGTCTTACGGACAGTGGGGCCAGTCATATGGCAACGGTCAACAAATGGGCCAGTATATGGCCAATGGCTGGCAGATGCCTTATGGAGTCTACGGGCAGGCCTGGAATCAGCAGGGATATAAATAAGTAGAAACATGGCTGTCTAATCTTTCAGTCCAATCATTAAACCCTGCTTCAGTGTGGCATCTGCCCAATGGGACTCACCATTACACCAATTCAGGGGTTGTTGAAAGGGCTGCATTCAGCCCTCTGTATATTATACTTAGACAAATAACCTGGAGGGAATCCTGTCTTTGTCTTTCTATTTTATTTTTAGGCCCCAGGACATATTTTTTTTGTCAATTTCTTTTTTTTAAAGTAATGCATTTCGGGGACTTTAATTGTTTAGTTTTGAAACAAATGGAATGTCTTTTCAATGTGTTCTGCAGGCTGAACTTAGCTCGCACCTCTGTGTAGAACGTATGAGGCCTAACAAACTGCTCTAAGTTTTCTTCCCCCCACCCCCACAAAATAATTTTATATTTTTGTTCTGTACAACTATGCTTACATTTATTTTTACAAGAAATGTTTCAAGAATTGAGACGGTGTGATTGTGCTAACAAAATATTTTATCTCATAAAATCTAGTGATAAAAGGTATTCTGCATATACACTGAGGATTCCTCTGTGGCCTTGACATATACTTGAGGTTTCAGGAACTTATTAAAATTATAGAGAATTTTGGATGCAATTACTAAAGCTTTTAATAAATTCTATTCACAGAGGTGCAGAAGACACATGCTTCCCTTTTTTCAATTTAAATGTTAGAATATTCATTTTGTAACATGGAATACTTAATTGTTAAGCTCAATTTTTAAAACTTTCTTTCATGTTTTTACAAAATCATGTTTGCTTAGCTCTGTTGGGGGTGTGGGGCACCGAGGCTAATCAAAGTTAAAGGCAGTGCTGTAGCATCTTTGTAAAGATTTTTGTAATTCTATGTAAAATGAGGTTGTGAATTATTTCTTTAAATCTTGTAAATTCAGGGTTTGTTGAACATCTGTAATGTAATGTTGCATGGACATTATGAGCTCTGTTCTTGTTACAATCTCTTGTAAACATAAAATCCAAGGTGTTAATTAGTTACTGAGATGAAATTTCAATGTGCCCTCTATCCATACTTTACCCTCAAGAGTCACTTGATTTTACAAGCCAAAGACTGATGAAAAAAGTTAGATCCTGCATGCTCCCACCTTGTTGTTTTGAAACAGTGATTGTAATGTCAGTGTTGGTTTAAGGTGGAAAGGGGAAGAAGCGTGAGATACTCCTGGATTTCACCCACATGCTCTCGAGTTGCTCGCATGCCTAAATTCCTTTCTCTCTTGGCCACTAAACAGTCATGATGCAAAATGACTGATCAAATCAAAAGCGATGAGCAACCGTCTTTATTCTTTATTTTTATTCTTGTCATGTAAATTTATCAACATTTGTTATTTAATGTCACTGCTTTTGTTCAGATTTTCTTTTTTTTGTAAAAAGTTTGAGAAGTTTACTGTCATTTTGAGACACCCCCGATTATATGCTTCCATCTAATGTTGGTACACTTACTGTATTCCATGTGTAAAGACACTTAATAATAACCCTTCAAAACAGTTACTAGTCTTGAGTGTTTTATGGGGGAAAAATATTCTTGAGTCAAGTTCTTTCCTCTCTTGCTGTAATGTGGTGGAATGAAATGGTTTATTAAAGCAGCAGTGAAACTTCAACACATGGAAAATATCATGGAGAGAATAGACAAACAAATGTGACTATAAATGTTCTTTTGTAGCAGTAATAATTGGTCATTTGTGATGTTTTGCGTTGAATTCTTGTTTGACAGCTTGGTAATACTGCAGCAAAGGTGGTTTAAAGATACATTACCTTGCATTGTAATCAAGATGGCAGTGCATCTGTACAGCATTTAGATGGCTACCAGATAGCTATACTTTTTTCCCAAAGACTACATGCTCATTTCACAAGTGTATCAGATAATTTGGCTTTATTTATACCAACACATTAAGTCATTAGGAGAATTCTATCGGTCTGCAATGCTTTTGTCACAAAACACAGTAGCATGTGCTGTCTCTGCCTCTAGCACAGCACAATAGGGCCATTTCAGATGTGTAGTAGTAAAAGTCTTACTTTGTTTGTCTGTGAGGCTCTAAAAAGGAGAGAACCAAGCAGAGGAACACATGTTGCTGGGTATCAAAGTGACCACAATGCCTCAAATCGCACAAGACTCAAAAGTTATGGTGGTTATCTTTTCGCCTATAGTTTGTCAAATGTTGATTTCTGAGGAATATTTTTGATCTAAAACTGTTTTTGTTTTGTTTTTTTCTCCCCAATTTGGAATGCCCAATTCCCAATGCACTCTAAGTCCTCGTGGTGGCGTAGTGACTCGCCTCAATCCGGGTGGCGAAGGACGAATCTCAGTTGCCTCTGCGTCTGAGACCGTCAATCCACACACAACTCGCCACACACCCCACCGAGAGTGAGAACCACATTATAGCGACCATGAGGAGGTTACCCCATCTGACTCTACCCTTCTTAGCAATCAGGCCAATTTGGTTGCATAGGAGATCTGGCTGGAGTCACTCAGCATGCCCTGGATTCAAACTCACGACTCCAGGGGTGGTAGTCAGCGTCTTTACTCGCTGAGCTACCCAGGCCCCCTAAAACAGTGGTTCTTAAACTATAGGGTGCACCCCCGAGAACAGGGGTCCTCAAAGTTCCAAGAGGTCCGGTCTCTATATTTCCTTCCCAGCATAGGTCCGGATAATATGTACAGTGGATATAAAAAGTCTACACCCCCCCGTTAAAACAGCAGGTTATTGTGATGTAAAAAATTGAAGAAATCATATCAGTTTTTGCACCTTTAATGTAAAAATTACAACCTTTGCAATGCCACAGAAAATCAAAGTGACACATTTAAGAGAAAGAAAAAAATATATATATAAAACTTAGGTTATTCTATTCTATATAAGTGTGCGCATTCCTGAACTAATATTTAGTTGAAGCACCCTTTGATTTTATTACAGCACTCAGTCTGTTTGAAGTCTATTAGCTTGGCACATCTTGACTTGGGAATATTTTCCCACTCTTCTTTGCAAAAATTTCCAGATCGGTCAAACTGCGAGGGCATCGCCTGTGTGGCCCTCTTCAGGTACCCCCACAGATTTTCTATAGGATTCAGGTCTGGGCTCTGGTTGGGCCATTCTGAAACATTAATCTTATTTTGCTGAAGCCATTCTTTTGTTGATTTTGGATGTGTGCTTTGGATCTTTGTCATGCTGAAAGGTGAAAGATCTCTTTATTTTCAGCTTTCTAGCAGACGCCAGAAGGTTCTGTGCCAAAATTAACTGGTACTTGGAGCTATTCATGATTCCCTCCACCTTCACTAAGTCCCAGTTCCAGCTGAAGAAAAGCAGCCCCAAAGCATGATGCTGCCACCACCATGCTTCACCGTGGGTATGGTGTTCTTTTGCTGATGTGCTGTGTTGTTTCTGCGCCAAACATACCTTTTACAATTTTGGGCAAAAAGTTCAATCTTGGTCTCATCAGCCCATAACACATTTTTCCACATGGTTTTGGGAGACTGGATATAGGTTTTTGCTGGGCTTGGATGTTTTTTATTTTGTCAGAAAAGGCTTGGTCTTGCCACCCTGCCCCATAGCCCAGACAGATGAAGAATACAGGAGATAGTTGTCACATGTAGGGAGCAATTAGTACTTGCCAGAAAGAGCTGCAGCTGCTTTAATGTTGCTGTAGGCCTCTTGACAGCCTCCCTGACAAGTTTTCTCTTCGTCTTCACATCAATTTTTGAGGGATGTCCTGTTCTTGATAATGTCACTGTTGTGCCATACTTTTTCCACTTGTTGATGACTGTCTTCACTGTGTTCCATGGTATATCTAATGCCTTGGAAAAACTTTTGTAGCCCTCACCTGAGGGATACCTTTCAACAATGAGATCCCGTTGATGCTTTGTAAGCTCTTTGTGGCCCATGGCTCTTGTAATAGCATGCAACCAAGAAGATGTCAGAAAAATACTATAAGAACAGCTGAGATTTATTTGGAGTTAATCTGAGTCACTTCAGATGAAGACAGGTGTGTACTATTTCACATGAGCTTGATGATTGGTTGATTCTGAACACAGTCACATACCCAATTATAAAAGGGTGTGCACACTTATGCAGTTCAGTTATTCTAAGTTTTTTATTTTTTTTTCTCTGAAATGTGTCAGTTTGGTTTTCAGTGGCATTGCATAGGTTGTAATTTTTACGTTAAAGGTGCAAAAATTAAATAAATGTAAAACATTTATCTTTGTTAAATGTTTTACATCATAAAAACCTGCTGTTTTAACAGGGGTGTGTTTTTATATCCACTGTAGCTTACATGGTGTACGTAGTTATATAGCTAGGAAATTATGTATCTATTTTTAAATAGTTTTTTATAACTTGCCACGTTGGCAGCAATAGTACTTTGTGGGTGTATAACACACACACACACAGGTGGTCAAAAGTTTTGAATAATGTACAGATTTAGCTGTTTCAGAAGGAAATTGGTACTTTAATTCACCAAATTGGCATTCAAATGATCACAAAGTATAGTCAGAACATTACTGATGTAAAAAAAAAACAGCACCATCACTATTTAAAAAAAGTCATTTTTATCAAATCAAGATGTTCCTTTTCCAGCAGCCATCACTCCAACACCTTATCCTTGAGTAATCATGCTAAATTGGTACTAGAAACTCATAATGGCAAGTGACATTCAAGTGACGTGGCAAGTGATGTGCGGCGCCCTCATCGCTGCAAGAGACCCTCATCCTTTCTGTGTTGTTTGCATGGGATTCAAACACGTGGAGGAGGCTCTCTGCCTGGCACTGCTCAAAAAACTCAGGCGGCAGAGGCTTAAGGTTGCCGCTACCCAGTGCACTGACCCCGAACTTTCCGACTGATGGGGGAAACGGTGACGATGACGTGCTCCTGGGAGCCTCCCGGAGCGTGGTCTCTCTCAGCTGGGCCGATCAAAGTAACCCGGCATTCCCTGAGGACATTTTCTCAGGGGATCCCTAGTTTGCAATCAGCCGGCTGATGACGAGGACGATGCGGGCCTTCTCGAGGGTTCGGAGGACGAGGAGGCCATCCCGTCTTCCATGACTCCCCAGGCTAACGCCCCAACGGCCTTACCCCAGTCAGTCCTCATCGAGTTTTGTGAGTGAGCCTCAATATCGAATGGCCAGCCCTACAAAGTACCACTGACCAAGAGAGGGACGTGCACGACAGGAAACTCCTGTGACCCCCTCCTGGCCCCAGAAAACAACTTCTCCCTGTCCTCCCTGCATGTGCTAAGCATATAAAGCATTGTTGGGGAGAGCTGCTCAACCTCAATCACGGTGAAGGATATGACGGCCCTTGGCATGGGTAACTCCCCCGCCATCGAGCCCTCTATCGCCAGACACCTTAATCCCTCTCAAGATGGCCTACTTGCCCCCCCAAGCCTGTTCTCCCCAACAAAATGGACCGCTTTTCTGCCTCCATCCATCAAGCCTCTTACAAAGCCTCGGCCTTGGCTGTCAGGGCCCTCAATGTCTCCCCACTCCTCTCTGCATACCAGACTGAACTCCTGGTCGATATGGGGCAACAACTAGAGAAAGGGGCCCCCACACCCTCTCTGTGGAAGGAGATGGTCACAGTTAACGACCTTGTCCTCCGTAACACCCAACAGGCCAGCCAAGCCTGCGGGCGTTCCATGGCTCTCTCAGTGGCCGGAGAATGTGTGCTCTGGCTTAATCTGTCGGGCCTCCCTGACAGTGAGAAGCGGTGCATCGTGGGTGCCCCGGTAGAGCCTGGCCAGACTCTTTGGCCCTGCTGTCACTTTGATGCAACAGTGTTGCGACGACAAGAAAAAGGAGGACGAAGCATTTAAATTATGCCTTCCTAGGAAAGTGGCACCGCACCAGGCAACCCCCACGCAACCACCCAACCCTCCTGCCACGGGATGTCTTTTCCAGCACTCTGGTAAGGCAAAGCCACACAATAAACCACCTCCTCAGCAGAGTAACCCACCCTCCGCTAAGCCCTGGCTGTGGGCAAGAAACCCCCCAACTCTACCCCCTCCGACACTAAGCGTAAATGGCCGGCCTGATGCACAGCCTCAGGGGGCTTTGAGTCCACGTTCTTGGGCTGCCAGTCCTCTGGACTCTTATCCTGCCCTCCTAGTTCACCTGTTCAAAAAAAGGAGGTTTTCTCTCGGCGGGGTCAGCCCCCCCACCACCACCAGTGGGTGCCCACTCTGTGTGTTCAGTGCAAAACAATGTGTGTTCCCCCATCCAGCTCATGTCAGGGAGCCTCCCCATGCTGGAGGTGTTTACAGTGAGAAAAAGTACACAAGCAGTGTCACCACACTGCCCCTATTACATTTCTCTCACCCATTCAATAAAAGCTTCGGCCCCAGTGTTTCCCAACACACAAAAAAACACAAAAAAATCAAATGAACCAAATGAATTCATTATAGAGAGAGAATATCTCTCTGCAATCCCACGTCGCCCCTAAGCTGTCCACTAGATGGTGCCGTTGCATTACAAATGAGCAAATCGGGCATAAACATAGCTATGAGCGCTTCCCCAGTTCATGTGGGGTCACTTGCAAGTCACACAACAGCTTGGTAGGCTGTGTCAGCTCCTGAGTGGGTGATTCGAACCATAATGAACGGGTACAGACTCCAGTTTGCCAGGAAACCCCCACGTTTTGGTGGCGTTATCTCCTCTCACACAGAGAAGAGCGCTGCTCACATTCTGAAAGAGGAAATCTCCTCCCTCCTCAGGAAGGGGGTGTTTCATGTAGTACCCCTGAATCAATGCAATCAGGGGTTTTACTCCTGTTATTTCCTAGTTCCAAAGAAAGATGGCTCGCTCTATCCTATTCTGGATCTCAGAGTGTTGAACAAACATTTGAGGAAATACAATTTCAGAATGTTAACACATGGCACACTCGATCGCTCAATTCATCAGAATGACGCTTTTTTCCACATCAACATATACACCCCGCACAGGAAATTTAATCGTTTCGCCTATCAGAGCATATCAGGGCATATGTTACGAATTCACAGTCCTTCCCCTCGGAGAAAGTCAGAGGGTCTTCTGTCTATGTGCGGAGGCGGGCTTAGCGCCGCTGAAAATAACGGGTCTAAAGATCCTAACATACATAGATGATTGGTTAATCATAGCCAATTCCAAGGAGAAAGTGGTGCAAGACACTCGCCGTGTGCTTGCGCACATTACATCATTCGGGTTCAGAGTGAATGTGAACAAGAGCAATTTTACACCCACTCAGAATGTTATATTCCTGGGTCTGGAGCTGAATTCAATCTCCATGTGTGCCCGCCTCTCACGAGCGCGTTCTCTCTCTAATAAATTGTCTATAACAATTCAAGGAGGGGGCGAAAGTGCAATATTGCACATGTCTCAGATAACAGGGTCTTATGGCATCAGCTATTCAGGTTTTGCCTTTGGGCCTTCTGCGAATGAGGGTATTCATGAAGTGGGTTTTATCCCTCCACTTCAGCCGTTATGCGATCTCTGTCGCACTGTTACAGTGACGTGCTTGTGCACAGCAGCCTTGCACCACTGGAGGAGCATAGATTTTTATGCACATGGGACCCCTCTCGGGGCTGTTATGTTGCGAAATGTGGTAACGACAGACACGTATTTAACAAAGTGGGAGCCACTCAGGAGGGCAGGTCAGTGAACGGTTCATGGCCGAGTGAACTTCGTTCAGCCCACATAAATTATTTGGAGCTCATGACTGTATGGAAAGCTCCGAATCATTTTCTGCCCCGCTTGCAGGGGCATCATGTGCTCGTTCGCTACGACAGTACCACAGCAGTGGCACATATCAATCACCATGCTTTAGCTCACAGGCTTTTAGTGTGGAGCAGGCGGCACTTCCTGTCATGATGTGCAACCCATGTTCCAGGCATTTTGAACAGGGGCGCGGACCTTCTGTCGAGGGGGAACTCCTCCACAAGATCCTTTATATGACTGTAAGTGGCAAGTGTTTGAAGGTGGTGTGATGGGCGCAGTTCCACATCATATCAGTGTTCTGTCTCTGATATTTTGTGTTTTTTTACAAGACCTTATGGCAGGTCTTTTTCCACTATTAAGGTCTACCTGGTGGCTATTTCTGCTTGTCATGTTGGGTTTGACGGCTCAACCGCAGGGCAGCACCCCCTCATTCTTAGATTTATGAAGGGCGCCTGCTGTTCTCTCCCAGTTACTAGGAGAACTGTTCCTGAGTAGGACCTCTCTATGGTGCTGGAGGCTTTATCTTAGCAGCCTTTTGAGCCCCTGGGAAGCATTTCCCTAAAACTGCTGTCTTTCAAGACAGCTTTGCTCCTGGCCTTAGCATCAGCTTAACATGTCAGTGACTTGCATGCACTCTCTGATCATTCCTCGTGCACTAATTTCTCTCTTAGTGGAGATAAGGTTTTCCTTAGGCCCAACCCGGCCTTTATGCCTAAACGCTTCCCAGCATTCTCATGTGAGGTAATGGAGCTTTCCGCTTTTCACCCTCCCCCTTTTTCCTCTGCGGAGGATCAGAGGCTGAATGCTCTGTGTCCTGTCCGTGCCCTGCGGGCATACTTGGATAGGACCAGTGCTTTTTGGAAGAGCGATCAACTTCATCTCTTGGGCCCCCCCCTCACATGGGGAATCTCATTTCTAGGCAATGCCTCTTGCATTGGCTTGTGGAAGCTATAATTTTAGCATATGAATCTAGGGGAATGCAGCCTCCAGGAGGCCTCAGAGCCCACTCCACGAGGGGCATGGCTGCCTCTTGGGCTCTGTTTAGGGCAGGTTCATTGCAAGACATCTGTTCTGCTGCCAGCTGGGCTTCTCCCCATACTTTTGTATGTTACTACCGGCTGGATGTTACCAGGACCCTGGTAGCTCATTCTGTCCTGGGGGTAGGTTCTTCATAGCCCCTCCCCTGTAAGCTCCTTTTCTTTCTTTTTTTATATTTATAATATAAAGAGTAAGAAAAGGGGTCATGGGCCGGTTGGCCACTCACATTCATGTCACCAAGCATGCATTTACATTCCTGCCTGAGTGATATCTTCACTGTATATATGCTGCTGTGCTGATTTATATGTTTGTGCCACTAACATGTTATTCATGCTCTGCCTGTGCACAGCTCTCACTTGTGTGCTTCAGGGTTGCCAGGTGTGTGATTATGGGACGTGTCAAGCACCGCCTCTTTGAGGTGACCGTTCCCTTAACTGGCTTGCAGGGCCTCACTGTGAGCGTATTGGGCAATTGGGGAGTTGTCAGTGTCTCCCATAGGTGGATCTCGAACATGAGATGATGAAAGAGAACAACAGGTTACTTGCGTAACCCCGGTTCTCTGAAACATCTAGTGGAGAGATCCACCAAGCTTGCCCTGCTTGCTGCACGAGAAGCAAATATACTTATTGAGGAACAGCAGCTCGTGCAGTTCCTTATATGCTCTCAGGTTAGGGGGTTGGTCCTTACCTCCCATAGGTCATCCGCTTCTGTCTGTCTAGCCAGACTTGGTGCAATTGGATGCTTCTGCAGAGGTCAGGTACGGATGCCCTTCCCAAAGGTGGATCTCTCCACTCGATGTTTCAGAGAACCGGGGTTACGCTAGTAAACTATTGTTTTTGATGTTAAAATAACCACACCTGCAACTCATATGTACAGTAAATTAGGCTTTATGTGGTGCCTCATGTCTATAGCGGAGAAAGAGGCAACATGCACGGAGTGGGAATAAAGCACGTAGCGCTGAACGTGCTTTATTTCCACTCTAGAGATAAATATTTCTCTCCAGCACTGATTGCACTTTATTCCCGCTCCGCGCGCGGAGATAATGTGCATTGCACATTATGTCCTCAGGAATCACTGCTTGGACCCCTCCTCTTCTCGATCTACACTACATCACTTGGACCAATCATTAAGGCATATGGCTTTTCCTACCACTGCTACACAGATGATACACAGCTTTACCTGATGTTCCAGCCTGACGACCCCACTGTCTCAGCTACTATCACTGCCTGCCTCTCGGAGATAGAACTCCAAGTGATCCCAGCCAACCCGTCTGTTGACCACAACTTTACTATAACTTCCCTGCTTACATTAACCACCCTGTCTTGTTTCATGCTTTACAACATCAGGAAAATCAGACTGATATTATTGTCTGAATATGCTGCGCAGCATCTGGTCCAAGCTCTGGTCATTTCAAGACTGGACTACTGTAACGCTCTGTTGGCCGGCCTCTTAACCAGCATGATTAAGCCACTGCAGATGGTCCAGAGCACAGCAGTGAGTCTTATCTTCAATCAACCAAAGAGGGCTCATGTCACCCCCCTCTTGATTTCTCTCCACTGGCTACCTGTACTTCCACCTGCCCAATTGGGCACTGCTTAGGGTTTGCCGTGAGTCCCACCCATCACAGCGACCACAGAACAGCCCGCAGATGCTGCATATACCACTGCCAATCATTACTGTATATAATGATGCCATCTAGATAGGCAGCGGCGTAAGCAGAGTGTGGTCAGAGGACTCTGTCCAAAAGGCGCTGAAACGTACCTCGGGCCCTGAAACTGAATTGAAGGGTCACAAATTGGTGTAATCCAAACGGTGTGGAAAAAGCAGTTTTCTCACAGGAAATTGGCATTAAGGGGATCTGCCAATAGCCCTTTGTCAAATCCAGTGTCGAGTAAAAGCGAGCCGCACCCAACCGATCGAGCAGTTCATCAATACAAGGCATTGGATACGCATCAAATTTAGATACCGCGTTGACTTTCCTATAATACACACAAAACCGGACCGAACCGTCGCTCTTCAGAACCAGCACCGCCGGGCTGGCCCAGTCACTGTGGGACTCTTCTATTACTCCGATATCAAGCATGGCTTTTAATTCTTCTCTAACCACTTTTTTTTGTGCTCGGGTAATCGGTAGGGATGATTGCGTACCAGTAACCCTGGGTTTGTTTCAATATAGTGTTCTATGAGGTTCGTACGACCGTGAAGGGGCGAGAATATGTTGGGGAATTCTCTTTGCAACTGGGTCACATCCATGATTTGTGATGGTGAGAAGTGGTCTCCGCAAGTGACCGGGGTGCCTCGATTGGCTTTTAAGTTCACTTCCAGCCCAAGCTCCTCCCTCTCCGGTACCACCATCACCAAAGCCATGGGGACCACCTCCCTCCATAGTTTTAAGAGGCTGAGGTGATACATTTGCCGTGCTCCGCCCCTATCTATTTGTTCAATCTCATAATCGACTTCCCCGACTCGCCATGTGACTTCAAAGGGCCCATGCCACTTTGCGAGTAATTTAGAGCTTGATGTGGATAGTAAAACAAGGACTAGAGGAAGGGGAGAGAGAAGAAAAAAAGAATCTTGAGGCTCGCTGGCTCCCAAATACGCCGCCATATGGTTCTCTGCCAGCTGGATGGCCATTTGGAGCGATGCCGGGCGGTGGCACTGGACCCACTCTGCCATCTCTTTTGGAAGCCGAGCAATAAACTGCTCCAGTACCACCAGGTCGATCACAGCCCCGACAACGTGTTCATCAGCCAGCAACCACCGCTGGCAGGAGTCCCGGAGCTGTTGGGTGAAGGCGAATGGCCGGCCGTGCTCGCCCAAGGTCAACGAGCGGAAGTGTAGGTGCTGTTGTTCTTGAGGTTGGCATACACTAGGAGGTTCTCTGCAGACAACTGTTGCGCTGCGAGTTGGGCCTCCCCAGACAACAGCGGTAACAAGCAGACCGTCCTCTGGCTGCTTGGCCAACTGCATGTCCCCACCGTCTGCTAAAAAAGTTCCAGGAACATTCAGTGGGACGCCACGCAAGGAGCAGACGTGTGAGCGACGAGCTCTGCGCACTTTACTGAATTTTCGATTATTTTCATATTATAATCTGGTGAAATTTGTTATACCCAGTTACACATTTGCCCTTTGTTGCAAAACATGGCAAAGAAGTCAAAATCCTTGGGCTCGGGAGACATTAAAAGACACTTACGTGTTCAGGATGAAAGCCCCGACAGGCCTACAGACGGGGGACTCGATTTGGATGGCGCAGCGAGAGAGGAGATCCAGCGTCAGTTGTCCAACATGGTGATGTTGACGAAGATTCTTGCTGACTTGGAGGATCTCGCTGTAATACGTAGATCGATCATGGCGATGGAAATAAAATTCTCTGAGTTAGGTACAAGATTGACTGATGTTGAAAAACGAATCGATTTTCTCGAATCTTCGGAGAGGGAATTAACCGCTAATCCACCCGTGACCAAAGTTGATCTGGAACATCTCCTTGAAAAGCTTGAAGATCTTGAAAATAGAAGCCGCAGGAATAACGTTCGAATTGTTGGAATTCCTGAGCTTGAAGAGGGCAGAGATATGGTGAAATTCCTAGACGAGTTTTTCCCGAGTCTGCTCGACATAACAGGCCACAAGCTGGAAATCGAGCGAGCTCACAGAGTCCCGTCTCACAGATCTGCTGAGGGAGACAGGCCTAGATCGATTCTGGCCAGATTTCTGAGATCATCCCATAAAGATCTTGTGTTGCGCCAGGCGAGGAGCAAAGGGAAGCTTTCTTGGAAGAATCATAATATTTTCTTGTTCCCAGACTTTGCGAGTTCGACGAGAGAAACGCGATCGGTTCAAGGAATGTAAGAAACTCTTACATCAGAAAAACATCTCGTTTGCTCTGATGTTTCCTGCCAAACTGAGAATAGAAACGAAGGTCGGTCGCAAAGTATTCACATGTCCAAATCTGGCAATGTCTTTTATAGAATCAATGACTGAGTAAACCATTGGATGTTTCTCATGTGAGTGGGCCTGACTTGCTGTACTAACTCTTGAGGATGCTGGGTGACATTTTGGATTTTTTGCGTTGGCTCCGCCGAGCGGCTGGAGCTTGTTTTGTGAATAACACTTTTCCTTAAAGCAACTTTTGCATTGATAAAAGATTACTTTTGCATTGAAGTTCCCGGACAGATTGAGAGTGGACACTACGGATGACTGCAAAATATCTACATGCTGCTCACACAAAGGATGTTTTTTATGAAGCCGATGGATTATGTAAATCATGGTATATACGTTTATGCAGCCTCCGAGTGAACTGATTCGACCATCTGGGGAACCGGGATGCCGGTGTTGTTTCTTTTTGTATTGGTTCCGCCTAGCGGCTGGAGCTTGTTCTATTGAATAACACTCCTTGGAACAGCTGTGGATTAATCTGTTCGTTCTTCGTGCTTATTCCTCCTGCTGGCTGTAGTTTGTTTTGTTGAGTTTTTTTTTTTTTTTTTACGAGACATTGGAATGATTACGACATCCGCTGAACTCATAACAGCCAGCTCACTGAACATTCGTTTGTCTGTCCGAGGAATCTGAACAGTTTTATTTCAGCTGGAATTTGTCTTGTGGAAGATCACACCTTTAAAACAGTTCTGTGAATGAATCTACACATTTTTTGTGTTCATTCTTCCTATTAACTGGGTTTATTTTACAAAGTATTTTCTGTTACGTAATTTTGCCTCACAAATTTGTGAGGCAAAATTGAGCAATCCGATGGCAAAGTTGTCGTGGGGACTCGTGGGCGTTCATGGACCTTTTGAGTTTAGAGGAATCGACGCTGGTTGGCGCTGTCGTGCGCGGGGTTAATGCGCACGTTTTTCTTTTTTCTGTTTGTTTTGTTTGGGGGTTGATTGTTTCACTATTGGGGAATGTGGTCTATATAATTTTGTTTTTGACACACAATTTATTTTTTCTTCTATATCAATATGTCAAATGTTAATATGAATATGTTGTCTCTCTCCACATGGAATGTAAATGGGTTGGGGCACCCCATAAAAAGAAGGAAGGTTATTACTTTTCTTAAACGTAAGAAATATGATATGTTGTTTCTTCAAGAAACACATCTCTCCCCGCAGGAAGCTGAAAAATTTGGGAAGATATGGGGTGGACATGTTTTCTTTAGTGTTGGCTCAAGTAAGAGCAAGGGAGTCATTATATTGGTAAATAAACATCTACAATTCAAATGTCTCAAACAGAGCAAAGATAAATTAGGTAATTATTGTTTTAGCTGAAATTCAAGGGCAAAGGTTGATTTTGGCTAATATTTACGCACCTAACGCTGATGATCATGGCTTTTTTATAGATCTTGAAGGGATGTTGCAAACCGTTGGCACCCCTCATGATATAATATTGGGAGGAGACTTTAATCTTTTGATGGACTCAGTGCTTGATCATAGTGAAGCAAAAGTGTGCAAATCCCCTAGAGCAACATTGATGCTTCACAGGATGTGTAAAAATCTTGGTCTTACAGACATTTGGAGACTTTTGAACCCATCTGGTAGGGACTATACATTTTTTTCATCAGTCCACAAGATTTATTCTAGAATAGATTTTTTTTAATATCCAAATCCCTTATTTCATCTGTTGTTGATTGCTCAATTGGAAATATCTTGGTCTCAGATCATGCCCTGGTGAGTTTAGAGGTGATGCCACATATAGAGAAAAATAAATCTTATAGTTGGCGCCTTAATGTGTCCCTTTTGCAAAATCCTGAATTCCAACAAATGTTAAAGACTGAAATCAGTGGAGACCAACTGGTCCTCGGTATCCTCTGTGGTCGTGGCTTGGGAGGCACTTAAGGCGGTTCTTAGGGGTCGGATCATACAGTATGCCTCATTCATCAAAAAATCCAAAGCACAAGAACTCGTGGAGTTGGAAGGAAATATTAAAAGTGCAGAGGCAGAGCTGAAGCGCCGTATGTCATCTGATGGCCTCAGAGAATTGACTCGTTTGAAATACAGATATAATACTATTCTGTCACAGAAAGTGGAGTTTTGGTTATTCAGGGCAAGACAGTCATACTTTGAGTCAGGTGATAAAGCAGGAAAACTTTTGGCTAGATATATAAAGCAGAGAGAGTCTTTTTCTATCATTTACCTTGGCTATTGATATTAATAATGCTTTTAAAGAGTTCTATCTTGATCTCTATAGGTCCACGTCTTCGTCTACTGATGAAGATATTAGGAACTTTGTGGAACCATTAGATCTCCCTAAACTGACGAATGAGCAAAAAAACTCTCTTGATTCTGAGATAACCTTGGAGGAGCTTGATGAGGTAATTAAGTCCCTGCCTACTGGCAAGGCTCCAGGGGCTGACGGCTTTGCCGCTGAGTTTTTCAAATCTTATGCTACAGAACTGGCACCACTTTTGTTAGAAGTTTATACTAATTCATTAAAGAATGGAAAGCTTCCGCCAACCATGACACAAGCCCGGATCAGTCTGATTCTAAAAAAGGATAAAGATCCAAGCGAGTGTAAAAGTTACCGCCCAATTTCGCTGATCCAGTTAGATGTAAAAATTTTGTCCAAAATTCTGGCTAATCGATTAAGTTATGAAATCTCTTATACATATAGATCAGGTGGGGTTTATTCGAGGCCGTAGTTCTTCTGATAATATTAGGCGTTTCATCAATATCATGTGGTCAGTAGCAAATGAACAATCTCCGGTTGCTGCCATCTCTCTTGACGCTGAAAAGGCATTTGATATGGTAGAATGGGATTATCTTTTCAAGATTTTGGAAAGGTATGGGTTCGGGAATACATTTATTGGTTAAGTTACTTTATAGACACCCTGTAGCAGCGGTACAAACAAATGGGTTAATTTCAGATTATTTTACTCTGGATAGGGGCACCCGGCAGGGTTGCCCTCTTTCCCCATTATTGTTCTGTCTTGCCCTGGAACCATTAGCAGCCGCGATAAGAAAGGAGGATGATTTTCCAGGGGTGATGGCAGGAGGTGTAGCGCATAAGCTTCTGCTTTACGCAGATGATATTTTATTATTCCTCTCCGACCCCACTAGATCCATGCCTTGCCTCCACAAAACTCCTTTTCCAAATTCTCAGGATACAGAGTCAATTGGTCTAAATCCGAAGCTTTGGCTTTGACAGCGTACTGTCCAGTAACGGCTTTCCAGCCGGGTGCCTTCATGTGGCCCAAACAGGGAATTAAGTATTTGGGAATTTTATTCCCAGCAAATTTGTCTGATTTAGTCAGAGTTAATTTTGGTCCCTTAATAAAAAGGTTTTCGAATGATGTGGACAGGTGGGCTTCATTACACTTATCGATGATTGGGAAGGTTAATGTTATTAAAATGAATTGCATTCCAAAATTTAACTATCTGCTACAATCTCTCCCTGTAGATGTCCCTCTCTCTTATTTTAAGCAATTTGATAGCATAGTGAAGTCCTTCATTTGGAATGGTAAGTGTCCCAGGTTAAATTTCAGTAAATTACAAAGGCCAATTGACAAAGGTGGGTTAGGCCTACCCAAAATTTTATTTTATTATTATGCATTCAGTCTTAGACATTTGGTTCATTGGTCGCTTCCACCTGAGAGAGCTCCTCCCTGGTTTTGTATTGAAAAGGAAGTTCTTGCCCCTATCTCGCCACTGCAAAGCCTTTCGATTAAACTAGCTGGAGAGGTTAAGTCGCACCCCGTTATTTTGCATTTACACTCGATATGGACAAAAGTGTCCAGAGTGTTTAATTCTGATATTTATTTAAATGTTGCCTCGAGCATATGGCAGAACCCTAAACTATGCATTAATAAGTCACCTTTCTGTTGGTCAGATTGGATTGTGAGGGGGGTTAATACACTTGGTGACCTATATGAGGGTGGAGTATTGAGATCTTTTGAAGATTTGGTTCAACATTTTGGGATTCCCAGATCTCAGTTTTATAAGTATTTACAGCTGCGCCACCTGCTCTGCTCTGTTTTTGGGAGTAGCATACACCCCCCTAGAGCGGCAGATACTCTGGAGGTGGTGATTGCTGCTTTTGGGAAGGGTCATGAGGCATCAGTGTATTACTCCTTGTTAATTCAGAGTCTGGGGGACCGAGCTTTAAATTCTCTTAAAAGATTATGGGAGAAAGATTTAAACTTGGTATTGGAGGAGGGAGTGTGGGCAAGGATTCTAAAAAACATAAAGTCTGCATCTAGAGATGCAAGGGTTCGCCTTATGCAATTTAAGATTTTACATAGATTTTATTGGACCCCCTCTAGATCGTATAGGCTTGGTCTTAAGGACACACCCATCTGCTGGCGATGCCATACTGAAGATGGAGACACCATCCATGTTTTTTGGGGGTGCCTTAAGATCCAAGAATTTTGGCTGAAGGTGCAAAGTTTTGTGTGTGATGTGTTGGGCACTCAGGTCTTGTTCTGCCCCAGACTCTGTATTTTGGGTGATAGGGAGGTCATGGATTTGGTAGATAAGCACATGAAGGACTGGGTTTTGACCGGTGTGATGATTGGTAGACAGGTTATTTTGAGGAGTTGGAAGTCGGATGGAGCACCCTCTTTCTCGGAGTGGTGCGCGGAGATGGGGAGGGTGGCTGCCTTCGAGGAGGGGTCGAGTATTAGGATGGGGGTTAGGGAAACTTACAATAAGAAATGGGGCAATTATTTAGCATTTTTGAGGGAATCTCGAGGTGGGGCGGTGGAGGGAGTAATTTAAAGTTTTATTTTTTTTTTTATATTTTTTTTATTATTATTATACTTGATTATTGTATGTTATTTTATGTTGTTGTTTTAGTTTTCTGTGTGTGTGTGTGTGTGTGTCTATATTCTATTGACCACAGGGGTGTTCGTGGAGGGGTCAGGGTGGTTTGAGAGTTTGGTAGGGGGAGGGGATATAGTGGGGGTTTAATGTTAAAAGTTTTTGATTCATTATATAGATGTTGTTGTATTTCTTGTGTTAATTTATGAAACAACAAAAAAAAAAAAGTTCCAGGAAAGCCTCTGGATCATCCTGGGGGCCCATCTTGACCAGTGGAACATGGGCCAGGGTGGTCGTAGGGTCGCAGTTGCAGCCCCCTCCTGGGGTAGCAAGCTCCGGAGCACCTGCCTGTCCTCCGCTTGGGCCTGGAGGAGCGTGATGAACTGTTGCTCCTGCTCCATGCACAGCTCGAGGAGGGCCTGATGCTGCAACTGGTGGATGCTGGTGAGGGTCTTAAACATTTCCTCCAGAGGTGAGGCCTCCATGACGGCATTCTTCCTCCTTCCAAACCCGGGTTTCGGCACAAGTGTAACAAAGTTCATGACGGGGTGCAAGGAGGAAGCGGGAGACGGCGAAATTCTACTCAAAAGATAATTTATTTTCCACTCAACAAAACTTGGGTGTGTGTGCGTGGGTAGCTCTCTCTCCTTTCACTGGCGTCTGGCTCGCTCTTAAAACCCGTCTCCACTCTCACTGCAATGACAAACAGCTATTAGAGACAATCATTGCCAGGTGATGATCCATCCACAAGCTGGCGCTCAACCACGCCCCCACCACAGTTGGTCTTTGTAAACATGCACTAGATGGACGTCTTTGACCATTGCCGGCGATGTATGGTACGTTTTAAAAGCGGAACAAGCTCAACTTTTAAAAACTCATTTGTTCTGCCCCATTCCATTGCTGTTAGTGTCTGGGAGAACCGCGTCTCCGCCAGAGTAAACAGACGATGGAAGATGTGCGATGTCATGCCTGTGAAGACCAGCGTCTCTGCTTTGGCCTCTGCTGAAGCATCACAATATCAGCAAAGGATAATATGTGTTTGCTACATGCTTCACTGTGAATTTGGATTATTTGCGTGTCATATTTCAGCATGGATTGTGTGTGTTCGGCTCATTTCAGCGTGTACTCTACTATGTGTTTTCTCATATTTGTGTGGATTGCTTATGTACTAGTCACAATATGACTCAAGCTTTGTAAAGTATCTGTTATTGAAAGATGGGGCCATTATATACACCAACTGCTAAACCGTAAAGAACCAATTCCATTCATGAATGTTTCATACAGTATCTCATGACTGTTTGATATTTATAGTTTATGGGGCTGCTGTGCTTGAATGAACAGTTTGATAAATTCAGATGCAATGTGATGAGAATGCCTTGTGTAAACCTTGAAATGTAGTTTTTTATGATTGTGGAGCTGGTTCATTTTCTTTTGATTGTGTTTCAAATATACACTCACTGGCCACTTTATTAGGTACACCTGTGCATCTTCTTATTCATGTGATTATCTAATCAGCCAATCATGTGGCAGCAGTGTAATGTATTATGTCATACAGATATGGGTAAGGAGCTTCAGTTAATGTTCACATCAACCATCAGAATGGGGAAAAAATTTGATCTCAGTGATTTAGACTGTGGCATGATTGTTGGTGCCAGATGGGCTGGTGAGTAATTCTGTAACTGCTGATCTCCTGGGATTTTCACACACAACAGTCTCTAGAGTGTAATGGTGTGAAAACCAAAAAACATCCAGTTCTGTGAACGAAAACGCCTTGTTGATGAGAGAGGTCAACGGAGAATGGCCAGACTGGTTTGAGCTGACAGAAAGGTTATGGTGACTGAAATAACCCATCTGTACAATTGTAGTGAGCAGAATAGCATCTCAGAATGCACATGTCAGTCCTTGAGGCAGATGGGCTACAACAGCAGAAGACCATGTTGGGTTCCACTTCTGTCAGCCAAGAACAGAAATCTGATGCTGCAGTGGGCCTACTGTTTGTGTACCTCAGCAGAAATCCAGATTTGTCAGACCAGTCGATGTTTTTTCAAACGTCTACTGTCCAGTTTTGGTAAACGTGCACTGATTGGAGTGTTTTTGAAGCTGCAGCCACAGACCTGAACGAGCTCACAGATACTGTGACATCATATATCAGTTTCTGTGAGGATATGTGCATCCCTACTAGGACATTTTTATCATTCAATAACGATAAACCATGATTTACAGGAAAACTCAGACAGCTTCATCATGCCAAAGAGGATGCTTACAGAAGTGGGGATAAAATATTGTACAACCAGACCTGTGTACATCTATAACTGTCTGGTTTGGTTCAGCCACCAAATCAGACAGAAGGAAACTACAACGGATAGTCAGGACTGCTGAGAGGGTTATTGGTGCCCTCCTGCCCACCCTCCAAGACCTGTACGTTTCCAGAGTGAGGAAACGTGCAGGTAGAATCACTCTGGACCCCACACACCCTGCCCACTCCCTCTTGAACTATTGCCCTCTGACCGGCGCTACAGTGCACTGAGTACCAGGACATCCATAAGAACAGTTTTTACCCTCAGGCCATTTACCACATGAACAATTAAACTGCCTCAGGGCTCCCCCATAGTGCAATAATGTAAATAAATATCTCAAGTACATATGTAAATTCACATATTTAATTCACCTTGCACATACATTACCACTTGCACATGTACATACGCCATTCTGTTATATGTCCTATTATTTGTATGTCTATTTATACTCTGTGTCTCACTGTAATGTTCTGTGTGCACTTGTTTCTCCTATCACCAAAAAAACAAAAACAAATTTTTTTTAAAATAAATCCTTGTGTACGTGAGAACACTTGGCAATATAGCTCATTCTGATTCTGATATTGCAGTCTCAGTTTTCTGTTCTAAGCTGACAGTAGTGGTACTCAGAGGGGTCTTTTGCTGCTGTATCCCATCTGCCTCAATGTTCGATGTGTTGTACATTCAGAAATGCTTTTATGCCTAGCACTGTTGTAACGCGTGTTTATTTGGGTTACTGTCACCTTCCTGTCAGCATGGACCAGTCTGGCCAGTCTCCTCTGACCTCTGTCATTAACAAGCTGTTTTCACCCGCAGAACTGCCGCTTGCTGGATGTATTTTGTTTATCGCACCATTCTCTTTACACTCTAGAGACTTTTGCGTGAAAATCCCAAGAGATCAGCAGTTACAGAAATACTCAAACCAGCCCATCTGGCACCAACAATCATTCTTCTTTCCAAATTACTGAGATTTTCCCCCATTCTGATGGTTGATGTGAACATTAACTGAAGCTCCTGACCCATAGCTGCATGAATTTATACATTACACTGCTGCCACACAATTGACTGATTAGCCAATCGCATGAATAAGTAGATGTACAGGTGTACCTAATAAAGTGGCCAGTGAGTGTATATGGCTGTGTATTCGAGGGGCTGCAAGATGTTAGCCAATCTTAACAGTGGGCATTGACATGTTTAAACAGGAGACACTGGCTGTGTCCGAAACCAAAGGTAGCTACCTTGTTGCCTCGCTGACCTATCGGTCAATGACTTAACAGACAGCATTTGCGTATGAAGGTATCTCTGGAAACTGGTTACAGATAGGTTTCCTAGGCATCGCAATGTCACATTGTTGCTAGGAATAGGATACCAGCATTCATTCAGTTCAACCAAAATACAAAGGTCTAATAATCTAGAACAAAATCAAGAGAGTTTTTGCAATAAACCAAGCGTATATTTAATAACTACAATACTACTTTCTCGCTTGAAACAGAATGAAAAATGAGAAGAAAAAAACCTTTCATTTATACACAAATTGGATATCAATTGCCTCTTCTGCCTCAGTTTCTTTCTTCAGTTCAACCACTGTGGATCCGCATGTACAGAATTGTGGGATTTGATAGTCAGTGAAGGATACTATGCTGCTTTAAAAAAAAATCGATCAGAAGGTATCTCAGAAGACAGGATGTGACGAGAACGTTGGATTCGGATGTGCCTTGGTCCCTTCCTACCCCCTTATACAGCCTACGGAGGCAGCATTTTCTATTCGAGACAGAATGCCAGAGACAATGTGGAAAATGATCTGATTATAAAATGATCTTATCTGATCTGACGTTTTCACACTAGGTCCATTTCAGGGGTCTGTCTGTGCCTGGTTCGTGGGATTTTTGGCCCATATGTGAACAATCGAAACTATCTCAGACCCCTTTAAAACGAACCGAACCGAGACCATTTCGGGAGGTGGTTTAAGTACGGTTTGCTTGCAGCCTGAAGTTTGGTTCGCTAATAACGTGCATTGTGAACACAAAACGCTACGGGCTCACTTGATTTTCTCATTCGCGTAATGCCAAACTTGTTTGACCCTGACAGGTTACCGTACACCAGAAAGGATGACGCACAGAGAAGACACGCGACGAGTCTCTTATTATGTTTCTATGGAGATAACAGAGTAAGTTGCTGATGCAAACTTTTTAAACCCCTCACAAAATAAACTCAAATATCTTTCTAAAGTGTTTTGTGCAAATGAAGACTCGAGGGTTGGAATGGCGCGTGACAGTTAAGAGATTACTATAGGAATATATTACTATTGTTTTCAGTGAATGGATGTTGCCCAAAGCTGTCAATAGATAAAACCATGACCAATCGTATTTTTAGTTGGAAATACGACTAATCTACCATAATACATGATTGAAATTGAAATTTGCCTTTAAATACAGTATTATTGATATACACATACAATGCATTCAGTTAAATGCATTGCTTTTCCCTCTTAATGTATAAAAACAAGGTGTTATATATTTACACTATGTAATACAGTTCTTTTTTGATGCAAAAGATCAATGAAATATATTTTATTGAACAAAGACACCTGTACTCATGCTTATTATTCATTTTAAGGGTATTAAACATGTTTAATAATCTCACAAGTTAATAGGTAGAGCTAATGGTACTCAACACTTAATATTGTTATTAAAATAATGATAAATTCTGTCTTTTAAAATGTGGTCTGGGTTTCATAAAAACAACACAGTGTGAATACAAAATGGACTGAGACCCCGTAACAGGTCAAGTGGACCAAAAAGAGATCTCAGCCCACTTTAGAGGTCACAAATATAGTGTGAATGCAAAGAGAACTGGGTCCTTTTTCACTTGGTTCACTTCTTGGTCCACTTAAAGGTGTCTTGAAAGGAGTGTGGTTCTTTTAGGGTGCTTTCACACTGGCAGTTTAGTTTGAAACGCAGCACGGTTCGCATGAAAATTTGGTAATATGAAAGCTGTCATGCGGACCGGGGAGCGCACCGCGGTACAGAACCCGAGATTACCTGTTCCAGGAGGTGGTCCGAGTTAGGTTGCAATGGAACTGTAGCGTGATTCACGTGAATGTAAAATCAACTCTGACTCGGATGCACACTCGTTCAGGAAGTAAAGTAACCTGCGCATGCGTTTTAGCCGATGACGACATCTATCTATCTATAAATTAAAATATTTAAAATAAAATATCTATCTTTAAAAAACAAAAAAAAACAAAAAGTACATCATGACCCCTTTAACACTTTAATATTGCTCATGCAAAGATTTGAGTTCCACTAATATAACAACAGAGAACGATATAGGCAATGCCTCCTCCTCAAAAATCCCATTTTATCCCCTGCTGGTGAGTAAGTACTAAACCATCATATTCTGCTGTGATTTACTGTTTATGTTTTGGATCCCAGACCCAATAATAATGGAAAAGTAGTTTCAAGATGACTCTCCTATTTTCTCTTCAGATTCTTTTAATATGCACCTCAGACCTAATCAAAATCATTTTGATAGCTATTATTTAAGTATTAACCATCTGTTGTATCACAAAATAGTCCTAAACTTTTCAGAATGTGGCTGTTGCCCAATGTTGCTTCATAAGTAATGTAAAATTTCCCACGGAAGACAGTTAAAGAGTCTTATCAAGTTGAAATTTTGTTTGTAATAAATTCTCTTAGGATTAAGAAAAGTCATGAAGTATCAATTCTGCAAACACAAACTGTTACACCGAAGTGTGACACTAGATGGTAGCCTCATCAAACACTTTTGAGTCTCTCACACTGAAAACAATTAGCATTCAATGACATCACAGGAGAGAACAAACACAATATTTCCTCAGTTATGTTGATAAGAGTAGAATATACTGTGCAATAATTAACAACTTCCACATATTTGTTTCCAGCCTCCATCTCCAATATTTCTCTCAAATAACTGTTAGAGTTTGACTAAGCAAGAATGCAATAACATCTGAATCTAATTCTGTTTTTTTACAGGGTAGTTAGAGGTTTGGGGGGCAGTAAATCAGTGACGGGTTTGTGTTTTTGTGTGTGTGTGTGAGAGAGAGAGAGAGACCAGGTGTCTTTGCTTTGAGATGTTTGATAGTGTCATTCAGTAGAATAGTATACTGTGTGCGTGTGTGCGTGCGTGCGTTGCTGAGAACAAGTTGTCTTTAGTGCAGTCCATCATTAGTCAGTGTGTCAAAGCAGTGGTGTGGAATAGAGGGCTGGATTGACAGTCTGATAAATGAGGGCAGCTCCGTTCTCAACAGCACTGCTAAAAACAGTCAGAGAGAGAGAGAGAGAGAGAGAGAATGTCAGCAGATGAGTTACTGAGCAGATCAGAACTGACATAAATCTGTCCATGACTCGCTCCATCTTCTCTCTCTAACATCAGCTCTACAATGCTGAACTCTCAATACAGCATATCAGTCAAAATTGAGAAAAATTTGTAAGAAAGACTGAGGGATGTAGCCTAATCTCTTGTACTATGATGATGAATGAGGTAAAGTCTGTGGTATAGCAGCTCTTTAATTGCTGAACCTGATAATTTTATGTGTGTTCAATGTTTGCTTACATCAGGGTCTCAAACTTCCAACCAGCAGATTGAATTCTGCCAACAACAGTTTCATATGGCCCAGAAGCTGTATTCGTTTATTTTACAATACGGCCCAATGAATGCACTGTAAATTGCTTTGGATAGAAGCATCTGAATGCATTAATGTAAATAGCAAGCCACTTAACCCCAGGTTGGTCCAGGGAGACTGTCCCTGTATTGTACTGACAGTCATTTTATACAAAGGTGTCAGTGAAATAACTAAATTACTAATTAATTAGTGGTTATTATTTGGTCCTCTCCTGTTGTACTTTGTCACCCTATTCATTCTGCATTTTTTTGCTTTCTGACCAGAAGCCTTGATTGATGACAGAGAGAGCGATGAAGAGGCTGTTCTGTGAGTTACTGGTGTCCAAGCCTTTCTTCTATGTGTTTGAAGACTGTATCTGCACATGTGTGACAGCTCACAGTAGAGCTATTGCAAAATAAACACGTTGCAGTAATTAACCTTGACAGGCTCAATGTGGTCGCCAGCAGCAACTTACTCCTAATGAGACAATTAATTTATAATTAAAGCACACTGTCCAACCAGAAACAGAGAGTTTTTTTTTTTTTTTTTTTTTATACATGAAAGAAGCCTGTCTAAAGCATGTACAGTAAGAGTTGCAGTGCAGTCTAAACTTTGACACTGACTTGGCTCAGAATCTTAATTTTCAATAGTCTGTTGACACATGGAATTCTCTTCATGATTGAAATTGATGGATGTTCCACTGCACTGACTACAGAGACACACTCAATTCAATTGAAATGTGGTTTATTGGCATGGCAAAGTGTACAGCGTATTGCCAAAGCATGTGCAAGGATTCCAAAGAATTAAAATTAAATGGCGAGAATTAAATTTCTACTCTAGTTTTGTATTTGTTTTATCACATCGTGCTTTTATCTACTGTTTTCTTGTTCTCTAGTCCAATATATTCCAGGGCTTTTTTTGTTTTCGGTACTCCTACAGCCCTAATTGGTAAGTCTCAAGTACGCCATCATGGATATCAAACCACACATTCTTTTGAACTGATATTATACTGCATATCTTTTAGTATTATCACTAGTATTTGTAAAGTCAAGTTATTTGTAAAATAAAATAATCAAAAGCCTTGTGCGAGTGAAAAACAGGCTCACCAAGTTGTGTCTCCTTAAAGGGATAGTTCCCCTCAAAATGAAAATTCTCTCATCATTTACTCACCCTCATGTCATCCCAGATGTATATGGCTTTCTTTCTTCTGTAGAACACAAAAAAAAGATTTTTAGAAGAATATCTCTGCTGGCTCATACAATGCAAAAATCACAAAGTCAGCATTTAAGTAATCCATAAGACTCCAGTGGTTAAATCCATGTCTTCAGAAGCGATATGATAGGTATGGGTGAGAAACAGCTCAGTATTTTTAATCCCTTTTTAATATAAATTCTCCTTCCTGCCCAGTAGGTGGCGATATGCGATTGATAGTTTAAAAGGACTTAAATATTGACCTGTTTCTCATCCACACCTATCATATCACTTCTGAAGATATGGATTTAACTTCTGGAATCTTATGGACCCACCCCCAATTCTCCTAAAAATCTTTGTGTTCAGCAGAAGAAACAAAGTTTTACACATCTAGGATGGCATGCGGGTGAGTAAATGATGAGAGAATAAACATTTTTGGGTGAACTATTCCTTCAGTGCGACACCTAAGCATGTTTGTCATCACAATTTTTAACAATTCAGGGGAAAATCATGGAGAAACTTGCTTGAGAAAGACATTTATTTATAGCTGAAATTCAGATGGGATATTTAAGCACAAATTCTGCTATAAGTGTCTTCCACTCAAATCTATAAAACTTGAACCCATTATAAAAATATTATTGACAATAAGTTATTTTAATCTATTGAAAGGCCTAATATTTTTTTTATTAAGTCGTAATTTCGGTTTAATAGGTTGAACAAAGAAAAACTGAAATATTTCCAAGAAGGTCCCTCTGCTGGTGAAACAAGGAATTACACTGTAGAGTGTGAAGGTTGCATTGAGAGACATTTGAGGGTGTAATAGGTTAACTTTTAAAGATCTTTTTGAGTGTGACTAATTTTTAAACACTTTTCAAAACAATTGCACTCTTCTCACACATTATCTGAATGCAAATAATAGGATAATTCTCACCTCTCACGTCCAGTCCATATATATGTTTTTAGGACTCTGTGGAGGTCAAGCATACCTTTCATACCTGATCATGTGTTTTATACATATAATATTTATTGTGGAACACAAAGTTTCATTAGCAGTCTTTAGAGAAGACAGTTGTTTTATCAGACCATATGGTCCTGTCTGTAACAAACACATTCCATCTGTAGGTTGCCAGCTCAGTGCCTGTACAACACAGACACACACACACACACATTCTGTCTAACAGACAGATGGTCATCGTCAGGTTAACACAAGCCTTTATCGCCAGAGCACATGTGAATTAGAATATTTTTAGTTTTAAGTATAAAAAGGAATATGTTCTCACTAAAGCAATAATTATTTTGCCTTGCCTGTCTCACATTTTCATATTATCCTTATTTGAGGTAAAGAAACAGATTTGACTTGCTGTCCATGATGGAGAACATGAGCAAGATATTCGACTCGAGTTAAAAAAATTCCTTGAATTCTAATTGCCGTGATTCAGCAGACGTTAATAAGAATCACGTTGTCTTGGGGTGATTCTCACGAAACCTGTCAAGAAAATATCCTGATCATATTTAACTCAAAATCAAATAAAAAAGAAAAACAGAAATTACATTATGCATAATGAAAAAGAAGCCTACATTCAAGAAAATTAAGTTTTATTGCATTGTGACATTTTCAGGACACTAAAGCACATTTTATCCCCCAATTCTTATTATCATAAAACAGTAAAAAGACGCTGTCGTACAATGATTTTTTAAAATTAAAATTAGCAAAAATGAAAGGCAGTACCAAGTGAGTACTACTAGGATGTATGAAAACTGTACAATTTAAATAATGTTTCAATTCCCATTCACACTGAAATAACATAATGGCCATGTTTTTCGCAAGGGAGTAATGAGATTAGGGGGTAAAATGTGCGTAACTGTCATGGAAATAATGTAAAAACCTTGATATTTAAGCCCCTAAAAATAAGATTCATTTTCTATATGCAAAATATAATTTATTGTTTCTTTTGATTTTGAAGTCATTGTCTTGACAGGTTCTCTCACAAAGGGATAGTTCACCCATAAATGAAAATTCTCTCATTATTTACTCACCCTCAGGCCAACCCAGATGTGTATGACTTTCTTTCTTCTGCTGAACATAAACAAAGATTTTTAGAAGAATATCTCACTTTGTAGGTTCATTCAATGCAAGTGAATTATGGCTAGAACTTTGAAGGTCCAAAAGCATATAAAAGCAGAATAAAAATAATCCATATTACTCCAGTGGTTTAACCCATATCTTTTGAAGCGATATGATAGGTGTGGGTGAGAAACAGGTCAATATATAAGTCCTTTTTTACTATAAATCTTTCACTTTCACATTCTTCTTTTGTTTTTGGCTATTTGCATCCTTTGTGCACATTGCCACCTACTGGAGGAGATTTATGATAAAAAAAGGACTTGAATATCGATTTGTTTCTCACCCACACCAATAATAAGATGGATTAAACCACTGGAGTTGTGTGAATTACTTTTATTCTGCCTTTATGTCCTTTTTGGAGCTTCAAAGTTCTGGCCACCATTCACTTGTATTGAATGGACCAACAGAGCTGAGATATTTTTCTAAAAATCTTTTGGATGGCATGAGGGTGAGTAAATGATGAGAGAATTTTTATCTATCCCTTTAACATTCAGTGCAACAGCACAATTGCGAGTGTGATATTGCTTTTATACAACAGTTCTATTGACAAGAAGTTAATATTGAGTACTTTAAATTTAAAACACAATATGGACAGTTATCTTGTCTATTTTTGCTTCAAAAACACAAATAGTTCTAAAACAAGCCAAAGCAGGATCAACAATTGCATTTCGCAGAGCAACACACAGATTTTCATCTAGAATGCCGGAAATGAAAAAAATGCTGAATGATACAAGCGGAGTTCCAGTGGCATTATACTAAATATCAGCACTCTTGGTAGGCTGCTTTTCCAGTCAAATTAGAAGACGGTGGTATAATTTTAATACATAATCGTTCATTTATATACCCTTGAATTGTAACTGACAGAATAAGCTGAACTGGCTCCTCCCAAACTTTCGCTCGAAACTTAATTTGAAGAAGTAAAACTTTAGTGTGCTATCAGTATCAGCATATATGAAGACAAACACATAAATTCTAAAGAAACTTTAGACAACTATGAACTACCAGTAAAGTTTCACATTTTGATCCCAAGTTCTCCTAGTATGCTCTTGGAGCTCATTGATTGATACACTGTTGAAAGTAAAATAGAAAAATTGGCAGACAAAAGGGCAACTGAGAGTCTCTCTTCTTCATTATTGTCCACCTCCCTACAACAGGAGTGAAGATTTTCCACCAAACAGTCACGATAATAGGGCTAGAATTTCTTCATAAGTACCTCAGAGACAGATCTAGTTTAGCTTCTGGTTTTCTTTACCTTTTAATACATGGAAGTTCACTTAACCCCATTGCTCAAGAGCAGGAGACAACTGGGATCAGGAAGAGAAGACGGCAGAAGGGAGGGAGAGAGAGATATGCCTGTATCTGTCAGCACGAGGGAGGCTAAGCTCCGACAGGTGTGTCAAGCAGTCAGTCACCTGTCAGCACTACAGAGAAATGAAAGCAGGAGAAGGGACAGAGGCTGTCTGCCTTTGAGCCTGGCACATTTACCTCTCTCACTCACACACACACACACACACACACACACACACACACACACACACACACACACCTGTCTACATACACCACCAAAGACACACACTCTCATTCAGGGTCCACTTATGTAGGTCAAGGGCTGCCCGGGGCCATCCCAGAATTCCCACAGATGAGGACACAGAGAATAGTATGTCCTGCTAAATCTGGTTTCATCTTTCTTCGTCTTGTTTGCTCTCTTTTTTTCCAACACACTGATGAAAAGTTGTGTCCTGTTATTCTCACCTTGTCAGAAAGAGCAAGATGAAATTAGAGAGTTTGAATCATGTGCCAGATCAGCTCGGCTCTGTGGAGCATGTGTTTATGTACTTTTTCGTTGCAGAAAATGAGATGTGCAAATGGAGCCAAATAATAGCATCTTCTTTGACAGGTCTTTGTGCCTGAGCTCTCCCCTCAAACACCACAAGAGAGGGTCTGCTGACAGTTTTATGGCTGTATAGAGCAAGAGAGAGAGAAAATGATTGGAGGAGTGGAAGCAGAAAGTGGTGCCAAAAATTGATAGAGGCAAACTGGATAAAGCTTATGGCTGGATAAAGCTGCCTTGCTGCCTCGCTAACCAGGACTTACAGGGTCAATTCAACCAAAAATGAAAATTATGTTGTGATTTAAACACAATGTAAGTCCAATGTAATTCACAATGTAATGCCAAACCCATATTACTTTTTTCTTTCATGGAACACAAAAGGACATTTTATGCAGAATGTTTGGGATGAACAGCCTCTGTCATTATTCACTTTTATTATATGGAAAAAAAGATGCAATGAAAGTGAATGGTGACTGAGGCTGTCAGTCTCAAACATTCTGCCTAACATCTTTTCTGTTCCACAGAAAAAAAAAAAAGTCATACAGGTTTTGGAATAACGAGAGCAAATAATGCCATAATTTTCATTTTGGGTGAACTATCCCTTTAATGGACAAAGTTTTTGTATGAAGGCACCAGAACCCTTCTACATAAGGAAACCTACAAGCTTAGCATAGAATAGCATAATGCAGTGGTCCCATAGACATTCCATGGGCGGTAAATTGGCGAGGAGACAAAGTTTTTATTTTTATGGATGTCTATGGAGGAGATGCTTCATTACATGGAATAAACTACTTTTGTGAGGAAACCGCTCATCACTTAATGAATTGAGCCCTGTCTGCTAATCAGCATATTTTACACTAACAATCCTTTTGGAATGAACTATGTGTGGAGTTTACTATGGAAAAAATTGCTGTTTTATAAGAGAAGAAACTGAAAATTTTGCAAAAGGTAGGTGTCAGTTTACGGCTCTCCCCATTGGTTTGTATGGTATCCACAAACGGTGAGTTACTGTCGTAACATGCTTGTTGACCGTTGCGCTCCAATGTTAAAAACGCGGAGGTTATTACCTCTGTATATAAGGGTTAGGAACCTCCTAAGGAAAGACACCATAATGTCATGTCTAATGATCTAGAACAATTTAAATTGAGCATTAGATATTTAAACAATCAAATATGTAACCTCTACTGCTTTTACTTAGTAGAAATGGAATCATGCGTTTTAATTAATTTACTTCTTGCATCCGCTCCATCCACTTTTTCAGCCTTCCTGGTTCTGAAATTATTGTTCCCATTCATTTTTTCCATAGGGATTTCATAAAGTCCTTCATAAAAGTGTTATAAGCCATAAAACAAACCAACCAGCTCCAAGGTGAAACACAACATTAGTAACTGACCGTGGCACAATTGTTGGTGCCAGATGGGCTGGTTTGAGTTTTTTTTTTTTAAACTACCGATCTCCTGGGATTTTCACACACAACAGTCCCTAGAGTTTACTCTGAATGGTGCCAAAACCAAAAAACATCCAGTGAGTGGCAGTTCTGTGGACGGAAACGCCTTGTTGATTAGAGAGGTCAGCGGAGAATGGCCAGACTGGTTAGAGCTGGAAGACTACGGTAACTCAGATAACCACTCTGTACAACTGTGTTGAGTAGAATAGCATCTCAGAATGCAAAACACGTTGAATCTGGAGGCAGATGGGTTACAACAGCAGAAGACCATGTTGGGCACTTTATTAAGACCATAGTTTGAGAGTTTAGGGAGACCACATTTTTGCCATGGTTTGTTCGCTGTGATACTCTGATCGCTGGACTTCCCCCCTCAGGTTGTAGTGTAGGGTAGTTCATGAATTCTGCTATTAGAAACTTTATTTTTTTTAAAATAATATTAATATAACACTGACTGAAGGCTTCAGCAGAATCATATACCACCGATTAATAAACCTCAGAGCTCACAGTAGGTCTGCTTTAAAGGTTTAGTAGTTATTAGGGATGTGCTACAGGGTTCAACTAGTCGTCCAACAACTGACTTGTTGATTATTAGGGTCGACTAATATCATTAATATTTTTAGTGGTGGTGGTTTTAATGGTTTTAAATTCTCAAATTAATGGAGAGACGCAACTTCTTGGAGAGCGTTCTTGTGTGATTATAGCTTGCTGTGCTTAAAAGTTAATAATAGTCAGCACAGTAAAACCCTCTGCAAGAAGTTTTGTCTCTTTAATGCTTTGGATTAAATCCATTTATGCACCGCTGCTGTTACAGCCATTAAAGCACTGAATGAACAACACATTACAAGACGATCGGATTTTAAATCCTCTGCTGTGAGTAATGTTAGTACATTTTTAGGTGCTTTGGAGAGATTAAAGTCTTTTACTGATTCTGTCCAACACTGCTCAAATAAATAGTTGTAATTTAAACTGCTTGATGTTGTGAACTAGATGCATCATTATTTTGTAGTTTTGCGCTTTTGAATGTGCAGCGAGGATCGTTCTGAGACTCTCAAGCTCTCTGTTTACATTGAAGCATGTCATTCTGCATTCAGGATGTGCATAGGTGATTTTGTGCCATTCTTTTTTGGAGCTTTTATTTTGTACTTTTCTTACTTTTATAGTATGGTCTATGACCATAATGGAGCCTAGTTATACATTATTATTCTTAACACCGACTAGTTGACTAGTCATTCAAACAACTGACCGACTAGTCAATTATGAAAATTGGTAGTTTTGCATCCCTATGATGCCTTCCTTCCTCCCTATACTGACTGTGAAGGCCGATTTTTTTCAGGTTTAGGACACAGCTTATGTCTGTCTCTCTCCGTGTCTAACTTAGTTTACAACCTCAACATTTACAGTTAACACAAGTTTGTAATAATCTAATAACGTCTCCTGCTTTCCACAGAAGTGAGCGAGTGTGTAGGAGTGTTTCTTTCCATGGCCGTGCGGCTGTCCCTGTTTCTCACACAGACTGCCACTCACACTGATGTTCCTGGGTCTGACAGCACCCACTTACACATGTCACTTGACATTATACACACACACACACACACACACACACACTTACTGCCAGGAGGATTGGGAGGGGTGCCCACATCCTGCTGAGAGCCCACACATAGACACACACACACTGCTCTCACTGTCTCATGCAGCTTGTGCTTTCTTAGAAAACGTCTTTACCCTCGTGATCTGACCAAAATCACATCCACTATTTTAGTCGATAGACCACTAAAATTAATAAGACATGGTTTAGTGGAGAGAAGAGGGTAGGGAAAAACAAACGTACTGAATTAGTGTGTGTGAGAGCGAGTATTCAAATCCAAATTCTGGTGCTCAGTTTTGATCACATAGTCGACTGGATGCCACAGCACCCTGCGGTCAATCAAACTGTCATCAGTGCGATCAGTTGTGCTGTTGTGTGTATGAGCGTGTGTTTGATGGGAAGGAGGTGATGTCCACTTCTCGTACACCGATCAGCCACAACATTAAAGCCACCTGCCTAATATTGTGTAGGTCCCCCTGGTGCCGCCAAAACAGTGCCAACCCGCATCTCAGAATAGCATTCTGAGATGCTATTCTTTTCACCACAATTGTACAGAGCAGTTATCTGAGTTACTGTAGACTTTCAGCTCGAACCAGTCTGGCCATTCTCTGTTGACCTCACCCATCAACAAGGCATTTCCGTCCACAGTACTGCTGCTCACTGGATGTTTTTGTTTTTGGCACCATTCTGAGTAAATTCTAGACTGTTGTGCATGAAAATCCCAGGAGATAAGCAGTAACAGAAATACTTAACTAGCCTATCTGGCACCAACAATCATGCCACGGTCCAAATCACTGAGATCACATTTTTCCCCATTCTGATGGTTGATGTGAACATTAACTGAAGCTCCTGACCCATATCTGCATAATTTTATGCACTGCACTGCTGCCACACGACTGGCAGATTAGATAATTGCATTGATGATTGTTGGTGCCAGATGGGCTGGTTTGAGTATTTCTGTAACTGCTGATCTCCTGGGATTTTCACGTACAACAGTCTCTATAATTTACTCAGAATGGTGCCAAAAACAAAAACATCCAGTGAGCAGCAGTTCTGTGGACAGAAATGCCTTGTTGATGGGAGAGGTCAACAGAGAATGGCCAGACTGGTTTGAACTGACAAAGTCTACGGTTATTCAGATAACCGCTCTGTACAGTTGTGGTGAGAAGAATAGCATCTCAGAATGCTATTCCGAGATGTGTGTTGTTGCTGTTTTGGCAGCAGGGGACCTACACAATATTAGACAGGTGGTTTTGCTGTTGTGGCTGTGGGTGGCAAGATGGCAGATGGAGATAGGTGTGAAAGTGTGTTTGTGTTTGACTAAAGGTAAGCTAGCACGTTAATTTGTGTTTTGAGAGTCTGTGTGCGTGGGTGAAAAAAGCAAGAGAAGGGATTGATACCCATAGGAAAGAAAAGATCTCTTTAATATCTCAGTTGTATCTCCTTGACAGCAATGAGATTAAATAGAGAACAAATGAGTCATGTCTCTTTCTTAAGTCTCCTGTCTGTCAGATTTTTTCACGTGAGAAAAGACCATAGTATTCTCATATGTGTCTCCACTAGAGTTTCAGAACAGATCTTAAAAAATATCTGAAATTATGCTTGGATTTGCCAAGATACCAAAGCCGACAATCAAATGTCAGAGATTTCAATGTGAACTCGAGCATTTCTGAGATCAAATTATTTGATCGAATGTCAATGAGTCATAATCATTAAAACTTTATTGGCATGACTGTCAGCATTTACAATATAGCCAATGTACATATAGTACTAAAAGTATTGCAAGAGACAATACAAAAAAAATAAACAGGGCGAAGTTAATAAAGACAAATTATCAGGAAAATAAAAGAAAAAGACAAGGTAAATATATACAGTACTGTGCAACATTTTTAGGCACTTAAGATGTTTCACAAAAACAGTTGTCTTAAGATGGTTATTTATATCTTCAGCTTTAGTGTGTCAGTAGGAAAAATACATTTTAGACTCCCAAACATTACTTTTGCAAATAGAAAAGATTAAAATAGAAGAACAGGGCGCTCTGCAAGAGATGGCATTGCCCCCACAGAGCCCCCCACTGAACATCGAGTCAGTCTGGGATTACATGGAGACAGAAGCAACTGAGACAGCCTAAATAGATAGAAAAACTGTGGTGAATTCTCCAAGAAGCTTGGTACATCCTATCTGCCAACAACCAAGAAAAACTGTGTCCAGGTGTACTTAAGAGAATTTTTAAAGGCAATGGTGGCCACATCAAATATTTATTTAGCTTTTTTATGTTTACTGGACTTTGTATGATGTTAATTGATAAATGAAAACTATTTATGGCATTACTTTTGAAGACATCCTCACTATGCAACAGTTTTCACAAGTGCAAAAATAACTGTAAACTGTAAAAATTTTGCACAGTACTGTAAATAAATGGAAATGAACAACAATTGTCTCATTTTTTTTTTTCTATTAATTCTAAACATCTGTTAAAGAGTTAGTGTCAGTGAATACGTGGAGTGTGTGTTTGTTTTCAGGAGTGTGTTTGTGTGTCTTTGCCTGAGGTCTGTGAGTCGGCAGTGCAGAGGTCATTCAATCAACAGCCACTGCTCACACACCAGACTGATACATTTAGAGAGAAGGAAAGAGGAACACTTCAAGAAGGTAAAAGTGCAATAAGGTGTGAGTGGAAGAAAGAAAATTTGCTGGAAAATGTTGTGGTTTGATGTTTGTGGGTCAGGTTCTCTCAACATTGTGAGAGCCAAATGTCTCCACGAGGACAGTAAAACCTGAAATCAGCTTCATTAGCTGCATTTCCACTAACGGGCCAAATGAATGCTTGCTAGTGCGTGCCAGGGCCAGTTGTGTTTCGATTATCACTTCCGAGGCTTCATCGTGCCACCTCTGGGCTTCCTTGGGGCCAACGGCCAATGGCCTTTGACCCGCTGATTACCCTTGGGCCAAACAAGGCCAACTGGGGATTGAGGCAGGGTCAATGTCAAAAGCGGAGTTTTGCTGAGTCAGGTCAGAGGTTTCAGCACAAAGATCGCCGAACTTGCAGGTTGTGTATCCAGCGCACAATGGTACAGGTTTTGGAAAAATAAAAAAAGTGTGTGTACAGTACAAATCTGTTAAAATGCACAATGGACAAAGCAGTGCCCGAAGATCATGCTCCGAGATCATGGATGGTGTGCTGGGACATCGTCTGTCTGTCAGTAGAGAGACCACTCGGGACACCATGGCAGTTACAGTCGGTGAGTTGTCAGCCCTAACTTATCTTGCTAGCTAATGTTTACATATGATATAAACTCAGTATTCTAGATAACTAGATAACATGATACCTCAACTTGAGCTTCCCTCTTGCTTGTGAAATAGGTGGGGTGTGTGATGTTGGCACCAGGGCGGCATATTAAGGGTGGGTTTTAGGGCAACGCTGCAGGGCTATTGGCCCGATGGTGGGAACACATTTTATTTGGCCAAGGCTGGCCAGTTGATAGCCCTGACTCAAACTGGCCCGATAGTAGAAAAGTGGCTATTGTGGGGACGACTCTATAAACATACTAAATAATGTTTAAGTGAAAATTTAAAACCAGTTTTGAGTTTAATCTGATTACAAAGTAATTAACAACTGTAATTAGGGATGTCATAAAATATCGATATATTGATTATTGTTCGGCACGTTATATTTTTGAGGCATCGATATATTAAAATTAGCTGACATTTAAATTAGAAGCCCAAATGGTGTGCTTACCAATTCAGCACTGGGAGACCACAAGAGGGCGATATGCCTTTTACTAGAGTTGGGGTACTCGAGTTTAGACTCAGACTCGAGTCCGAGTCACGAGACCAATTTTAATGGACTTGGACTTGTCACGGACTCGGATGCATTTGTAATCAGACTTGACTCTGACTCAAGCCTTTCGGACTTGGGATTTTTTTCAGAGTCCGGCCGAGTCAATGGCCGAGTTTGTGATGCAATGAAAAACAAACAAACAAACAAACAAAAAAATAATGTAACATAGGGTGACCATACATCCTCTTTTCCCTAGACATGTCCTCTTTTTCAGACCTGAAAAAAGCGTCCAGCCGTTATTTCAAAACTGCCCCTAAATGTCCGGGATTTGGCTTTGTCTTCATATTAATGTGCTCTCTACAGTTAGTACTATCATACATTTTGTGTAGTTGATACTGCGTGTAACGCCCAGCCTCAAAGCACCGAAACCCTTGCAGCTCCGCGAGCATACCAGGTAAATCGTGTAAGGGCGGTGTGGAACAGTGCCTAGGTTCGTAGGGAGCCGTAGTGAGAATGGAATGAACAGACAGACAATAAAGATGAGTTTGAACCATAAATTGGTTTATGTTGAAAAGTTTTGTAATGAATGCTTCTTTTTGTTTCAGAAAAAATAATAAACAACATCAACGACAGCAATGTCACTGGTAAACAATGAACAAAATAAAAATATTAAAAGAAAATAAATTGGTTTCTATGCTTAGTTTTTTGTTGTTGTTGCCCTTTTTAAAGAATTATGAACTCTGTCAAATCTTATTTACTCTCTTTCAATCTAATTTTATGATTCAGCTTACAAACTGAACTCTTTTAAACTTACTTTTAGGTTATACTAATTTATTCCCTTTTTATTACTTATTTAAACTAATTTTGTTTCCTAGTGAAAACCATCTTTATTTCCTAATTAGAACCTATTTAAGTCAAAATATTGCTCTCCTATATTCCCAGAAAAAAGTTTTTGAATTTAATATTCAAATCAAACCACTTCAATTTCATTTCAGTTCACAAATAAGACCTTAAATTTACAATATAGAGCAATTAACAACAAAACAATCAGAAAATACAGAAAAACTATTCACATATTAGTCAACCAGTCTTTAGGTTGAATAAATCAGTCTCTAATGTGGCAAATAAGTCTGTAGTTTAAACAACTCAGTCTCTAAATGCACAAATCAGTCTTCAGTTTGCAGAAAACAATTTTCCATGTCCTAGTGAAACTTTGGAAGGCATTATTTCAGTCTTACCGTCGTGAAGAAACAAAGCAACGGATGAAAAACAATTGTTGATGAAACAAATTCAGCTTCAACTCACTCTGTCGTCCTGGCGGATTTCCTCCCTCTGTCCAGAGGAGAGTTAATGTGATGAATGCAGCGGAAAATCAGCAATACTCAAGATTCGGTGGGTGGCTCGCCATCTCGATTCCATGTAGTCTCCATGCGGTGATATGCAGTTCGTTGCGTCACAGTCTTCACAGTTGTAAAAACTCAACAAAAACAACTCAAAACTTCTGTATCAACAAATAACTCTTAAAATAAACCTAATCACTCTCTTTCTAGACATATTGCCTAGTTTAGATCACAATTTCCCTTGTTTTATGTCACTATTCTCTCTGCCGATCTTTCCGTGCTCCTCTGCTCCGTCATCACTCCTGATTGGTCAACAGTAAAACTCTTCCTGCATTTCTCTTAAAGGGAACATACACTTATTAAACTACATACATCTGTTTCATACTATAACACAATAAGAACATAAACATTTTTAAACAGCACATGAAGTTTGTAATTTCCCAAACCTTGAATTTAATTATTTTATTTGAGTTTCTTTTAGCAATCCCCCTAGATTATTATTTATTATTAGCTTTTAGTAATCACTCTGGTTACACCCTCCCCTGTTAACTCTATGCACGTCCCTGTGCATGCAACTGACAGCTTGTTTAGTTACGCGCTCATGCGAATAGGTGAATCTGCTTTCAGCAATAGAATCAATCACAGCCGTACACAGACTCTGGAAAAGAGACTGGACTATTGAAACCAAAGGATTACCCAACTCAGGGTAAGTGAACACATGTGGTTTCTGTCTAACTCTGGTAGACTTCCTGGTGGAATTGCCATTTTCATTTTGTTCATTTCCAATTTCATGCTCACAGATTCTTTCTGTTTCCTCTGCAGGTTTACTCTGAAACAAACACATCAGATGACTCAGCAGGTAAGTTTTCATTTGCATCAGGCTGTACAACCTCCAGACCATCGGGAGGTAAGTAACCCAAGGTAGGTATACTTCCAAGTTCAGGTTGCTCTGACTCAAGCAAACATTTGGCAGAAGTATCTACTGGAATTTCATCAGGTAAGTTGTCAGTTGAAATGTGAAATTGAGTCCTGAGGTACAGAAACTGAAGGGATATAATTGTGTGACCCTTTCTCAGTCTCATACACCTCAGTAAATCTGGTAGTTGACAAAACAGGGGGATCATGGCACAGCAGCTCTACACGGCTGTCGTCATCCAAGTCAAAATCTGGCTGCTCTTGTACCTCATCAATCTGATTTTTATGAGTCGGCGGACGCTTCCGAGTTTTGGGTAAGTCAACCTCTTCAACCGGTAACTGCAACAGACCACAAGGCAGTAAGAGATCTCTGTGAGTGTTCTCAAAGGACCATCTTTACCTTTTGGCTTGACTGTGTAAACAGGAAGATCACCTGCTCTGCTCACAAAAACATAAACAAGTGACTCCCATTTATCAGCCAGTTTGTGTTTACCTCTTAGGCGTACATTTCGGACCAGAACCCTATCCCCAATGTCCAGGGTGGATTCAATGACATGCTTGTCAAACTGAGCTTTATTCCTCTCTCCTTCTTTAGCAGTATTTCTCGTTGCTAAATCATAAGTTCCTTGAAGCCGAGATTTCAAGTTACGCACATATCGCAAATGCGTCTTGAGCTGCTCTCTGTTCAGAGGAACATCAAAAACCAGATCTATAGGCAACCGCGGCTGTCTCCCAAACATTAATTCATATAGGGTAAACCCAGTAGAATCATGTTAGGTGCAGTTGTACACGTGTACAAGAGGCTTTACAAAATCATGCCAATATGCTTTATCACGCTCCTTTAATGTACCCAGCATACTCAGAAGAGTGCGATTGAATCACTCAACGGGATTTCCCCTGGGGTGGTAGGGTGTTGTCCTGATTTTACGGATTCCCATCAACTCACAAAGCTCTTTGATAGTTTTTGACTCTAAGTCAGCGCCCTGATCGCTGTGCAACTTCTCAGGAATCCCGTAATGGACTATAAAATTCTCCTACAGGGCTTTGGCTACTGTACGCGATTTCTGGTTGGGAGTAGGAACTGCCACCGCATACTTCGTTTAAAAAAAAAATAAATAAATAAATAAATAAAAAAATCAGTGATCACCAGCACATCCTTGATATTGCTCGAGTCTGGTTCAATAAACAAAAAGTCCATGCAGACCAGCTCAAAAGGTCGGGTAGCCCCGATATTAACTAAGGGAGCTGCCTTCTCAGGTAAGGATCTGTGACATGCATCTAGGGCATGTTTTAACCTTACTCTCTACATCTGCAACCATTCTAGGCCAATAGAATGCTTGATCTAGCCAGATCAAGATACGCTCTATGCCTAAATGTCCCATCTCGTCATGTAGCCATGTTAAAACCATGCTACGCAAAGACTCAGGAAGAACCAACTGATAGAGTATGTTCTCCCGCTTGCCTTTTCTGGTAGAGAATTCCATTCTGAAACTCCATCTTTCTCAGTTCCCTCATTAGCAAGGGGAGCGTAGGAAGTTCTCTCCTTACAGGAGGAGGAATTGTCTCTCCTGATTCCAACTGCAGAATGACTTCTTGAATTACAGGATCGGATCACTGCTTTTCTTTTATATCATCCTCACCAAAAGTTGGAATTACAGGAAAACCATCAAAAACCTCATTTTGATTGAGACTGCATGGGACTCCAACATGCATGGCTAGAGATTCAACCAAAGCAAAAAGAGAGTCACCACCAACATCTGAATCATGGTGAACAATGTGTTTATCACATATGGCCTGGGAAACATAGCTTGGAACAGTATAAGCATCATCATCAAGCAGATGATTCAAGGTGAATTGACGAATTTGCTCTTGCTCCTTTTGAGATGTGACATCATCCCTCAGACCACCATGAGGACGTCTGGACAGACTGTCATCATTGAGATTCTGCTTCCCAGCTCTGTACTGCAATTTGAAAGAGAAATTTGAAAGAGCTGAAAGCCATCTGTAACTAGTTGAATCCAACTTGGCCGAGGTTAATATGTACGTCAACGGATTACTTTCAGTAACAACAATGAACTGATTACCATACAGGTAATTGCTGAACTTCTCCGTGACAGCCCACTTAAGAGCTAAGAACTCCAGCTTGTGTGCTGGATAATGAGCTTCACTCCAAGAAAGACCTTGACTGGCATAGGCAATTACCTTCATTTGCCCATCCTGCTCCTGATACAAGACTGCTCCCAGCCCCACCATGCTAGCGTCAGTATGCAAAACATACGAAATTTCAGATCAGCAAAGCCAAGGATCAGAGCGGTGGTAAGCGCCTCAATGACAGCTTCAAACGCCTGCTGACAACTCACAGACCAGCGACTCCCAAAAGGCTCTTTGGGATTGTAGTAGTCTTTCCTTTCCTTGAATTTACAACCTTTGCGGAGTGGTGGGTATCCAGATGTCAAATTATTCAAAGGCTTCACAATTGTGGCATAATCTTGGATAAACTGACGATAGTACCCCAAGAACCCTAAGAATGAGCATAGCTCTTCCAGAATCTTGGGAATCTGACAACTTTTTAGCACCTCTATTTTGTCATGGTCTGTCTCAACACCATTGCTAGATACAATGTGTCCAAGATACTTCAGAGGTTTGGAAAAATTTTTCCAGAGAGCGTTTCAACCCATACTCCTTTAGCCGATGCAACACACTCATCAACCTATGTTCATGTTCCTCCAATGTGTCTGAAACACTATCAAATCATCAAGGAAAACAATGACCACCTTTAAATGGATGTCACTTATGCACCTCTCCATTAACCTCTGGAAAGTACTAGGAGCATTTGTGACTCCCTGCGGTATCCTGTTGAACTCCCAAAAGTCTAAAGGGCAGACAAAAGTGGTCTTATGCTTGTCTGACTCCTCCACCTCGATCTGGTTATACCTGGACTTCAGATCAAGCACTGAGAACCAGTAAGAGCAGAAAAGGTTTCCTCCAAGTTCGGTAGAGCATACGCATCTTTTATCGTTTGCAGATTAAGTTTACGATAGTCAATGCAGAGCCGAACATCACCATTCTTTTTCCAATCCACAACAATGGGTGAGGAAAAAGAGGACTCTGACTCTCGAATGACACCAGCATCCAGTAGCTCTTGCAGATGCTTACAAACAGCATCAAAATCTTGCGGGTGTATAGGGCGAGCCCTATGCTTGAACAGAGTTTTATCATGTAAATTTATATGATGTGTCACCTTGTTAGTCCTGCCAAAATCAAGATCATGTCAGGCAAAAACCTCTGGCATGGAACGTAATTTTTGGGAAATTCTGTCTTTCCATTCTGCAGGTATTGGTGAGTCACCAAAATCAACCGTGAAAGTTTTGGCAGATTCAGACTGATTGCTACAATCAGTAGCGGCTTCTTTGGTAATTACACTCTGTAATGAATGTAATTCCGCAATGACACTTTACAGGGATTACAATGTCATGTTCTGTCTCAATTTTTAGGATTACTGGGATTTTCTGTGATGCCTTAGAAGGAAGTGTGACTAGACAAGACATACACAAGAGACCACCTGGCAAGAATGACTCGGAAGAAGGCTCCAGCAAAACCCATTTGTCTGAGAACCGCTCGTGTGCTGACTGAGCCTTCAAGAACAAGACTCTTTCCGGCAGGAACCACATCAAGCTTTGCACCAGACAGCCACACTGATCCAATACTGCTATTGGCTTTCTGCTTGAACCTTTGACCAAGAACATTCAGAATGGCTTGGAACCCATAAGGTAAGGCTTGATGAGATTTTGTAATCTCTGGATCAGAGGTGCTCTCATAAGCTAAATCGAGAGTGTTTGTGCCTATGAGTACCGAAGGCTGAGTACTACTCTTACTATCCGCAGTGACCAAGGCAAGGGTGGAAAGTTTCATTTCAGTTCCAAGGAAAGCCTTGGGGAACACTACATCTACTTCGATGTACCCGAGATACGGAACAAGCTGACCATTTGCTGCTTCTACCTCAAGAAGCTTTTCAAGAGGCTTGATTTTCAAATGTGACATATTCTGCTCATAATATGTCTGAGAAACTGTGGTCACTTGTGAACCTGTATCTAGAAGACAATTGCATGTACTACCTGCAATAAGAACTTCAGCAGTACATTTTGTACCAACCAAACCCTTTGGCAGAACAAAATGTTTGTACTTGGTGTTAATGTGCCAATTACAGCTTCTACTCTTGTACTTTCTGGGACCTCTGGTACTTTTTTCAGCCCCCGTTTGTCCCGCAACCAGTGCTGATTCTAGTTTAAATGAGAAGAATGGGATGACTCAACTTGAGTCCCCCAGGCTAACTGCTTTTCCTTTAAAAGCTTTCTTTTGGAGGCTACAAAACAGGTTTTGCAACATTATCACAAGCAATGTAGCCATCCTCACCACATCGAAAGCAGTACCAGGGCTTAGGTTTACTCTTTTGAGTTGAAGAAAAACTATGGTAAACTTCACCCAAGTTTGTTTGCACAGACTGTGATTTGCTGACTTTTACAGCAGATTTTGTGTTTGCTGGCTTTACTGACTTAACAGCAACTATTTGACTGTGTAACTCTGCTACTTGGTTTATTCTTTGGCCTTCTTCAGTTTTTCCCCCTGACCTTACAGAAACAGTAGCTTGAGTCGACACTTCATCATGTGAGGAAGCACACAGAGTAAGAAGAAGTGCGTGGCTTAGATGCGCCAAATGCTTTCTCATACAAAACTCTTTTGTACTCTGCTTGTCTTCTGCCGTACGCAGAAGCAGTAAGAACTCAGAGAAAGGAAGGGGATCATTTTTCCTTTGTTCAAGCTGAAACTCGGAAATGAGGGTATTGTCCCAGTATCCCCTACAAAACTGCCTCAGCAAGTGTCGATCAGCCTCACTGGAGGAAACACCACCTCTTTTAAATGGCCATCATCAAAGCCACTTGCAGCCGCTGCAAGAACTGGGATGGTTTTTCTCCAGCATCCTGCAGAGAATTCAAGAATTTTGCAAACAGCTCATCGCCATCCTCCACGGTGCCAAAAGCTGAATCTAAAAGATCAAGATAAGCTCTGGGTGTAGCGTGTGAACCCAGCATTCTGACAATATCTGCAGCTGGAGGCAAAAGGCTGTCAAGTATTGTTCTGTATCGGGCTAAATCAGAAATGGAAGGATCTTGTAGCATGAGTTCAACACTATTGTGCCACATATCATAGTCTACCTCGTTCCCCGGGCGAGGGGACCTTCCAGAAAAGAACCTTAGCTTGAGGAGGGCACGTGTGTGCTAAGCAGCATCCTCGCTTTTCACGATATGCTCAACCACAACACTTTTTACTTCTGGGGGATTCACATTAGGCACAGAGATTCTAGTTAATGAAATCTCAGGCATAGCATTCGTGAGTAACTGAGTTTCAGGAGTGCTCACTTTGTTCATTTGGTCATCTTTGTTCTGAGATATGGGCTCTTGGCACTTTTAAAGCTCCTCATTTAAGAGGTCTTCAAATGATTTGCTGCTAAGCTTGGCAATGCGTTTTAGTTCCTGCATATAGCACGATGTGGCACTGCTAGCAACTGTCAGGACAGACACTGGACAAAGCCTTAACTTCATATTTGAGGTTGGGCTGATGTGGGCTTTCAAAAATGAATGGTAACTGAGGCTCCAAACTCTTAAGTGCGACCCCACTCTCATACTCAATTATCAAATTTTTGTGATAAGGGGACATGGGGCTGTCCAGGTGTACAATCCCACCAATGCGCCCATATCTGCTGAGATGTTCAGTCAGATCATTATCTCTCTCTGTATTGTCACCCCACTCACTATGAGCGAGTTTGGAACTTTTACATTTTTGTGTTCAACGACTTCCATTGTCACGGTCTACTTTCTCTTTATAGCTGTCTGTTCTTTGTTGCGAGGGTATTTCTCTACTTACGGCTCCTGGCTGGCTTCCCAAAAACTGTAACACCCACCCTCAAACCACCGAAACCCTTGCAGCTCCGTGAGCATACCAGGTAAGTCATATAAGGGCGGTGTGGAACAGTGCCTAGGTTCGTAGGGAGCCGTAGTGAGAATGGAATGAACAGACAGACAATAAAGATGAGTTTGAACCATAAATTGGTTTATGTTGAAAAGTTTTGTAATGAATGCTTCTTTTTGTTTCAGAAAAAATAACAAACAACATCAAGGATAGCAATGTCACTGGTAAACAATGAACAAAATAAAAATATTAAAAGAAAATAAATTGGTTTCTATGCTTAGTTTTTTGTTGTTGTTGCCCTTTTTAAAGAATTATGAACTCTGTCAAATCTTATTTACTCTCTTTCAATCTAATTTTATGATTCAGCTTACAAACTGAACTCTTTTAAACTTACTTTTAGGTTATACTAATTTATTCCCTTTTTATTACTTATTTAAACTAATTTTGTTTCCTAGTGAAAACCATCTTTATTTCCTAATTAGAACCTATTTAAGTCAAAATATTGCTCTCCTATATTCCCAGAAAAAAGTTTTTGAATTTAATATTCAAATCAAACCACTTCAATTTCATTTCAGTTCACAAATAAGACCTTAAATTTACAATACAGAGCAATTAACAACAAAACAATCAGAAAATACAGAAAAACCATTCACATATTAGTCAACCAGTCTTTAGGTTGAATAAATCAGTCTCTAATGTGGCAAATAAGTCTGTAGTTTAAATAACTCAGTCTCTAAATGCACAAATCAGTCTTCAGTTTGCAGAAAACAATTTTCCATGTCCTAGTGAAACTTTGGAAGGCATTATTTCAGTCTTACCGTCGTGAAGAAACAAAGCAACGGATGAAAAACAAATTCAGCTTCAACTCACTCCGTTGTCCTGGTGGATTTCCTCCCTCTGTCCAGAGGAGAGTTAATGTGATGAATGCAGCGGAAAATCAGCAATACTCAAGATTCGGTGGGTGGCTCGCCATCTTGATTCCATGTAGTCTCCATGCGGTGGTATGCAGTTCGTTGCGTCACAGTCTTCACAGTCATAAAAATTCTACAAAAACAACTCAAAACTTCTGTATCAACAAAAAACTCTTAAAATAAACATAATCACTCTCTTTCTAGAGTTATTGCGTAGTTTAGATCACGGTTTCCCTTGTTTTATGTCACTATTCTCTCTGCCGATCTTTCCGTGCTCCTCTGCTCCGTCATCGCTCCTGATTGGTCAACAGTAAAACTCTTCCCGCATTTCTCTTAAAGGGAACATACACTTATTAAACGACATACATTCGTTTATACTGTAACACAATAAGAACATAAACATTTTTAAACAGCACATGAAGTTTTAATTTCCCAAACCTTGAATTAAATGTTTTAGTTTCTTTTAGCAATCCCTCTAGGTTACTATTTATTATTAGCTTTTAGTAATCACTCGTTACATGCGCATCATTTTTCATGCGTATATGTTCTTACGTGTGATTACTCTGGCTGAGAGCAGAAGCGCGCACTCTTTCAAAGTACTTTTTTAACTCTCTTGCCCGTGCGCCCCTGCTGTATGTGTGTGCGGGAAATAGATCGCCATTCGCCAGATGTGCTCTGCCGCTCTCATCCAGAAATAACAATAATGTAAGTACACTTTAAAAAGTACGTTCCTCAACTCTGCAAATTAGTAAATAGAACACGTTTTATCAGACTCACGCTTACTACGCAAAGGCATTTCTAACAAATGTTGACTATATCGGGACAAAATCAAATTTACTATGTATCAGGGACATTTAAACTAATATGACGGATGAAACAGACCATGATATAAATTGTACAACTCAGTCCGTCACATTTTTGTAGCGCAAACTCTGTGTGTTACCTGTAAAGCTGGCACTTGCGTTTCAATGGCAAAAAAGTCAGAAAATACAATGAAGAACACAAGTGAGGGGAGACATCTCTAGTCACCTATTATCCATACTATATATAATGTGAAAAGAAATGTCAGCCCAAGGTGAGTTTGTCAAAGATTTGATCTTTACTTAAGGGAAGTAGGCTACACCTGGACACAGCAGGAGGACTGAAAAGTGTGAAGTGTAGTTCTGTAGTATATTTTTTTAATGGTATCTGATTGTTTCTGTTATTATTTTATGTTGTTGTATTGAATTTTATTATACACATTATTAAATGTTTTAATATAACCATTTATTAAATGTGTTAAACACATTAAATATATTTAATCAATTACATTAAATGTATTTCACCCATAGTTTTAAATAAAACTAAACTAAATTGAATGGACAAATTGAAAATGAAGCAGAAATAAAAACCACATTAAAATTCGAAATAATAATAACTTTGGTTGTAATGACTAAAACAGCTTTCACTTTCTTTGGTGTACATTTGAGTGGAGGGGAAAAGCAACAAATAATTGAAATGTCAACAGAACGCAATAAGAAATGTGCTGATGGACAGTTTTTTCTTCATACACCTAAAGCATATGCTTTTATTCTAAAACCACTTTGAAATTTGTTCAGCAGGATACTAATCATTTGTTTTTTGCATTTATATTGACAAATTGTTTTTCTAAGTTGTGAAGGTTAAAATAAGCTTAAAATATAGATTTTGAGTTTACGGTTACAATTTTAATTCAGATTCTTGAACAGATTCAATTGGACTTGAGTCCAACTCGGCCCCTTTTGGATTTGGACTCGACTCAGACTCGATTGTTTAAAGACTTGGACTTGACTCGGACTTGACTAAGGTGGATTCAAACCCAACCCTACCATTTACTGAAGCCGGTCGCGGTCACGATAACACACACACAGGACGAGCTGAGGCGAGGCAGATGGCAGTCCAAAGTTACAAAGGTTTTTGTACTTCTTCAAGAATAAACAAAGTGATGTTGATGAGTTTGCAGGTTAGTGAAACTGGTGTAACTGCAAGATGTGTATCATGCAATTTCTCTGTATGTAGCCATGAATAGGTCTTTCATTCAAGCTGTAAAACCACAAAAAGACATACTTGTTACTGAAAATACATTGTGTAGGCTCTATGAAAGATACTTATACACAATATATCATCCAGTTATACTAGAGTAAATCATCATTGTTCTTTGATAATGATTTGGGTCGAATTTAATGGAAAACTATGTGACTTGCACTCCGTGGCCTGAGTTTCAATGCAGGATGGACCGGGTCGGGAAGCAGCCACGGAGGCTCTCTGCTTCACAAAGAAGGAAGAGAGCCGCGACAGCAAAGTTCTTATGGGCATGTTCTCGCAGTGAGAACATGACCCCTCCACAAAAGCTGCCTCGGCGTGCTGGCGACCCAAGCACTCTAGACAGATCTCATGGCCATCCAGTGGGGAGAGATAACGGCCGCACCCAGTAGCACAGAGGCGAAAGGACATCTGTAAAAAGACGGCAATCGTTTGTGCGAGCTCTTTTAGAGAAAATATACTCTTTTGGAATATACTCTTTTAACACCTGTGGGCCGAAGCACCCAGGGGAAGCACAGCACTCGACCGTGCGAGGGCGACCGCTGGTATGCGCCTGTAAATTCCAGCAGCAAGGAATAAGGTAACAGGATGAACACACACACATATGCGCTCGGCTCCAAAGAACATGTCTGAATGAGTAGTGCATGCCATCTCCTTTTATACCTGTATATCCGGGGCGGAAAGTGGCATGCAAATTCCACTCGCCAATTTTCATTGGCCTTTTCTGAGTAAAGCAAAGGTGATTGGGGCTCTCAAGAGCAAACCCCTAGTGTCAATACATCGACACAACTTTGAGTGAGTGACAGACAGGGAATAGACATTTTGAAATCACTGAGCAGAAAATTAAAAACTTTTCTGTGAAAAGTGTTTTAGAAAGTAACTTAAAAGTAAAGTAATTAGTAATGTGATTACTTTTCCTAAAAATTAATAAGAAAAGTAATCTTATTACAATTTCAGAGAAGTAAGTAGTTATTTGTAGTGGACTACTGTGTTTTAGTAACTTACCCAACACTGTCTAAAATTAGCAATAACCAGCATAAAGGCACGGTCACACTATACTTCGTGCTCCATTCATTCCCATTCAAACGCATCAAATCAAGAAATTTCGCATTATGCTGCAGAGGAAAGTTCAAGTTTGGTGAACTCTGACCTACAAATCTGGATGACAAAAAGATGTGTTACCAATGGGGCACAATAGTCTGGTACCAGAAGTAATTTTTTCCATAGATAAATTGATTTTCAACAATAGCTTCTAAACCTTTTAAAACAGATCTACCTAGAGGTTGTTCTTTGATGGTATGCCTTTGTTAAAGCCATCAGTCCGATTCAACTTCATTGTTTACAAATCGTGTTTAATAGTGGAATTCCTGGTGAACAACTACACTACCCATTGTACAGCAGAGAAAGATCCACCAATCAGAAAACAAAGCCCGCCAAATGAGTCCAGCAGCGAGTGCCCACTTCCATGATGCACTATGAATGATGCCACAAGTCAGTCTCCCTTCACCCTCAAACTACATATATATTTGTATATATCAGAATATTTTGCAGTAAACAGAAAATATATTGTTTCTATACTTATAATCAACAACCTAAAATCAATAGTTTTTTTAAAGTTCACAGTCAATACCTTTATCTTTTTGTCTGATATCAAATATGTTTTTGCTTCAGATCAAAGTTTGTCATGTTATAATTTACCTCGGATTTACCAGATTTACTGGCTTAGAACCCTTTTATGAAGGATTTTATGAAAAGCCAATGGTAAAAAATGAAGGGAAATAATACTTCTGGAACCCAGATGGCTGAAAAGGAGGAAAGACATATTTTCGGTCTATAGAAGGTTAAAACGTCACACACTGACCACTTGGCTCAATTCAGAGGATACATACTTCAAAGCTGCTTGGTTTTATTGTTGCTGGAAAGTGAGGAGACGGTATATTTTAACATTTTGAACATGACATTTTTGATATTTGTGATTTATTATTTATTTAAACCAGTAGCCCTCATGGATGACATCATATCCTGTGTACTTAAAGCGTAGTGTGACCAGGGCTTAAGCCAGCTTGTACCAATGTGGAAATTCATACTGGTCTATGCTGGCCTTTTCAGCAGGGTATGGTTAGGGGACAGAAAATATCTTTAGCTCAGTATAAAACCATTAGGGGTCAATGAAAAGTGCCCACCATGATAGAAGAACAAATATGTGTTTTTATGTGTGTATTTTATACAAACACACATAATTCCCAACCTCTGCAACCACAGAGTGAGGACAATATGATATCAGAATAAAGAGGTATGCTGAGAGCTGAGAAATCTGACTACAGAGAGAGAGACAGTGCAGTCAACACAGACATCACCCATCACAAACACTCCTTCACCCACAACAGGATGACAGATATGAAGGGAGGGAGGCGAAGATGAGAAAGAAGTGAAAGACGAAGAGAGAGTGTGAGTGAAAGAGTCATTACCAGGGATCACTCCGTTGCATACTGTGAAAAGTGTATGTCTTTTCATTGGTGGAGGGCTGAGATTAGGCTGTAGCCCGTGGCCATAACAGTGCCGGCTGAGACGCTGGGGTATTCTCTTTAACTAATGAAGAGCCGCAGACCGTATGATTGTCTGTCTGACACTCCGAGATGAGTCCTCACTTGTTGGCATGGCTTTTAAACCATGCCTGAACGTCTTTGGAGAGAGTGTCAGTTGTCTCAGCTATTAAAGTCTCAGTAAAGCCTGTATGATTTCCTGCTTTGAAGTTTTGAGTGGGGAGAAGGGGAGAAGTTTTTTTTTTTTTCTTCTTTTTTTTTTACCATACTGAAGACACTTTCTGATTGACAGTTTTGGTTTGAAGGCCTTGAAAGAGAGAGAGATAGATGGAGAAGAAGACAGGCGCAGAGAAGACTGTCTCTAACTGGCAGCCTATCAAACGTATCTTTACCTCTGTGACAGCCGGAGTCTGGTTAGGGATTATGACTCACTAGTGTACAACCAAGCGGTAGAGTGGGTTGATCAGCATGATTGACTGCTGTCTCAGGGAGAAAGCAGACTCAGGCAGCACAGTGTGGGAATTGCTGATCCATACCGACACTTCCACTCAGATCAGATGAGCTGGATATCAGATTGCAGAGGCTGGCAACTCTCTCACTCATTAATATCTGTCATAATGCCCTCTCTCTGCACTACAATGCTGACATTCAGCACTGAACTTATGCACTACTGGCAGAACTGTAAGAGTACTGTTGAGCTCTGTGTTGTGTCATTTACCATGAAAGGAATTCTTCTGGTGTTTAAATAACATCCTTACCAAAGAAAGAAAAATCAAAAATGAGATCTCGTTAATATCTCTTTGATTGATTCTCCAGGCCACCAATGAGATTAAATGAAGAGCAATGGAGACTTCTGCTTTTGTCTCTTGCTTCTTGGATATTTGTCCAGAGAACAAAGTCCCAGTAATCTCACATGCATCTCCTCTAGTGTTTCAAAGGAGATTTCAACAATGTCTCATGCTACACTAAAGTCCCTTTCAAGGCAAGTCAGTCGGTCACTCGGCTGCCATCTTAAGAACTCTCCTGGACAGCTGTTCCCTATCTGTCACTCACTCGACGTTGTGTCGATGTAGTGACACTAGGGGTCACTCTTGGGAGCCCGAGACACCACTGGTCTTTGATAAAAGGCCAATGAAAATTGGCGAGTGGTATTTGCATGCCACTCCCCCGGACATATGAGTATAAAAGGAACTGGTATGCAACCACTCATTCAGATTTTCTCTTTGGAGCCGAACGGTCATGCTCACCGAGCTGAATACTACTGTTAATTCACCTCTGCTGGATCTGATGGCGCATTTCAGCGGCTTCTCCCCCCTCTGCACTGGTGCACTGCAGAGAATGCCCCTGGGCGCTTCGACAGAAATAAAAGAGTATATTTCTCTAAAAGAGTATATTTCTCTAAAAGAGCGGCACACATGGAACGTCTTTTTAAAGACGCGTCTTTTTAAAGATGCTTTTCCGATTGTGTGTTATTCCTGTTTGCGCTCGTTATCTCTTGCCTTCTGACGGTCACGATCACTGTCTTTCGTGCCTGGGCACTGCTTACGTGGAGACAGCGTTCGTGGATGGTCATGTTCTCATTGCGAAGATATGTCCATGGCAACGTTGCGGTCACGGCTCGCCTTCGTAAGAAAGCGAGCCACCCCAGAGGCTCCCGCCTCGGTCCTTTTACCCACGGGTATGAGGCCAGCGCGGCTAGCACTGGGGGCGATTTGGGGACCCCAATGGGACCACCTCCGCCGGGTATCCCCCCGCGGACCTCCCATTCCCCAGCACGCTCGTCTGCCCCGATCGGGCTTCCGGATGAGTCTGCCGGCTTGTCTCACGGCGAGTTCGACCTCTTATTCGAAGCCCGCGAAAGTGATGAGCTCTCGATCGCAGCATCGGAGAGTGGGCTCGTCCAGTCGGAAGCCTCAGCTGGGCTCCTCCCTTCGGGGCCGATTGCCCAGTCACAGGCTGACGCGGAGATGACGACATGCTTTCCCGGGCATCCGCGAGTGTCGGCTAGAGTGGAACTCACTATTCTTCCCTGAACCCTTGCGGCACGGTGATTGGTTCCTGGGCTTGCGGCGCCGCTCAAAGCCATGCCCCGCCCTCGTTCCTTTCTTCCCGGAAGTGCGTGAAGAGCTGACAAGGTCGTGGGAGGCATTTTTACTGCCCGGTCCCGATCTTTTCAGCTTCCCTGCCCTCACTACCCTCAATGGTGGGGCGGCCAAGGGCTATTTGGCAATCCCCGGTGGATAAAGGTGCTCGCGGTTCACCTATGCCCGCAGATTGCCGCCACCTGGTGTGGGTGCCCAAAGCACCCGTCCAAGGCCTGTAGGTTTACGTCGTCTCTGACAGCCAAGGCCTACGGTGCTGCCGGACAAGCCTCCTCCGCCCTGCACGCCATGGCTCTCCTGCAAGTCCGCCAAGGCACTAAAAGAACTGCACGAGGGTAGTTCCGCCCCGGGATTGATGCAGGAACTGCGCTCAGCGACCGACCTCGCTCTCTGAGTGACGGAGGTCACGGCGCGGTCTCTCGGGCGGACAATGGCCACACTAGTGGTCCAGGAGCGCCACCTTTGGCTCAACCTGGTCGAGTTGGGTGAGGCCGACAAGACACAATTCCTTGCTGCCCCCATTTCCCAGGCGGGCCTATTCAGCGACACCGTTGAGGACTTTGCCCAGCAGTTTTCGATGGTAGAGCAGTAGATGGATGCTAGCCGGCATATCCTGCCCCGGCGCGGCTCAAGATCCCGCACCCCGTCTACTCATCGCCAAGGGCGTCCCCCTGCGGTGACTGCACCGGCTCTACCACAGCCCACCCCTTTGGCCCGGCCCCGGCGTGGAGCCCACCGCAGGAAGCAGACACCACCCGTCTCACAGCCGCCCAGAACCCGTGAAAGGCTTGAGATGGGTGACCCAGGGACAACGAAACCCGCTGCTCTGGAGCTGGTAAGCAGATCTCTCCATCTTTTTGTTACCTTTTGCATTTAATTGCGCTGCATGCCCAAGTAGCTGCAGTACTCAAGAGCTCAGCAACAGCGGTTTCCTTGTTCCCTGGTCACGTATCCGGTGTGCATGGCCGTCATCACGACCACCGTCCACCACTATTTGGCAGGTTTGGTGCTCCAGCGGCGGTCTCCTGCCCCTGAGCGCCCAGCTGTGGCACAAATCCGCCCCCGATGTGACAGTCTCCACGGGTCATGAGGACAGGCCTCTTCCTCCCCGGTCCCAGGCTGTTCCGGGGGTGGTCACAAGGAGCCAGGTAAGTGCTTCGATGTCCTTAGACTCAACACGGCCACAATGTGGTGTGGCACCTCGAGCTCCGCCCCGTCGCGAGGCCCCACCTGCCGGTACGTCCGATGACGTTGTCCCTTTGGCCCCCTTGCACGGAACTTGGATGCATGCCTTGCGCTTTCCAATCCGTCGCGAGGGCTGTGCAATTCACTTCGCCGGGCGTCCACCCAAGTTCAGCGGTGTCCACTTCACCTTGGTGAAGGGCGAAAACGCTACTACCTTGCGCGAAGATCGCTACCCTCCTACGGAAGGGCGCGATAGAACCTGTCCCTCCAGCTGAGATGAAGAAGGGGTTTTTCAACCCCTACTTCATCGTACCGAAAAAAGGCGGTGGGTTGCGGCCAATCTTGGACCTGTGAGTTCTGAACTAGGCTTTACACAGATTCCCGTTCAAGATGCTGATGCAAAGACGCATTCTGGCGAGCGTCTGGCATCAAGATTGCTTCGCGGCGGTAGACCTGAAGGATGCGTACTTCCACGTCTCGATCCTTCCTCGACACAGACCCTTCCTGCGGTTTGCGTCCGAGAGTCAGGCAAAGTCCTCCCTATCAGTACAAAGTCCTCCCTTTTGGCCTGTCCCTGTCTCCTCGCATCTTTATGAAGGTCGCAGAGGCTGCCCTTGCCCCGTTAAGGGAGGTGGGCATTCGCGTTCTCAACTATCTTGACGACTGGCTAATCCTAGCTCATTCTCGAGACATGTTGTGCGCACACAGGGACCTGGTGCTCTCACATCTCAGCCGACTAGGGCTTCGGGTCAACTAGGAAAAGAGCAAGTTCCTCCCGGTTCAGAGCATCTCTTTTCTCGGTTTGGAGTTGGACTCAGTCTCCTTGATGGCACGCCTTACGAACGAGCGCGCCCAGTCAGTGCTGGCCTGTTTGAAGGCGTTCAAACAGAAAACAGCGGTTCCACTGAAACTTTTTCAGAGGCTCCTGGGGCATATGGCATCCTCGGCAGTGGCCACCCCGCTCGGGTTGTTGCATATGAGGCCGCTTCAGCACTGGCTCCAGACTCGGGTCCCGAGATGGGCATGGCGCCACGGGACACGTCGCGTGGTCATCACGCCGGTCTGTCACCGTCTTTTCAGCCCTTGGATTGACCTCTCGTTTCTACGGGCAGGTGTTCCTCTAGAACTGGTCTCCAGGCACGTCGTGGTCACGACAGATGCCTCCAAAATGGGCTGGGGTGCTGTTTGCAATGGGCACGCAGCCGCCGGCCTGTGGACGGGTCCACGACTGCATTGGCACATCAACTGCCTCGAGTTGTTGGCAATTCTGCTCGCCCTGCGGAGGTTTCGGCCGTTGATCCAGGGCAAGCACGTGTTAGTTCAGACAAACAACACGACAATGGTAGCATATGTCAACCGCCAAGGCAGTTTGCGCTCTTAATGTATGTCACAACTCGCCCGCCATCTCCTCCTCTGGAGTCAGCAGCACTTCAAGTCGCTGCAAGCCACTCACATCCCAGGCAACCTCAACACTACAGCGGACGTGCTGTCACGACAGGTTACCCTCAGGGGAGAGTGGAGACTCCACCCTCAGGTGGTCCAGCTGATTTGGAGTCGATTCGACAGGCACAGGTGCACCTGTTTGCCTCCCAAGAATCCTCCCCACTGCCCGCTCTGGTACACCCTGACCGAGGCCCCCCTCAGCATAGACGCGCTGGCACACAGCTGGCTCCCTGGCATGCGCAAATATGCATTTCCCCCAGTGAGCCTGCTTGCACAGACCCTGTGCAAGGTCAGGGAGGACAAGGATCAGGTCATCCTGGTAGCACCCTACTGGCCCGCCCAGACGTGGTGCTCAGACCTCACGCTCCTCGCGACAGCTCCCCCCTGGCGAATTCCTCTGAGGAAGGACCTTCTTTCTCAGGGAAGGGGCACCATCTGGCATCCGCGCCCAGACCTCTGGAATCTCCATGTCTGGCCCCTGGACGGGACATGGAAGACCTAAGCGGTCTACCACCTGCGGTGGTAGACACGATCACTCAGGCTAGGGCCCCCTCTATGAGGTGCCTGTATGCCTTTAAGTGGCATCTGTTCGCTAAGTGGTGTTCTTCCTGTCGGGTAGACCCCCCAGAGATGCGCAGTCGGATCAGTGCTTTCCTTCCTGCAGGAGAGGTTGGAAGGGAGGCTGTCCCCTTCCACCTTGAAGGTGTACATTGCCGCCATAGCAGCACACCACGACGCAGTCGACGGTAAGTCCTTAGGGAAGCATGACCTGATCATCAGGTTCCTAAGAGGCGCCAGGAGGCTGAATCCCTCCAGACCATGCCTCGTTCCCTCATCAGACCTCTGTAGTTCTTCAGGGTCTACAGAGAGCCCCCTTTGAGCCTTTGCAGTTAGCCGAGCTTAAGGCACTCTCCTTAAAGACTGCCCTCCTGACTGCGCTCACTTCCATCAAGAGGGTAGGTGACCTGCAAGCGTTCTCTGTCAGTGAAACATGCCTGGAGTTCGGTACAGGTTACTCTCACATGATCCTGAGACCCTGACCAGGCTATGTGCCCAAGGTTCCCACCACCCCTTTAGGGACCAGGTGGTGAACTTGCAAGCGCTGCCCCAGGAGGATGCAGACCCAGCCCTGTCGTCGCTGTGTCCGGTGCGTGCTTTACGCATCTATTTGGATCGCATGCAGAGCTTTAGAATCTCTGAGCAGCTCTTTGTCTGATTTGGTGCACAGCGGAAAGGAAGCACTGTCTCCAAGCAGAGGATCACCCACTGGCTCATTGACGCCATAACTATGGCATATGTCGCCTAGGACATGCCACCCCTGGTAGGGCTACCAGCCCATTCTACCAGGGGTGTAGCGCCTCCCTGGGCCCTGGCCAGGGGTGCCTCTCTAACAGACATTTGCAGAGCAGCGGGCTGGGCAACACCCAACACCTTTGCAAAGTTCTACAACCTCTGGGTGGAACCGGTGTCGTCCCAGGTAGTGGCACGCAACACAAGCGGATAAGCCCAGGATAGCTGGCCGGGTGTATCGCTTGCACATAGTGCCTTCCACCTCCGTTGGAGCTGAAGACGTGCACCATTAATTCCCAGTAGTGTTCACAAACTTTGTTCCCTGGTTGACTTCCTCCGAGCCCTGTGGCAGTCGAGTTTTCGGAGAGACTCGCTGCCGGCCCAATACACGTGCTAACTAAGAGCCCTGTTCTGAGGTAGGTGCTCCGCATGTGGCGGTTCCCTGTAAGGCTAACCCCATGCGATATATATCTTCCACTAGTTTGTTTCCCTGCTGGCAAACTGCATCTTCCTTGGGCAGAACCCCTCTGCCCCAGTCTCCATGTTTGTAGTAACTCCTCCCCCATTGGGCAGGATCTACCTTAAAGGCTCTCCACATAGTTGGAAAGACCATGTGACGTATTCTTCCACTTAAATATCCCCCCCCTTTGGGTGAGGTGTGGTCTTTGTGGTGTCTTCCCCTTGGGAGGGACACCCCCCGACTAGATCTGGCGGCCCAGTCGGATAATCCCCCTTCTTTTTTAGGGAGTGGAAAAAGAGAAAGGGAAAAGAGGCCACGACTGGGTTAAGCCTGTCTCTATCTTTGGGTAGTTGACTTGTCCCCAAAAAGGGCCATTCGACACTCATAACTATGTTGGGGGAGGTTACGTGTCGACCTGGTGCGCTGGCTATGAGGCACACAGCAGTCTGCCCACCACACACCGCCAGTTCATGTAACACAGTTCAGCCAGTTGTGGTGTTTCGTATAGGGACCCCTAGTGTCACTATATCGACACAATGTCGAGTGAGTGACAGATAGGGAGTGTCATGGTTACTTGTGTAACCTCTGTTCCCTGATAGAGGGAACGAGACGTTGTGTCCCTCCTGCCACAACACTGAACTACCCGCTGAAATTGCCGACCTTATATCAGCTCCTCAGCATAAAACCTGAATGAGTGGTTGCATACCAGCTCCTTTTATACCCGTATGTCCGGGGGAGTGGCATGCAAATACCACTCGCCAATTTTCACTGGCCTTTTATCAAAGACCAGAGGTGTCTCGGGCTCCAAATAGTGACCCCTAGTGTCACTACATCGACACAACGTTTCGTTCCCTCCATCAGGGAACGGAGGTTACACAAGTAACCATGATGTTTTCAGTGGATACAGGCACCATAAAAAAACAGCTCCTATCTACTTGAATGGAAATAGACTGAAATCTCCAAAACGGTTGGTTAAGATTATGATCAAAGAACATATTTCAAAACAGTAAAATCTGACAACAATAGTATCATACATTGTGCTTCTTTAGCTCAAATCATACAGCAAAATAAAAAAAAATAAAAAAATTTAAAAAACACACTACTTTTCAGGCTTGCCCAGTTAATGCGCATGCACGTTCTCGAGTTGACTGACAGGTGATGTCTTTATATAAAAGGTGATTGGCTCTTTAACCTGTAAGGTGGGACTTCCTTTTCTACAAACGCCATATTGGGTGTTCCAATTTCTCCCATTCATTTTAATACGAGTGCTCCTTCTCGGGGTAAATAGTTTCTAGCTGTGCTCAGGTTTGCCAAGATACCACAGTGTGAAGGGGGAAGGGAACCAAGAACTTGTTAAAATTCAGAACCAGTTCCATAAAAAAAAATAAAAACGATTTTTATGACTTTCAGTTACGTCAACGGTTCTCGAACGAGCATTCTTCTGCCTATGCGAACAGAACACCTACCTAAAATACTCTGATAGTGTTTACTACATCGCTATTTAGCAACAACTTAACATCAAACCTGAATCTACAGCACAAAACATACAGCGCACAACCAGTGTAGTCTGATTCCCAATCGAATGAATCCTATGAGCCTGTTCTTTTGAATCTTCAATGCCAAACATACAGCACGACCTGTTAAGGCCAATTCCCGAACAAATGACTCTCATGAGCTGGTTCTTTTGAATCTACACTGTAAAGCAAACGTGACCTCCCACACTAATCAGACGGTTCTTTTTAGTGAATCAAAAAACTTACTGAAAATCTGAAATCTGAAATGATCTCATATAGTAACAGACTGCTGAGGGCAGGAAATGCAATATTTTTTCTCAGAAGTCAATTGAATTGTTCAGAGGTTTCAGAACCATGGTTGTTAAATTGCTTATGATTCCTATCCCTAAATGTATGCAATGAAATGCTAGAGATTTCAATATGAACTCACTAATTTCTCATCAAGTTTTCGACATTTATATCTCTACACTCATACTCTATGTCAACAGTTGTTTCATTCGTGTCTATTTTTATTTCTCCTAAGGAGGTTTGGGAGAAATATCTGAGACAAAGTTGATATTGTTGAACATATATAACATAACTGAGAACTTTATTAAGTCTCTAAGAGCTATTAAAGAGCAACCTCTGAACAATATTTTTTTCTCTGAGTATACGGTACATTTCTTGTTCTTTTGGTCATCTGAAAGACAAATGTTTTGTGTGTGTTGGAAATAATGGGTTAAACACACAGCTGACACCGCTGGAAGCTTTATAGTTTGTTTGTATGGGTGAGTGTACATGTAATATCAGGCATGTGGTATGTTGAGTAACTGTGAATGTGTTAGTGATTTAATGTATCTCTTCAGTCTCTCTGTCTCAGTATGTGTGTGCAGCTTGTGTACATCTACCACCAGAAGAGATCAAACATACTGTTAGCACCCCACCAGCTGCCAGAATCTCCCTTTTATCTCCCCCGTCTCTCTTTCTTTCTTTCTCTCTCTCTTCCCCACTTTCTAAATTAGCTGTCTTTGCTTCACTCGCCATGAGCCCATGTCTCCACCCATATCTGTCTTTCTCTCCTATTCCTTTTCTTTGCTATCAATATTTCTTCCCTTTCCTCTGTCTCTTATTCCTGTTCCTGTCTCTATCCTTCATAACCCCCCCTTTCATCCTACATCACAATTTATCTCTCCCCACTGTCTCCCTGCTCACTCCCTCCCTTAATCTCTCTCTTTCTCTTCTCTCGCTCTTAATCTCTCCGCATCCCATCCCTCTTCTCCTCTCTTCTCCTCTCTCTCACTTTCTCTCTCTGGTGTTAATATGGGGGTGATTGAAGAGTGCTGGATGTGTGCTGTGACAGGGCTCATCTCTTGCATTGATGCATGGCTCGCCCGCTCCTCCCCGTAGCCCCATTACACTCTGATTAATCGCCCCTGTTTAACTCAATAATTCATCCCTTAAAAAACAAAACCTCCACTGGGAGCGATGCTGAGTAGAGGGGGCTGAGCAGAAAACAGGAAAAAAAGATCAGCCATAAAGCGAGAGACAGAAAAATTAGCTGAAGAAATGGAGGAAGGCAAAAGGAATGTGTCCTTGTTCTTCTTCTTCTTTTTTTTTTTGTGTGAACTTGAACGAAATCAGGAGACTGTGATGTCATAGAGGCGATAATGGAACCTTAAATTTTATATGATGACAGTGTGAGTCAGATATGATTTGTCATGCTAGGTGCAACCTTTTCCAACTCAATGTGCAGTGGCTCCCACACTAGGCCATTAGTTTGTCCTTTCTTATACATTTTCCTTGGTGTTTCTCTTCTTTAAAGACCACATGAAATGGCTTGACGAGCACAGTTTTCTGTCCTGTGATGTCGTATTTTCTTTTCAAACAGGAAGTTTGGGCGGGACATATCAAAGGGCTCATTTAAAAAATAAAAAATTCAATAGACTCTAGTTACATCAGAGCTACAAACCATGACTTCTTGCTTGTTGATTGCATTCTAAAGAGCATTTGATTGGACAAAAATCTGTGTATTGCATTATGAGTCATCAATATTTTTGGTGCATTTTCCCAGAAGAGGAAGATTATACATTTTAAAAGTGTATATCTGCCAATAGAGCGCAACAGTGCCCACCCACTTTTTGTGGAAGTACATCCCCATTCTTTTTTTTCCACAGGGATTTGATAAAATCCTTCATAAAAGAGTTCTAAGCCATGATCGAAATCATCCTGTAACGATTGCAGGAAGAGTCAAGAGAGCAGGATCTAACTGCAGCTTATATTTAATAACGAAACTAGTCCAGATACAAAACTTGGAAAACACCTGCTGATCTCTGTAGGATTCAAGCATGCAACATCTTACTCTTGCTCATCATTTATAAGGTAAATTGAGCTAAATTTTACCTCAGCTTGTCAGTGAGCTAGTGTGCGCTATTGTTAATGTACGCAGGTGGAACCCATGTCTTTTGTTTGCCTGGATACGAAATCTGTCATTAAAGATTTCAATTTGATTCGCAAATACACCATTGATCAAGTGATCAAAGAGATGTACAGTATGAGAGATACCTACACCAGAGCTGCTCTCCTCACAGATGTAAAGGGTAATTAAAATACAAGGGTATAAAGGGTACAAAGGCATCAAAAGTTTTTTTTAAATCCGTGACAGTGCGGGAATCACCAAAGACATCTAATGCTGTTTCGCTCGTGCTTGCGAAAAATGAAAAAGTTGTTATAAGAGGGAGAAACTTTTAAGAAATGCACGATTGAGATGCCTGATTGATTGTTGAAAAGTCTTGCGAATAGTGTGAATGTTCTCTGACGCACGGGACTGTTCGGTCCGTGCGTGTATGTTGTGGTGCTGAAATGTTTTGTATTAATGCACTGAAATTATATGTTCTTGTATCCAGTATTGTTATTGATGACAATATTTAGATTTTAACTAATACCTATAAGCTGTTTTATGAGGTGGGGTTGAAAATTTTGTCTGTTCATTTGTGTGTTGCATATGTAGACAATGCAAATGTGATACATTTTTTTGAAAATGTAAGTCTGAAGTATATTGTTTGTCAGTTGAACATGAATTTGTACATGTGAATGGCATGTTTTAGTAAAAACGCAAGTTACAAAATAATTATATTAGTTTTTATAAATATTGTTAAATAAAATGTTAATATAGGTAACAAAATCTTTAAAAGAACAGTGCATTAGTTGTGCATAGATTACCCACACTAATCAGGAAATTGAGTAAGGGGGTGAACATTGTTAGAGTGCAGATTTGTTATCCGGCCCCTTGGTAGAAAGGAGAAAAAATGTTGGCCCTCGCCCTCTTCAAAGTTTCCCATCCCTGATATAGGGTAACAGGAACAACAACTGACAAAGACTGAGCAAACACAAGGACATTATATACGCTGGGGTAAACAAAGTAAATGAGATACAGCTGGGAAAATCAGGGCAGGAAACAGGAACAGAGACACAAGAAGGTAAACAAAAAACTTCAAACTAAAAGTCTCTCAACTCCTAGTGACCTCTGGTGGCCGCTAGGGCAAATGTCTCAGGTGTTACACATCCAGCTCTGGGGTAAATCACAACATTATAAACTTTGATTTGAAGCAAAAACTTTTTTGAAAATCTGAAAAAAACAAATAATATCAGTGGGCAATCTGGGAGTCGGCCGAACAGGAGATAATAGGGTGCAAATCCCGTCGCCTCACTCTTCGTGCAGTTGTACGCATTCACAACTTTTGCAAGTGACATCTTCCAGTCAGCTTTGGTGATCTCAGGTATGGTCCTCAGCATGGCTAGCAAAGTGCAGATGAACCGTTCAACCTGGCCATTCCCTTGTGGGTGATACAGTGTCGTATGGGAACCTTGCACACCACTGTAATCTTGCAACTTTGCAAATAGCTTGTTGTCAAATTCCTTGCCTTGGTCATGGTGCAATTTTGTCGGGAACCCATACTTCAAAATGAAGTCTCAGAATACTTTGTCAGCAGCTGTCTTGGCACTCTTGTTTCTACATGCATACGCTTGAGTAAAGTATGTGAAGTGGTCCATCACAACTAAAATATATTCATAACCTCCTTTGAACATCTCCAGATGCAGAAAATCAATAGAAACCAGCTCAAATTGATATGTTGTGGTGATATTAGTCAATGGAGCTCTGGGTGCTTTATTTGGACATTTGCTTCTCAAGCAGCTACAGGCGTGCGTGACATAATGTTCCACTTCCTTTTGCATGTGGGGCCAGTAAAAATGATCTCTGATCAAGTTCAGCACCCGTTCTGCCCCTAAGTGACACATGTCTCGGTGTAACTCCTTATAGACAAGCTTGTGGAATTTCTTGGGCAATACAAGTTGATGACAGTTTGCTGTTTTCCGGAACAATTGACCATGTTAATCCTGGTATAGTCTAGCTCTCTCCCTCATCAGTCTCCAAGCCTCTTTACCTCAGCTTCTGTTGACCGTGGTTTAGATTTGAGATCCGTCAAGACTTCTCTGATTTCAGGATCTTCCTCTTGGGCTTTTCTCAAGACTTCCTTGGGAATCTCGGCAACTGATGTGAGCAGCTCATTCTCTTGTTCTCCAGACAATGCTGTTTTGATGGTAAGTGGACACATCCATGGCCCTCTCTCACGACTCTGTTCCATCACTGACTGAGTTATGCTGACCATGACGTCAGGGTGTATTTCTTCTGAACAGGTTTGCATGTACTGTTCCATCTGCAGCAGCATGCGCGACAAACCATCAGCATCCCCATTTGACTTTCCTGGATGGTATTTTATAGTGAATCGAAAGTCAGCAAGTTTGGCTACCCATCTATACATTGTGGCATTTAGTTTGGCTGTTGACATCACATATATGAGAGGGTTGTTGTTCATATACACAATGATTGAAGGGGCATAATAGACATAGTCTCTGAACCGCTCGCATATGGCCCACTTCATGGCCAAAAACTCCAACCTTCCCGAGTGGAGATGGTAGTTTTTCTTAGGAGGGGTTAGGGTTCTTGATCTGTATGCTATCACCACTAACTTGCCTCTCTGCCTTTGATACAGCACTGCTCCGATGCCTTCCTGTGAAGCGTTGCATTGGAGTACAAAGGGTTCATTCCAATCTGGATATCCCAGCACTGGTGGATTTGATAAGTAGTAAATTAACTCACAAAGGACTTCTTGATGTTCATCTGTTCATGTGACTGGATGGGATGATGCAAGCTGTCCTTGGCAGTTTTTCCCCTTGCTCTTACACTTAGGCTGCACTTTTCCCTTTGATGTCTTCGTTTCGGCGAGTAACATGTAAAAAGGTACGGCTTTGCAGGAAAAGTTCTGAATGTAGGACCGGTAGTAAGAGAGAAATCCTAATAACTTTCTCATCTCACCAACATTCTTAGTGGTCCTCTCCTTCAGTGCTTGGACAGGAGCGATGTCGGTGGGGTCCATCATGTAGCCATCTTTGGTCACCAGCTTCCCTAAGAATCGTACCTGATTTCGAAACACTTCACATTTTCGAGGTGTTAACTTGACACCATGTTTCTGATAACATTGCAAAACTTATCTGATGTCCTGAAGATGATTCTCAAATGTCTCTGAATGAACTAGATTATCATCTAAATACAGTTGACAAACCTCATCTCGCAGTTCTCTCAGGCACTCCTCCATGCTCCTTTGGAATTTGGCAGGTGCATTTGACAATCTGAAAGGGACACTCACCCATTCATATAATCCCCACGGTGTTATGAAAGCAGTGAGAGGACAACTGGACTCTTCTACGAACCCCTGATGATAGGCTTTGCCTTGATCAAGGACCGAAAACCAGATGCTACCAGCCAAGTTATCAAGCATGTCCTGTATACGGGGAATAGGGTGTCTATCTGGAATGGATTTCTTGTTTAACTCCTGGTAGTCACAGCAGAGGCAGAGAGTTCCATCTTTCTTATGCATACAGACTACCGGCGAGGAATATGGTGACTTCGATTTAGTAATCCATCCCTTATTCAACAGATCCTCTAGGTATTCTTTAACCATTTTATGCAATGGCTTCGGGACAGACATGTACGTGTGCTTCACTGGTGTGGTCTCGCTGAGGCGAATCTTTAGCTGGAGCGATGGAATACATCCCACATCGCTGTCATCGTGAGCAAAAGCATCACTCTCCTCTCTCAAAAGCTGCTTCACTTTCTGCTGCTGTTCAGGTGTTGGATGATCGACGCGAACAGGAGGGTCCCATAAGTCTTTCTGTCGAATCGATAACATCGTGTCAACATTTTCTTTGGATTGGATGACTCATTCCCTGTCTTTATGGAACAGGCTTTGGGTGGTGTGTGCGACAGTAGCACGGGCACTCTCTTGCTGGGCTGTCACTGGTCTCATCACAGCGGGGTAGATGGCATTTACTCACTGTATATGGCCAGAACTGCACGTGGAGGCAGGTCGATGTCATGAACAGTATTACTGATCATTGGAATGCTGATACGTGAACAGGTCCCTCTCTGGAGGTGGACAGTGTTTTCCTCCATCCTCAATCCATCTGGCCACTTCGTACACTCATCCGGCACAAAAAGAGCATCTTGGTCAAATAGTAAAGGGCACGTTTTAATGCAACATTTCACAGTTCTAGCCTGTTTTGCTGGAATTCTTGTTACTGACCTTCCCGCTTTCGCTATTCCATCGCTGCACCCGGCATCTTGGCTCCTCACTATGTTCAGCAACACCTCTGCTTTCTTACAGTCACAGGAAAGTGCGGTGCTCATGGCTTTGGTCGTTACACTGGTAGGTCGCTCTACGCCACTGTTAAGACGATACTCGATCACATTGTATCCAATAATGGGTTCCTCTGCCACCCCATCATCACCAGATACTAATATAGGTACCTCCAATTCCAACGGTGAGGCTTTGTCTGTTCCCAGCTTGAATGTCATTTCGACCCAGCTTTCGAACGCGATGACCATTTGATTCACTGCTGTGAGGCTTCCTGGACCTGCTTAGTGCCATGTGTGGGAGGTGTCCTTTTCTCCACTTTTCATTCATAAGATAGACTTGTGAGCCAATATCCCATAGCGCTTGTGTTGCCACGCCATCGAAGAAAAAGTTCACAATACATTTATCTCCGATCAGGTTCAGTAACTGTGCATTACATTTGGTAGACAGCTGATTAGCACTTACGGATCTGATAAGCTGTAGATGGCTCTCCTTCTGCTTAGCTGCCTCCCGGGCTTCCAGCTGCTTAATACTGTCACACAGGAGTTCACTTGTGTTTTTAATCTGTTCCCTTTGATGGTCAGGCCACAGTGACGATGTTGTGTGAGTTGTTACCGTCATACTGCTAAATGGGTTTCCTCTTTCTGTTCTCACTGCAGGTGATCCCCTGCATCCTCTGGAAAGATGTCCACTTTGCCCACATTTGAAACAATGGTCGCATTGGTCACCTCTGCCACTCTCCTGACATCCATGGCATCCCCACTTCCTTTCTCGTGGCTGTGGAGGTACTGAATGGTAAGTGCTCATCACTTTCCTCATTTCTCCGATATCCTCTCTCAACTGCTTGATGACCTCATAGAGCTCAGAGTCTTTCTTGTCCATGACCTGTGGGGCTTTCAAAGCTTTTACTTGTGTGTGTGAAGGCTGTTCTTTACCTCCAGCGGCATTGCCATTCTTTTTTTACTTTGATGTAGCTCTGCCTGGACTTCATTGACTTTTGTCTCTTTGACGTAAGCACTTTTCTTGAACTTTTGTTGTCGTTCCCACTCAAGACTTGCAGCTTTGTTCATCTTTGTGATGAGAACTTCATCTGTAATTGTATGATCATCAAGGCAGGATTTTAGCTGATATTTAATGTGATCATTGTATAACCCCGTTCCCAATGCACGCAGAAATCTTTTCTGAATTAGATCAGGACTGTATGATTCTTCTCCATCAGGCTATCTGGCAGCAGCTAAAAGTCTTTCTTTCAATTAAATTGCTCAGAACAGTAATTTTTGCAGTGACTCATGGCTTTCTTGAGTTATGTTTATCCGTCGATGGGAAAGATCAGTTGAGCTTTCTTCCTTGTATTGGCCTTTCAGAATCGTACGCAACTGAGAAAGGGTTAAATCTGTCTTGATCTCATATCAATATCACATATAAAGCAGGCTAATACCCGGACTGACTGCTCTTATTACAGCATTGATGATCTCAGATTCTCTGTGTCCCTTGTTCACTCCAGCGTCAATCTGGTCCATCAAGATTGGTGGACTGGTCCATCCACTTTTCAGGCTCAAGATGGCGCCGAGTATGGCTGCTGCATTGCGAGCTCCGACACAACATAGTAGTGTTTTGTTTGTTTTGTTCACAATTCTTATGTTTTTTTGTCTTGGATGTTGTCTGCCTTATTGTCTACGACAGACAAACACTTTTGGACATTGGTTCAGCAATTTCACACCGTAAACCGGACTTCAAATTTCTCAATGCCGACCCGCTGTTGGCAGCGCGGCCGCGGAAACGCAAAAGGAAAAGGGTAAACAGAGCCGGCGTTCTCATCAGAGTAAGACGCCGCGCAAATCGACCCCCGCTACCCACTATTCTACTGGCAAATGTTCAGTCTCTGGATAACAAGCTCTGCGAGCTGAAAGCGCGGATCTCTTTCCAACGAGATACAAGGGACTGCTGCATTATCTGCCTTACGGAAACTTGGATGTCTGCGGAGATTCCAGACTCACGGGGTTCTCTGTGCACCGAGCGGACAGAGCCAAATACCTCTCAGGTAAAAGCAGAGGAGGTGGTGTATGTTTTATGATCATCAAATCCTGGTGTGATCAGAGGAATGTACAGTCTTTCTGCTCTCCTGATCTGGAATTTCTTACACTTCTGTGTCGACCATTCTGGCTACCGAGGGAATTCACAGCAGTCATTATCACAGCTGTGTACATTCCCCCACAAGCCGACACAGACCGGGCACTCAAGGAACTGTATGGGAGTATAAGTGAGCAGGAAACCGCGCACCCTGAGGCCTCGTTCATTGTGACTGGGGACTTTAATAAAGCCAGTTTAAAATCAGTCGCACCAAAATACCACCAGCACATTAGTTTTAACACACGAGGGGACCGGGTTTTGGACCATTGCTACTCTCCCTTCCGGGATGGCTACAAATCCCTCCCCCGCCCACCAATTGGCAAATCGGACCACTCTTCCATTCTGCTTCTGCCCGCTTACAGGCAGAAACTGAAACAGGAAGCACCCGCCCTCAGAATGATCCAGTGCTGGTCGGACCAATCAGATTCCATGCTACAAGACTGTTTTGATCACATGGACTGGGAGATGTTCCGGTCCGCCTCTGATGACGACATCAAGCTTTACGCTGATAGCGTAATGTGTTTCATCAAAAAGTGTGTGGAGGATGTGGTTCCGACCAGAACAATACGGATCTATCCGAATCAGAAACCATGGATAAATAATGATGTTCGCGCGGCACTTAATGTGCGGACCTCCGCTTTTAATTCCGGGAATGCGGAGGAGCATAAACAAGCCAGTTATGCCCTCCGAAAAACTATCAGAACCGCAAAACGCCAGTACAGGAGCAAGATTGAAGGACAGTTTAACACCACCAACTCTAGAAGCATGTGGCAGGGAATTAACATCATCACGGACTTTAAAGGGAATAAAAACTCCGCCATAAACATCGCTGCCTCTCTCCCGGATGAGCTAAATACTTTTTATGCTCGTTTTGAGGGAAATAACACCGCCCTCACGGAGAGAGCTCTCGCAGCTGAAGCTACAGAGGTTAGTTCACTCTCCGTCTCTGTAGTGGATGTAACCCGATCCTTCCGACGGGTGAATATCCGCAAAGCCGCGGGCCCAGACGGCATTCCGGGCCGCGTCATCAGAGCGTGCGCGAACCAGCTGGCTGGTGTTTTTACGGACATTTTCAACCTTTCCCTCTCTTTGTCTGTAGTCCCCACATGCTTTAAAACATCCACCATTGTGCCTGTTCCAAAACAATCAAAAATAACTTGCTTAAATGACTGGCGTCCTGTTGCTCTGACCCCCATCATCAGCAAATGCTTTGAGAGACTAATCAGAGATTACATCTGCTTGTGCTGCCTCTCTCTCTTGACCCGTTGCAGTTTGCTTACCGCAACAACCGCTCCACTGTTGATGCCATTGCATCTACAATACACACTGCTCTCTCCCACCTGGAAAAAAAGAACACTTATGTGAGAATGCTGTTTGTAGACTACAGCTCAGCATTCAACACCATAGTGCCCTCCAAGCTAGATGAGAAACTCCGGACTCTGGGCTTAAACAGCTCGCTGTGCAGATGGATCCTGGACTTCCTGTCAAGCAGACGCCAGGTGGTTAGAATAGGCAGCAACATCTCCTCATCACTGACCCTCAACACTGGAGTCCCGCAGGGCTGTGTTCTCAGCCCACTACTGTATTCCTTGTACACACATGACTGTGTGGCAACACATAGCTCCAACGCCATCATTAAGTTTGCTGATGACACGACGGTGGTAGGTCTGATCACTGACAATGATGAAACAGCCTACAGAGAGGAGGTGCACACTCTGACACACTGGTGTCAGGAGCACAACCTCTCCCTCAATGTCAGTAAGATGAAGGAGCTTGTGGTGGACTTCAGAAGAAAAGACAGAGAACACAGTCCCATCACCATCAATGGAGCACCAGTGGAGAGAGTCAGCAGCTTCAAGTTCCTGGGTGTCCACATCACTGAGGAACTCACATGGTCCATCCACACTGAAGTCGTTGTGAAGAAGGCTCATCAGCGCCTCTTCTTCCTGAGACGGCTGAGGAAGTTTGGAATGAACCGCCACATCCTCACACGGTTCTACACCTGCACTGTAGAGAGCATCCTGACTGGCTGCATCTCCACCTGGTACGGCAATAGCACCGCCCACAACCGCAAAGCACTGCAAAGGGTGGTGCAAACTGCCAGACACATCATCGGAGGTGAGCTTCCCTCCCTCCAGGAAATATATACAAGGCGGTGTGTGAAAAAAGCTCGGAGGATCATCAGAGACTCCAGCCACCCGAGCCATGGGCTGTTCTCACTGCTACCATCAGGTAGGCAGTATCGCAGCATCAGGACCCGCACCAGCCGACTCCATGACAGCTTCTTCCCCCAAGCAATCAGACTTCTGAACTCTTGATCTCCCACGATCAGAATACATCAGCACTACACTTTATTACCCTTACTCTTATATCTCACACCGGACTGTCATAAATTATATTATTATTATATTATATTCTCTCTTAACAACTTACTATCAACCGACAGCCTGAATATCAATACAGTACAATACTGTACATTCTATATATACTATATATACTTTTTTATATATTTTTATTTTTTATTTTTATTGAATAATGTGTATCTATATAGTGCATATTGTATACTGTACAGTGTATGTTATTATTTGTATATTGTTGAGTGTAATTATGTGTATATCAGATGTTTAAATTGTGCTGTGTTAATTTGATGTTATTGTAAATTGGTACTGTCTCATCACTGTCACGACTGCTATGTTGATCGGAACTGCACCCAAGAATTTCACACACCATTGCACTTGTGTGTATGGCTGTGTGACAATAAAGTGATTTGATTTGATCAAGTTGTTGTACGACAATTTATCTCTCTGTCCTCATTCTATAATTTGGCCATTAATCTTAAAGTCACATCGAGTAGTGACTTCAGGAACGACATTCAGATGATGAGGAAACACGGAGGGGCTTGATACATCAGGAATTGTCATACTTAAGCGCTGAATTTCACTTTTCAGCATGCTCGTAGATGACTCAAAAATAGTGCTGCAGTTCTGTATACTGTTTCTGTAAATGCGCGAGCACCGGCGAATTTCTGTCTGTGTCAACGCCACCATCTTGTACCGCATGGTCGCTGCATTGCGTTATCCCACTGGAAAACTCTTAACAAATCTTTCACATGTTGGCGGGCTACATCATCATCTTCCGTCTCTATAACACTCTCTACCGCTTCACTTATTATGATCAGCGAGTGCCATTTACTTTGTCCCTCTGTAGACAGTTTTGCATGTACACACACCTCTTGCAGTTGATCGAGCCACAGCTGGAGCAATGCCTCGCTCAGCCGATCTTGCAGTTGCTCAATATCCATGCTCAACGTCTTCCTTGACAACTCACTCATTACGGCACTGCTGATCCCATCCTTGTCGCCAGTATTTTGTAACACACTTGAAGGAAGGGTTCAACAAGCGTGTGATTCGTTTTGGGTTCTTTATTCAGCCAGCATCATTTGCACGATCATTCACAGATCTAGTCACAGCTTGAGCTCAGTACAATACTGTCAGTCACATCAACGTAATGTGTACAACTACTAACTCTTTTCTCCTCTCTTTTAGGTCTAATCTGGGATTCTCTTCCTGGCTACTGCCACCTACTGGATACTCATCGCATAGCTGTAAGTATACTACAAATATACATGCATACACTGAATAATTAAACAACAATTATTAATAATCAAACAGAAATTACAGAAAAATAAATATTTGGGGGGGGGGGGGGGTCTAGGTTTTTATAAAAAATTTAATTAATCCATCAATATATTCTATGTTTCCCCACATATAGAAACAACATTTTTAAGTTTATTGCAAAATATTCAGGTATATGCAAATGTATTATATGACTGAGAATGTATGGAGATTGATTTGATTGCGTCACTCACAGTGATTTACAGGAGTGGGTGGCTGCTGCAGAACTCTTTTGCCGCAGCTTGTTTGCCGCAGTTCTCTGATAGGTGGATCTTTCTCTTCAAGATCATTCTTCACCACGAATTACACTATTACATTTTCTTTTTTTCTTTTTTTTTGCTTTTTTTTTTATGAATTTGAAATGACTGATGGCTTCAACAAGAGTATATACCATCTATTAACAAACTCACGGTATGTCTGTCTTTAAAGGTTTATAAGTTATCATTAAAGAAATATTCCAGGTTCAGTACAAGTTCAGCTCAATCGACAGCATTTGTGGCATAATGTTGATTACCACAAAAACTTATTTTTGACTCGTATCTCCTTTTCTTTAAAAAAAATAAATAAATCGATGTTACATCGAGGCACTTATAATGGAAGTGAATGGGGCCAATTTTTGGAGGAGTTAAAGGCAGAAATGTGAAACTTGTAATTTTCTAAAAGCACATACATTAATTCTTCTGTTAAAACAAGTGTATTATTTGAGCTGTAAAGTTTTTTAAATCGTTGTTTTAGGGTCGTTTTAGGGTATACACCATTTTACATGTTGTAAAACTGGATATAACTTTACACAGAAAATGTTAGTAAGCAATTTAATCACACTAAATCCATGTTAACAGGCATATTGTTTACGTCTTGTGGCTATACTTTTGAAACAGTTAGTATTTTAACGTTTACAAATTGGATGTTTACACTTTCAGGAACCTGACTCTTGTGCTCTTCTTCACTCCCTCTAGTGTTCAGTGTTGATATCAATTTTACCAAAGGGGCTCTAAGGTTAAGCCTGAGTGATCAAATGAGTTGATGGTGGAAAGGAAAGGGGCATGGTGACAATCACAGGATCCAGCCGAGGGAAGCTAAACACAGCCAGGTTAGATCTAAATGACCTCATGGAGATTTGTTATGGCTCAGATGTTTGACAGCTGCACTATGACATGTCCAGCTCAATCTATGATAGGGACTTGTTTTCCGAGGTATTAGTGTAATTGTGCTGGAAGGATTAGCTCATTGTGTAAAGACGCTGACTACCACCCCTGGAGTCGCAAGTTCGAATCCAGGGCAGGCTGAGTGACTCCAGCCAAGTCTCCTAAGCAACCAAATTGGCCTGGTTGCTAGGGAGGGTAGAGTCACATGGGGTAACCTCCTTGTGGTCACTAAATTGTGGTTCTCGCTCTCGGTGGGGCACGTGGTGAATTGTGCGTGGATGCCGCAGAGAATAGCATGAAGCCTCCACACGTACTATGTCTCCGTGGTAATGTGCTCAACAAGCCATGTGATAAGATGCGCGGATTGACGGTCTCAGACGCAGAGGCAACTGAGATTCATCCTCCACCACCCGGATTGAGGCGAGTCACTACGCCACCACGAGGACTTAGAGTGCATTGGGAATTGGGCATTCCAAATTGGGGAGAAAAAGGGGAGAAAATCAAAAAAAAGAAAAAATAATTCAGGATTAAAGCTGAAGAGTTTCTGCGCCACTAGCGTCACCACAAAGATTTGCTAAAATAATGGCTGTTTTCAAATGGTATTCCAAACCCTCCTTGTCTTCCATTGATCAACTAAAAAGATTGCCCCTCCCAAAATTAGGTTAACCTAAAGTTTCTTTGTCAAGCTGGTCAGGAGACAAAAACAAACAGAGCAATGTTTTGATAGTGCCACACTCTTTAATTTTTTAAAGAGATCAACCAACCAATTGCTTACTTATAGTTGTCCCTGCATATTAAGCTGGGTTAGCAGAAAATCAGACTTATTTATCACGAATTTTTCTCTATTTGAGTGTCTATAAACACAATGTGTATTCTGTCTGTCTAAAGCAGTGATGGTATCAGTCGTACTCCTGCTGTACACCAGCTGATAACAGCCAGACTCTGGCTCCTTCCTCTGACAGATAAACACAGCCTCCATACCAAACTGCGAGTGCATGCGAGTGATTTGAGCAATGTGTGTGTTTGTTGTTGTGTGTGTGAAGTATAAGGTGCACTTTTTAGATTATCCAGTTTGAGTACATCTCAAATGCACAGATGTACACAGCTATCTCTTCATTTATTGAGAGACACCATTTATCTCAGTTGAAAACAACAGATTTGTGTTTGGTGTGAGAATGCTTTAGCTTCATGTAGAATTACTGATATTTCTGGAAAAGGTCAAATGCACACAAAAACACATTGTAGTCTAGCCATGGTGCTCATCTGGAGACTGGGGTTTGTATCTGACCTGAGGTATGTCAGTGAGAGTATAGGAGAAGCAGATGTGCCATTAATAGAAAAAAAGAGAGAAATCGAGACTCTCAGTCAGAATGGAAATCCCACCTTTCAATAAAAAGAGCCAGTCACCTTTTTGAATTTGTCTAGAATGCATATTTGCATTAACTGGACCAGCCTGAAAATATGTGTTATTTGAGATAAAAAAGCAAAATTGTTATATTTTATTGTTGAATTTACATATTTCAGTAGTTGGCAAGTTAATGTAATCCTGCAGTGAGGATAGCATAAACATGTGGCTTGCTGTCCTTGGCAGAGGGCTCGAGGCTTGAGACTTGACCTGAGCTCGAATGCCCCCCCAGACTAGATTAGTATTGATGGAATAGATAGGAGGAGATGGGGAAGTGGTGGGATGCCAGAAACTCTAAATGCTACGTAGAGGTATGCAGCTGTTTATATACTCTGGCTGTGTGATTGGTTGGATTAAATGAACTTGCACTTCCCGATCTTTGTTAATAAAACACCATTTCAGTAGTTCGCAAGTTAATGTAATCATGCAGTGAGGATAGCTGATGTGGCTTGCTGTCCCTGGCAGAGGGCTTGAGGCTCGAGACTTGACCTGAACTCGAATGCCCCCCAAAAGAAGCCAAGAAATGGAACAGCAAGTCGCTGGCATCGTAGCCTCATGAGGTGCAGAAGTGATGTGTTTGAAGGAATAAGAGGAACCGATTGATTTTAATGACAATATCTTCCCCCCCCTAAAAGAATGGAACCTGAAACGACGTACTGACAAATGGAGCCGCTTGCAGAGGAAGCCTCACGCTACGGTCTGCTTGGGGGATAGGAAACCAATAGGTGCAGTATAGGGAGGAATTAGAGAGTGAAATTAGGCTGAAACACTGAAAGACAGTGGCGGTTGCGGCCGCATAGAAATGAGCTCTCGCAGAGAGCTGTTGTAATTGCAGCTGGAGGGCTTCGCCACACTCGAGCAAGGGGGGCCACCCCCCTGAACGGGCAGGTCTGTCCCAGGTGTGGGAGAACCTGAGCCACCCAGACCAGACCTTAAACGTCCCTCCAGATGCAATTTATTCGACGGGAGGGGCCTGTGCAGCGAACAGGGTAACCCCAAGTGTGTGGCTGCTGCTCGAGCGGATGAGCCCATCCTGCAATCGAACGGGGGACCCCACTGCATTCGAAACGGGAAGGACCTCACAGCGGTACAAACGGGAGAAACCACGATACAAATAAACGTGAGTAAACTCACACAGCATTCACACGGGAGGACCCCCACTGCGATTTGAATGGGAGAGCCCTTGATGTATGTGTGTGGGAGGGCCTTCGCAGCAGAACAGACAGGAGGGCTTCCAGGCTTGCCGGGGTGGACCCTCGCAGCATCTGAATGGGAGGAACCTCACTGTTATTTGAATGGGACAGCCCTTGAATGTATGTAAGTTTGAGGGCCTTCACAGTGGTACAAATGGGAGGGCTTCTGGGCTGGCCAGGGTGGATCCTCGCAGCATCCATACGGAAAGGCCTCCAAAATATGGACAAGGTAGAGCAAGCAGCTGCTTCTCCTTTTTTATTTTATTAGGGCAAGGTGTGCTTTCTTGATATGGAGATGGTTTGTACATATGTAACTACTGAATGCATCAGATTACCAACGGCCTAGTGAGCGGATTTGGTGCTCGGGCAGGCCTTTGGGCTGCTGTGGTTGTGGCATCGATACGGAAGGAATGGCTTGAGTATTTTGAGATGCTGGATTTAAGAGGGATGCTCTGTAATGGAAATAGTGTGTTAGCGATTGGAAGGGCTGGATGGGAGTTGGCAGATTGAAAATGAAAATAAATGCTCTCGTTAGAGGCAATGTCAGGGTACATGCTTGCATGTGCGTTTGCAATATAAATGGGCTGAACCCTCAGGCATGGGACCACACAGCGTTCAATGGGAGAGCATGCGATTCATATGAGAATATTTTAGCTGTATTATACTGAGCTTGCTCGGAGCTGCGAGTGGCTGAATCCGTAGACGTGGGCCCACATGGCATACGATGGTAGGACACTAGATTCTTGTGGAAGTGATAAATAATGCATTTAAGGAAACTCCCTATGCAAAAAGGGCTAAATCCTTGAGCATGGGGTCACACAGCATTAACAGGAAGAGTATATAATTCACGCAGTATATAAGCAAAAACTCATTCTGTGATAAGAATAGGTTGAGTCACCAAGTGCGGCATTCGACATGAGGGTGTATAGTAGGCAATATTTGACTGAAATTGATTGATGCGGAGATGCCTGCTTGTGGCGGACTGTTTAGGGAAGACCTAAAGTGGCCCAAATGTCAATCACTTGGTGGTGATGGTTCGTTTAGTTTGAGTAGCATAGCATGGGTTACAGAGCCACGGGGGCTGAGACGCATGGTCTGAAAGATGTGCCATGGTTGTGGCACATGAACAGTTGCGGCACTTGGACAGTGCGTTTGCGCTGTTTGCCGTGTATTTGGAGTTTGGAGGCCCTAAAGACACTATGATTACGGTGCTTGAACAGTGTATTTGCACTGTTTGAGGTGCAGTAGGATGTTTGGTCTCACAGCCTGAAAGATGCTGCAGTTGCAGCTCTTGGACAGCATGTGCACTGTTTGCAGTGTAGTGGAAGTCTGTTTTTCTTGAAGAGGGATTTGGGATGAAGTTCCCTTGCGGAGGCAGCCTCGTGCAGGGAACTGTTCCGGAGTAGGAGAGATTAAAATGGTAGAAGGGAGGATGATAAAGTGAAGAGGGGAATAGGTCTAGAGCGGGGTTCTCCAGCGGAGGCAGCCTCATGTGGGAATCCACTCTAGAGGCCCATGGATAGGAAGGGGTAGAGGGATGGATGTTGGCTGAGAGAATAGGTTGCGTGGAAAGAATTAAGGCGTCTGGAACATATGCAAGGCAATGTCAGGATTCGTGCTTGCGTGGGCATTTGTGATATGAATGGGATGAATCCTCGGGTGTGGGACCGCACATCATTCAATGGGAGAGCATACGATTCGTGTGAGAATGTTTATGCTGAATTTTACTGAGCTCGCTCGAAGCTGTGAGTGGCTGAATCCGCAGGCATAGGCCTGCACAGCATTCGATGGGAGGATGAATGGGATGAAACCTCGAGTGCGGACATGGAGTTTAACAGGAAAAGCCCATGTTTTCATGTGAAAAGTTTATGCTGTAAATGAGCAAGAACTCACTCTGCGGTACGAATGGGTGAGCACAGTATTTGAAGTGAGGGCGTATGGTAGGCTATGTTTGAATTAAATTGATTGATGCGGAGATGCAGGCTTATGGTGAACTGTTTAGGGAAGACCTGAAACGATTGTTGTCAGTTGCTAGGTGGGTGATGGTTCATTTGGTATGAGTGACATAATATGGGTTACGGAGCCATGGAGGCTGAGATGCATGGTCTGAAAGATGTGCTGCGGTTGTGGCACATGAATGGTGGTGGCGCTTGGACAGCACGTTTGCGCTGTTTGCCGTGTATTGGGAGTCTGTCGTATGGCCCTAAATATGCCACAGTTGCGGTTCATGGATGGCGCATTGCACTGTTTGCGGTGTAGTGGGTGGTTTGGTTGCACAGCCCGAAAGACGCCGCAGTTGTGGCACATGGACAGCACATTTGTGCTGCTTAGGGATGTGTTGAGCCAATAGAAAACATGGCAACGTGGTAAACGTAGCATCTACTGACGCCTGAACGTATTAGTTGCTAGATTAAATGTCGGGAACATGTGTAAGACAATGTCAGGAAACATGCTTGCGTGTGCATACGAACGACGTCATTTAAAGTTGGTTTGTCATGAAATTAGAAGGCACCTGAAACTGAGTGTCCAGATGAATACCGTAGCCTGATGTTTATAACTTAAGCGTATAATTTGGAGCTTTGTAGATTGTTTTCCAACGTAATGCGAGTCATTTCATAACTCTATATTATTGGTACAGGGTGACTCGTCTCGTTTGATGAGGATGTATGAAATCGTAGGAGTTTGTGCCTGAGTGTTGGATTTAATAGATACTATAAGAGCACCGTTTGCAATAGTGTGGTGAATAAAACGACTTGTTTATATTGATGACCTGTAATATATTCCACAGAAATATTGGAGAAATAATGGAGTATAAAGTAAAGTGCCAAGCTGAATCATGCATAAATTTATGGCAGATTGCTGAATGCTTTTAAAATCATGCAGCAATAAAGTTGTATGGTCAAGCTTGTAAATAAAAGTTTGTAATCCAATCAGGCAAAAATAGAGAAGACTGTCTGTAAAATAAAATGATAGATTGATTTTACCTGCGTGAAGTGTTTGTCCTGACGGGAGGAGGGAAAGTGATGTTACAGTGTAGAGATGAGTGGAAGTTTGTAGCAGCGCTTGCTTCGTGTTATCGGGGATGCACGGCGAGGCGAGATCGAATGTTGAGAGGAGGCGAGTTTGCGGAATGATTGTGAATGAGTTGGGACGTGGCGCATGGTCCGCCTCTTGCAGAGACGAATTTGGCTCATGTCTGTTCGGACAGAGGCTGTGTATAACTGCAGTGTGCTGTGTAATGGTCAGAGCGAGTGCTGCGCGGCAGCGAGCTTGCATTAAAATGTCTGCGTGGTTTGAGAAGAAGTTGTAATTAGAGTATCGGTCGAATGGAAGGAGATCGCTGTTGCATGATTGCCCCTGTGTTCTGGATGGAATAAATCAAAAACTTTGAAGGGAGAACAATCATGATATTCATGTTAGAAGTTGACAAACAGAATCGCTGAATGGATCACACCCTAAACGAGCTGCACGGTGAGGTAATGAGGCTGACAGGAATCACCTGTGGGGGGAGAACCAGATTGAAATGCTGGGGAACGTTGGAATGATGATTGAATTTAATATTTAATCTTATGTTTCCTTCGCGTTCAAATGAAGCTGCAATAAAACTTGAGAGGCATGAGCCAGAGCAGCGCCCGTTCACAGAGGCAGGCTTACGTGATGAACCGCTCCGGGTGGAAATTTAGTTAGGAGAACATATGAGCGGTCGTAGAGAGCTGTTTCACATGTATACAGAGCCAAAGCAGCCAGTTTGCAGAAGCAGCTTCACGCAGTCAGCCGCTCCGGGTGGGAAATTTAGATAAGAGAACAAATGAACAGTCATAGAGAGCTGTTTTGCATGTATACAGCGCCGAGCTAGCCGGTTTGCGGAAGCAGCTTCATGCAAAACAGACCACTCCGTGTGGAAAGTTTAAATGAGAACAAATGAACAGTCTGTAACAGATGTTCGTATTTGGATCAAAACAACGGCAGCGGCCATCACACATATAGCTTCTCAGCTGGAGTCTCTCTCTCTTTCGGTGGACTGGGCTGTCTTTTATCTCCCCTGACTCTCACTGTGAACATGAAAGCTGTAATTAGTCACAATTCATCTCAGGTGGATGTCCTTACTGATTTCTCTCTCCCCAGACGGGCGCTCAACCACGCCTTCACCTCCACATACCCCCCTCCCTTTTCTGGAGAGGAAGTCCACGATAGCCATCTGTGCCCCCAGTCTGTGGACCATCTTGAACTTAAATGGCTGGAGTGCCAGATACCAATGGGTGATCCGGGCATTGGCATCCTTCATGCAGTGGAGCCATAGGAGCGGGGTGTGGTCTGAACAGAGGGTGAATGCTCATCCCAACAAATAGTAGTGGAGAGTGAGGACTGCCCACTTGATGGCCAAACACTCCTTCTCTATAGTGCTATTCTTCGTCTCTCTCATAGAGAGCTTTTGACTAATGTACAGCACTGGCGCTCCTCCCCCTCCACCACTTGGGACAGAACAGCACCCAGCCCCCTGTCCAATGCATCTGTCTGTAAAACAATAGGGAGAGAGAAATCAGGGGAATGCAGAAGCGGCCCGCCACAAAGTGCAGCTTTTACCTGCGTGAAAGCTTGTTGGCACGGTTCTGGGGCTCCCTTTTTAGTGATATCAGTCAGCGGGCTGGTGATGTCAGAAAAATTAGGCACAAACCTTCGATGGTTTTATCAATTTGGGGTCGCACCGGCCTGTGACCCAAGTGGAACACCAGATACCGTACCTCCACCCACCCAATTGCGCACTTCTTCGGGTTTACTGTGAGCCATCGCAGCGACCTCAGAACCGCCCCAGATGCTATATATGCCGCTGCCAATCATTACTGTAAATAATGATATCATCCAAAGAAGCAGCGGCATACGCAGCGTGCATTCTGAAGACTCGGTTCATAAGATGCTGAAACGTAGCCGGGGCTCCAAACAAACCAGACGGAAGGGTCACAAATTGGTGTGATCCAAACAGTGTGGAGAAGGCCGTTTTTTCATGTTCCACTCGGCGTTAAGGGGATCTGCCAATATCCCTTTGTCAAATCCAGTGTCGAATAAAAGCAAGCCGAGCCCAACCGATCGAGAAGTTCGTCAATATGAGGTATTGGATGAGCATCAAATTTTGACACCACGTTGACCTTTCTATAATCCACACAGAACTGGACCGAGCCATCGCTCTTAGGCACCAGAACCACCAGGCTGGCCCAATCGCTGTGGGATTCTTCTATTATGCCCATATTGAGCATAGCCTTTAATTCTTCCAGTATTACTTGTTTCCTGTGTTCGGGTAAGCGGTAGGGATGACTACGTACCATTACCCCTGGGGTTGTCTCGATGTGGTGTTTTATGACATTAGTGCGGCCAGGGAGAGGCGAGAACACGTCAAAGAAATTACTTTGCAACCTGGCAACCTCCGTACGTTGTGACAGCGAGAAGTAGTCTCCGCAAGGGACTGGGGTGAACTGATTGGCTTTTAGACTCACCTCCGGACCAAGCTCCTCCCTCTCCGGAACTACCATCACCAAGGATACGGGGACCGCCAGACGGGCACTTGACCACGGCCTCACATCCACACAGTCGTAGAGAGCTGTTTTGCCTGTATACAGTGCCGAAGTAGCCGGTTTGCGGAAGCAGCTTCACGCAAAACAGACCACTCTGTGTGAAACGTTTAAATGAGAACATATGAACAGTCATAGAGAGCTGTTGCGGAAGCAGCTTCATGCAATGATCTGCTCCGGTGAATAGAGATTAGAGTAAAAGTAGCACTTATAGTGGTAGCAGTTAATGCTGTGAAATGAATGAGCTGCTGTGGCAGCTTCTTTTGAGATGAGATGATTTAGACAGAAGAGCTGTTCTGATGAAGGCGAATGCTTTGCAGTGGAGTTGCAATCCGATGATCCGAGTCACTTGCATAGGACTGTTCGTGGGCAATGGGCAGGGCCGAATGCCGGAAACTCTCAATCCTACATAGAGGTAAGCAGCTGTTTATATACTTTTTCTCTGTGTGATTGGTGGGATTAAATGAACTTGCTCTTCCCGAACTTTGTTAATAAAACACCATGTTATTGAAATCTAATCTTACCAGTTTTTGACATTTTGGTCTTCCTCCATGCAAGTAAATAGAAACTATATTTGTATGCCTATTAACTACATAGAAAATAGCTGCCCGGGGGCGTTACCAAGTGGACTGACTTGCCTTAAAGAGACTTTGGTCATATCCAAATCCAATTCCCCTCTCATTTCCTCTCGTCTCTCTACTTTCATTATCAATAAAATGGCAGAATCAGAACCAGCTTTATTGCCAAGTATGCTTACACATAAAAGGAATTTGTCTTGGTGACAGGAGCTTCCAGTGTACAACAATTCAAAAACAATACAAAAACAGCAGCAAGACATAGATAATAATACAAAATAGTAATACACATACGTACATACACACACAGACACACACATACATACATACACACATACACATACGTAGTGCAATCTAATACAAATCTGTTATCTGTTATGTACAGTGCAAATACAAATCTGTTATGTACAGTGCAAATGTTTTTAGTTTTTTTCAGAGGAATGAAATGGCAGAAGAGGTTGGATGTGTTGGATAAATATAAAAAGACTAAACTGTGGATTGCACATAGTTATTGCTCAATGGGGCGGTTTAACTGTTCATGAGATGGATAGCCAGAGGGAAAAAACTGTTCCTGTGCCTGACGGTTCTGGTGCTCAGAGCTCTGAAGCGTCGGCCAGAAAGCAACAGTTCAAAAAGTTAGTGGGTAGGGTGAGTGGGGTCCAGAGTTATTTTTCCAGCCTTTTTCCTCACTCAGGAAGTGTATAGTTATTGAAGGGTGGGCAGGGGGCAACCAATAATCCTCTCAGCAGTCCGAACTGTCCTTTGTAGTCTTCTGATGTCTGATTTTGTAGCTGAACCAAACCAGACACTTATTGAAGTGCAGAGGACAGACTCAATGACTGCTGAGTACAACTGTATCAGCAGCGCCTGTGGCAGGTTGAACTTCCTCAGCTGGCGAAGGAAGTACAACCTCTGCTGGGCCTTTTTCACAATGGAGTCAATGTGTGTCTCCCACTTCAGGTCCTGTGAGATGGTAGTGCCCAGGAACCTGAATGACTCCACTGCTGCCACAGTGCTGTTTAGAATGGTGAGGGGGGTCAGTGTTGGGGTGTTCCTCCTAAAGTCCACAATCATCTCCACTGTTTTGAGCGTGTTCAGCTCAAGGTTGTTTTGACTGCAAAAGACAGCCAGCTGTTCAACCTCCCTTCTGTATGCAGACTCATCGTCATCTCGGATGAGGCCGATGACAGTGGTGTCATCTGCAAACTTCAGGAGCTTGACAGAGCGTTCCTTGGCGATGCAGTCATTGGTGTAGAGGGAGAAGAGTAGTGGGGAGAGCACACATCCCTGGGGGTTACCAGTGCTGATTGTACAGGTGCTGGAAGTGAGTTTCCCCTGTCTCACAAGCTGCTGCCTGTCCGTTAGAAAGCTGGTAATCCACTGACAGATAGACATGGGCACAGAGAGTTGGTGTAATCTATTCTGGAGTATAGCTGGGATGATGGTGTTGAAAGCCAAATTGAAGTCCACAAAAAGGATCCTTGCATATGTCCCTGGTCTGTCCAGATGTTGCAGGATATGATGCAATCCCATGTTGACTGCATCATCCACAGACCTGTTTGCTCGATAAGCAAATTGAAGGGGATCTAGAAGGGGTCCAGTGATGTTCTTCAGGTGGGCCAACACCAGTCTCTCAAATTATTTAATGACCACAGACGTCAGGGCGACAGGTCTGTAGTCATTAAGTCCTGTGATTTTTGGTTTCTTTGGGACAGGAATAATGATTGAGCGTTTGAAGCAGCATAGGACATGAAGATGGGGGCCAGCTGGTTAGCACAGGATCGAAGACACGCTGGTGAAATGCCATCTGGGCCTGAAGCTTTCCTCATCTTTTGTTTCCGAAAGACGCGGCTCACATCATCTTCACAGATCTTAAGTGCAGGTTGAGTAGCAGGAGGGGGGAGGAGGGGGTTGCAGGAGGTGTTGGTGTTTGTGTGAAGTGAAGGTCAGAGTGGGTGTTGGGTGTGAGATTGGGCCTTTCAAATCTGCAGTAGAACACATTCAGGCCAGTTGTTGGTCCACCACAGGGTTGGGGGTAGGAGTCCTGTAATTTGTGAATTATTTCATGCCACTACACACTGATGCAGGGTCGTTAGCTGAAAACTTGTTTTTCAGCTTCTCAGAGTATCTTCTTTTAGCCACCCTGATTTCCTTGTTCAGTGTGTTCCTGTCCTGATTGTACAAGACTTTATCCCCACCCCTGTAAGCATCCTCTTTGGCCTGAGGAAGCTGCCTGAGCTCTGCTGTAAACCACGGTTTGTCGTTGTTGAACTTTAAATAAGTCCTAGTAGGAATGCACATATCCTCACAGAAACTGATTTATGATGTAACAGTATCTGTGAGCTCGTCCAGGTCTGTGGCAATCCATGCAATCGAAGCAGGCTTGTAGTTCCCGCTCTGCTTCATTGGTCCATATCTTTACAGTCCTTACTACTGACTTAGTTGATTTTAATTTCTGCCTGTAGGTTGGAAGAAGATGAACCAGACAGTGATCAGAGAGTCCCAAAGCTGCTCTAGGGACAGAGCGATATGCATCCTTTATTGTTGTGTAACAATGATCCAGTATGTTCCTGTCTCTGGTGGGGCATGTAATGTGCTGTTTGTATTTGGGCAGTTCATGTGTGAGATTTGCTTTGTTAAAATCCCCAAGAATAATAATAACTGAGTCCGGGTATTGTTGTTCCGTGTCTTTGATTTGATCAGCCAGCTGTTGCAGCGCCGTATTCAAACACGCATTTGGCGCAATATTCACACTCACCAGAATAAGTGAGTAGAAGGCTTACAGTTAATAAAAAGCGCTTCCAAATTAGGACAGCACATCCTCTTTAACGTTGTTACATCTGTACACCAACTTTCATTGATGTAAAAGCATGTTCCACTGCCTCTCGTTTTCCCCGTTAACTCCACGATGCGATCTGCTCTGAACAGCTGGAAGCCCGGCAGATGTAACGCGCTGTCCGGAATGGCTTTACTCAGCCAGGTTTCTGTGAAGCACAAGGCAGCAGAGGTTGAAAAGTCCTTGTTTGTGTGGGTGAGGAGCAGTGGTGGCTCAGCGGTTAAGGCTCTGGGTTTCTGATTAGAAGGTCGGGGGTTCAAGCCCTAGCACCGCCAAGATGCCACTGTTGGGCCCTTGAGAAAGGCCCTTGACCCTATCTGCTCCAGCGGTGCCATATCATGGCTGACCCTGCACTCTGACCCCAGCTTAGCTGGGATATGTGGAAAAAAAAGAATTTCACTGTATATGTGCAAATGTATAATGTGTGATAAATAAATAAAATTAGTAATTATTATATTATTATGAGGAGATGTAGTTCATCCGTTTTGTTAGGAAGAGAGTGGAGATTTGCAAGATGAATGCTCGGCAGCGTTGTTCGAAAGCCGTGCTAATGGAGTTTGACCAGCGCACCGGCTCGTCTTCATCGCCTGTGTCTCCTGAACAATAAAGCCATGCCTCCAACTAAAATGTCTAGCAAAACGTCTGAATATTCAAAAACCAGGAAAAGACTGTCTGGTATAAGCTGTCGAATGTTCAGCAGTTCGTCTTTGGTAAAACTGACTGGAAAAAGATTACTAAACACTGGACAAACAAACAAAAACAACAAAACAATAGGAGCGCTCCACACCGAGGCGGCCATCCGCGGCGCCATCTTGATGTATTTTGTAGCCCTCTCATTTCCTCTCGTCTCTTTACTTTCATTATCAATAAAATGGCAAAGACCAATAGAAAAAAAAGACCTTGTATTCACACAAATGTGGCAGTGAAACATACATGCAGTCACATGATATTATGCAGGGGTGCAGTTCTCTCTCTCTCTCTCTCTCTCTCTCTCTCTCTCTGTCTTTCTATATATCTCTACTTGTCACACTGAGTGGAGCTGTCATGGCATATATCAGGAGTGCTACATGGCCTGGGGAAACACAGGGCAATTATGCTAATAAATAATAATAGGATTGGCTACATGACATCATGAGTGATGGGGCCTCTCAGAACTCATTTACATGACTTTGTGCAGCAATCATCGGCCCCACTAATGTAACGCTAAGCAAATGAGCCCTTTCTGAATATTGTGCAATTTATGGCAAGTCGACTGGCACAGAGAGCGAGTCTATAAATCATGTTGAAACACATGCCCCCAATGACAGCTAAATCAACATAGAGTAATTGCTTTGAAATGTGCTGGAACAGTGCTGGCTGGACAGAAAGGGAGAGAGAGAGAGAGAGAGAGAGAGAGAGAGAGAGAGAGAGAGAGAGAGAGAGAGAGAGAGAGAGAGAGAGAGAGAGAGAGAGAGGGAAGCAGGCTTTGAGTGAGAATGTTGTGTTTCTGACCTCCCTGTGACACCTCAGATACACACTACAGATGTTTTTGGGAAATTTTGAATGGGTATTGTTTGATTTCTATCTCAGCACACTGAGTTTTCATCAGATGTTTTCATCATTATGTTATAAGAATGTCTTAGTTTCTCTCCATTTAACTTGTCACAATAATTTCTGTCATTTTTCAGAATTTTCTGTCAGCCTTCAGTTTCAACTCGATTTCTATGCCTTTAATCAAGTTGTAACTTTGGCATCACGTTGACTTTATTTAAACTTTATTAAAGTTTTAAATTTTAGTGGGTTGAACATTTTTACAGTGCAGTTGATTTTGACTAGGGATACACCAATACAAAATACTGATATCTGATTATCTGCATTTACAGACAGTTTGGAGGTTCTGCTTTTTTATGCTACCTTGTCACAAATCACTGATAATTAATTACACAGCTTTGAAAGAAATGTAAATAATATCTTTACTCTCTCTTTCTCTGCATCAGAGTTGGGTGTAATCTCAATAAAAAAGTAATTAGTTACTGTAATCAAATTACCTTTTTAGTAAAACAAAGTAGTGTAATGCATTACATTTTAAATTCTTGTAATCAGATTACAGTTACTGACTTTCAATTAATTTAATTTTAAGGACATCATAGGGTTTTATTTATTTCTAATATATGATTTATGTTGAATACATGAATTATGGCAACGAGTCATTGTGAAGGAGAAATGTGAGGTGAGAACATCCCTTACTAATCTTTTCTGTGTAAATATATATCTAATCTTACAACTTTGTTGCCATGATGCCAAAACACTGTAAACCCTAAAACCTTAAGATTCCGCTTACAGCTCAAATAATACACAAGTTTTAACAGAAAAATGTATGTAAGTGCCTTTATAAAAATTATAAACTTCAAATTTCTGCCTTTAATCCCTCCAGATATTGGTCGCATTCACTTCCATTGTGAGTACCTCGCTGTAACCTAGATTTTTGCTTTTTGTTTTAAAGAAAAGGAGGAACAAGTCAAAATAATTTTTTGTAGCAATCGACATTATGCTACAAATGCTGTCTATTGAGCTTAACTTGTATTAAACCCAGAATATTCCTTTAACTCACATTAAATGAATTCTGAATGATGAAGCTTGTCTCTTTTTAGCTGAAGCAGCCTCCACTTTAGCTTTAACAAACTTGACATATTCCTTGCTGTGTCGAGCTTTAAGGTGAGTAATCAATTTATTTGTGTTAGAAGTTTTAATGGTAGTTCCACCTCATGATATTCTTGCAGTGCAGTTTACAAACTCATTGTCACCCAGTTCTAAGTAATTCCACACAAGAGACATTTTTCTTTCACACAAAGTTGTAGGCCAATTGTCCAATGCATTTCCCACCCCCTTTTGACAGTATAGTAGTGCTTGTGCTAGTTTAGTTATGTCCTTTATGGGTATTTTCGTTTTTCATTACAGATGCTAATGCTCAGTGGTTGAGAGTGAGTGGACACTGACCAAAGTTCCTCACTCCGACACCAGAGGGGGTGACTGTGGCAAAGGCATTACTGCTTGCTTATATGCCACACTGAGTTAGTTGAGCTACATACAATGGATATGCTGTATCACAGAAGGGGCTTACTGGTAACACTTCATCTCAACACCACACATCCACAAAACACACATAAATAGACACACTTCAACATTACACACACAGAGTGCAGATTTAGCAGCAACCCACTGACTGATTGCTTTAGACAGAGTCAACCACTGAATGACTGAAGGTGTGTGTGTGTGTGTCTGTGTGTGTTGCTGTCAGTGGGGCACCCAGAGTGTTTTTTAGAGTATATGTGCAGTGATACGTGGCAAACACTGACTTGTCCATCATCATCCATTACCCTGACAAGGAGAGAGATTAATGACCATAGGGTCAGCGAGGGGCACCCACCTCCCTGACACACACACACACACAAACACACACACGCACAGTCTTTGAAGCATAGCAGGGTGTGCTGGACACAAACACAACCAATAACATATATACAGTACATAATACAGTAAGTACAGAGTGTTAGTGTGAATGACAAAAGAAAGGGAGAGAAAGATTTGGATTAATCGTCTTTTTCCCTTGGAAGTATTATGGCTGCTTTCTTGCATTTCCATGCTCTTTTCATTTACTCATGAGGGCATATTGTGTTACGCAGTGCTGTCAGGTCTTTCAGCAGTGTTATGTCAGCTTTGGAGCTTCAGGACTGGTTTTCGTTCCAGCTCTGAACTTTCTCTGGCTTTCAGTTCATTCCATCTGTCTTTCCCCATTGCTCGAAATGGACATTGCAGTCCTTGAACCACATGGAAATTATTGGGTTAATATATGCACGTTCAATTGACTGGTTATATGGACTGAAAATGTGCCTTTTTCTGACTGTGGGAGATTTTAGTGAAGCGTTGTTATGTTAGAAAACTACAGCCTCAACTGCTCTAGACATGGTGCTTGTAATGCCAAGGTCATGGGTTTGATTCCCAGGGAACACACATACTAATAAAATGTACAGCTTGGATGTAATGAAGTCACTTAATAATCATGTCTTCCATGTGTGTAAATGTAACTAGGCCTAAACTTATAATCACTTACTGTCATTTTAAGCTAGCATAGTAGCATCTAGTGACTAACACAACAAAATGTTGTTAACTGGTTTATTATCTTGCTTGAATAAAGCTTGAATGAATCTTGTTGTTGCTTTTGTAATCCTGTGATTCAACCTTTAGCCGAATCCTGACCTCCAAACCACTTTTAACATAAACCACAACAATGACACCAGCGTGTCGAGGCAATACAAAAGCTCTGCTAGATCCATTAATGAAAACTTGGCATCCACTTCTGTTATTAATTTCTGTGCTGCTTGATGATCTTAATTATATTTGCATAATGACGGAGACTGCTGATAAGCAACATATCACGGCTAATGCAGTGGGCCTTAATTAAAAACAGCTCGTTGAGACGAGTATGTTCATTACTGGGACAGATGGCTTCTATTACTTCTCTTGCCATCACTCATTCCCAAGTAATCACATACACAGCGGCCATTTTGAAATGTCCTCCTCAATGTAAGCCTGAAGGTCTTGTGAAGTTTGAAGAAATTAATATTCTGTGTAATGTTTATTGTTTAATGATAATACCATGGTAATTTGATATATAGCTAGCTATGGTACTGAATGATTCCTATAACATTCTTGTATTCCTGTAGCTTAACTAGTAGAACATGTTACTACCAATGCCAAGGTCATGGGTTCAGTTCCCTGGAGAAACATGTACTGTTAAATACACTATAAGATGCTATGAATAAAAGCATCTGCTTAAGGTAAATCAATGTTTACCATACTTATCAACAATTGCATTGACATGGTACTCCAAAGAATACAAACACCTGTCCAAAATCCATGGTTCTTTTATAGACACTCACTGAGCACATTATTAGGAACACCTGTACACCTACTTATTCATGCGATTATCTAATCAGCCAATTTTGTGGCAGCAGTGCAATGCAGAAAATCAGGCAGAATGGGGAAAAATTTTGATCTCAGTGATTTCGACCGTGGCATGATTGTTGGCGCCATATGGGCAGGTTTGAGTATTTCTGTAACTGCTGATCTCCTGGGATTTTCATGCACAAAAAAAAAACATCCAGTGAGCGGCAGTTCTGTGGACAGAAACGCCTTGTTGATGAGAGAGATGAACATTTATTCATTTAGAAGACTCTTTTATCCAAAGCGACTTACAAATGAGGAACATAGCAAGCAATTTGTCATACAAAGTTCCACAACATCTGCAGTGTTGTACTGTCAAGTTTGGAGTAGTATAGGTGTTAGCACAGAAGAAAGAGACAGTGGAGTGTTGTTGTTGTTTTTTTTGTACAGTAAGTGCAAGTTCAATAGTAAGTGCAACTAGTGTGGATTGGTTAAGTGCTTGTGGAACAGATGTGTTTTCAGCTGGTTCTTAAATTGTGAGATGGTATCAGAAGATCGTGTGTAGGTTGAAAGTTTATTCCACCTCAGAGGAACAGAGAAAGTGAACGATCATGAAATACACTTTGAGCCTCTTTGTGATGGGACCACTAGGTGCTGCTCGTTCATAGACTGCAGAGAGGGAGTTGGAGCATAGACCTGTAGAAGTGAATTGAAGTAGGAGGGCGCAGTCCCATTGGCTGTCCCGAAGGCCAGAGTCAAAGCCTTGAATTTGATGCGGCAGCTACAGGTAGCCAGTGGAGTGAAATCAAGAGTCGAGCCCTTTTTGGCTGATTAAAGACCAGACACGCTGCTGCATTCTGGACCATCTACAGTGGTTTAATTGTGTTAGCTGGGAGGCCAACCAACAAAGCATAACAGTAGTCCAGTGTTGAAATAACCAGAGCTTGGACCAGGAGCTGTGCAGCATATTCAGACAGAAAAGGTCTAATTTTCCTGATATTGTAAAGCGTGAATCTGTTAGACCGGGCGTTGATGAGATGTGGGAGGTAAAATGAAGCTGATCATCTACCACTACTCCCAGGTTCCGAGCTGTTCTGGTTGATGTTAAAATCGTTGATGAATAGTGAGGTTGTGGTCAACAGATGGGTTGGCTGGGATTATGAGGAGTTCTGTTGTGGTAAGGTTGAGCTGAAGGTGACCTTCCTTCATCCAGGCCGAAATGAGGCAGGCAGAGATATAAGCTGAGAGAGTAGGATCATCAGGCTGGAACAACGGGTAGAGCTGAGTATCATCTGCATAGCAGTGGTAGGAAATTTGTTGTTGAGTGTCATTTTTTGAAGAACGGAGAATGGCCAGACTGGTTAGAGCTGACAGAAAGGCTACAGTAACTCAGATAACCACTCTGTACAATTGTAGTGTGCAAAATAGCATCTTAGAATGCACAACATGTCGAACCTTGAGGCGAATGGGCTACAACAGGTGAAGACTGCATCAGGCACTTTATTAGGACCATAGGACCAACTCAGCAAAAAAAGAAACATCCCTTTTTCAGGACACTGTATTTTAAAGATAATTTTGTAAAATCCAAATAACTTTACAGATCTTTATTGTAAAGGGTTTAAATAATGTTTTCCATGCTTGTTCAATGAACCATAAACAATTAATGAACATGCACCTGTGGAACGGTCGTTAAGACACTAACAGCTTACAGATGGTGGGCAATTAAGGTCACAGTTATAAAAACGTAGGACACTAAAGAGACCTTTCTTCTGACTCTGAAAAACACCAAAAGAAAGATGCCCAGTGTCCCTGCCAGGGGCGGACTGGCCGGCTGAGAAACGGGGCCGAATGGGCCGTGATAAGCTGAAATGGGCCGCCACGTTATGCAGAACGGGCCACAAAACGGTGCCGCGATATGCCAAAGGGGGGCAGCGATATGCAGAAAAAGGACAGCGATACTTTTGGCCCAGTTTCTATGTAAAATCCCGGGCCGATTTCTCTTCCCTGTCCGCCCCTGGTCCCTGCTCATCTGTGTGAACGTGCCTTAGACATACTGCATGGAGGCATGAGGACTGCAGATGTGGCCAGGGCAATAAATTGCAATGTCTGTACTGTGAGACGCCTAAGACAGCACTACAGGGAGACAGGAAGGACAGCTGATCATCCTTGCAGTGGCAGACCACGTGTAACAACACCTGCACAGGATCGGTACATCCGAATATCACACCTGCGGGACAGGTACAGGATGGCAACAACAACTGCCCGAGTTACACCAAGAACGCACAATCCCTCCATCAGTCCTCAGACTGTCCTCAATAGGCTGAGAGAGGCTGAACTGAGGGCTTGTAGGCCTGTTGTAAGGCAGGTCCTTACCAGACATCACCGGCAACAATGTTGCCTAAGAGCACAAACCCACCTTTGCTGGACCAGACAGGACTGGCAAAAAGTGCTCTTCACTGACGAGTCGCGGTTTTCTCTCACCGAGGTGATGGTCGGACTCACGTTTATCGTCGAAGGAATTAGCGTTACACTGAGGCCTGTACTCTGGAGTGGGATTGATTTGGAGGTGGAGGGTCCATCATGGTCTGGGGCAGTGTGTCACAGCATCATCAGACTGAGCTTGTTGTCATTGCAGGCAATCTCAATGCTGTGCATTACAGGGAAGACATCCTCCTCCCTCATGTGGTACCCTTCCTGCAGGTTCATCCTGACATGACCCTCCAGCATGACAATGCCACCAGCCATACTGCTTGTTCTGTGCATGATTTCCTGCAAGGCCAGTGAAGAGCCCGGATCTCAATCCCATTGAGCACGTCTGGGACCTGTTGGATCGGAGGGTGAGGGCTAGGGCCATTCCCCCCAGAAATATCTGGGAACTTGCAAGTGCCTTGGTGGAAGAGTGGGGTAACATCTCACAGCAAGAACTGGCAAATCTGGTGCAGTCCATGGGAGGAGATGCATTGCAGTACTTAATGCAGCTGGTGGCCACACCAGATACTGACTGTTACATTTGATTTTGACCCCCCCTTTGTTCAGGGACACATTATTCCATTTCTGTTAGTCACATGTCTGTGAAACTTGTTCAGTTTATGTCTTAGTTGTTTAATCTTTTTATGTTCATACAAATATTTACACATATTAAGTTTGCTGAAAATAAAAGCAGTTGAATGTGAGAGGATGTTTTTTTTTTTTTTTTTTTTGCTGAGTTTATATATATATATATATATATATATATATATATATATATATATATATATATATATATATATACAGTTGTGCTCAAAAGTTTACATACCCTGGCAGAATTTTTGAAATTTTGGCATTGACTTTGAAAATATGACTGATCATGCAAAAAAATTATTTTTATTTAAGGATAGTGATCATATGAAGCCATTTATCATCACATAGTTGTTTGGCTCCATTTTAAATCATAATGATAACAGAAATCACCCAAATGGCCCTGATCAAAAGTTTACATACCCTTGAATGTTTGGCCTTGTTACAGACACACAAGGTGACACACACAGGTTTAAATGGCAATTAAAGGTTAATTTCCCACACCTGTGGCTTTTTAAATTGCAATTAGTGTCTGTGTATAAATAGTCAATGAGTTTGTTAGCTCTCACGTGGATGCACTGAGCAGGCTAGATACTGAGCCATGGGGAGCAGAAAAGAACTGTCAAAAGACCTGCGTAACAAGGTAATGGAACTTTATAAAGATGGAAAAGGATATAAAAAGATATCCAAAGCCTTGAAAATGCCAGTCAGTACTGTTCAATCACTTATTTAGAAGTGGAAAATTCGGGGATCTCTTGATACCAAGCCAAGGTCAGGTAGACTAGAAAGATTTCAGCCACAACTGCCAGAAGAATTGTTTGGCATACAAAGAAAAACCCACAGGTAACCTCAGGAGAAATACAGGCTGCTCTGGAAAAAGACAGTGTGGTTGTTTCAAGGAGCACAATACGACGATACTTGAACAAATATGAGCTGCATGGTCGTTGCCAGAAAGAAGCCTTTACTGCGCCAGTGCCACAAAAAAGCCCGGTTACAATATGCCCGACAACACCTTGACACGCCTCACAGCTTTTGGCACACTGTAATTGAGTGACAAGACCAAAATAGAGCTTTATGGTCACAACCATAAGCGCTATGTTTGGAGAGGGGTCAACAAGGCCTATAGTGAAAAGAATACCATCCCCACTGTGAAGCATAATGGTGGCTCACTGATGTTTTGGGGGTGTGTGAGCTCTAAAGGCATGGGGAATCTTGTGAAAATTGATGGCAAGATGAATGCAGCATGTTATCAGAAAATACTGGCAGACAATTTGTATTCTTCTGCACGAAAGCTGCGCATGGGACGCTCTTGGACTTTCCAGCATGACAATGACCCTAAGCACAAGGCCAAGTTGACCCTCCAGTGGGTACAGCAGAAAAAGGTGAAGGTTCTGGAGTGGCCATCACTGTCTCCTGACCTTAATATCATTGATCCATATATATATATATATATATATATATATATATATATATATATATATATATATATATATATATATATATATATATATATATAAACAATTTTGTTTTAAAAGATTATTAATATTAAAAAACCTTTTGTCCACCAAATCAAAGTCAGGTGGTGAAATCAACATGCAGGTAGCCATTTTGCTCTTATTTGACCAAAATATATAAATAGGTGTGTTCAACTTCATGCAATGCCTGAAATAGTATTTTTAATACTAATAATCTTTTAAAACAAAATTGTTTAATTGCTTAGTTTTTAAGAAATAATAATGAAAGATTATTCCAACTAATGCAAACATTTCTTTTTTCCAAGAATTTCATCTTTTATTTATTTATTTATTTTTTTACTGTCCCGACAGTTACACCAATTAGAATTGTATTTATTTAAGCCACATAATTTTTTTTCAAAATGACTTTGAAATTAGAAATTTAAAATTTGCTCTGCATAGTAGAGGTGTATTCAAGTAATAGATTTTTTGTGAAATTTGTTTTAAATTATTTTTTTGTTTTTTGTTTTTACAATTATTGTTCCTACTGCAAAACTATTATACATTAAAATGGGGTCTCCCTCAAACAGCGATAGAGGCTTTTTCTCTGTGGGTGGTGGATTGTACAAAGTTACTACAATTTTATTGTGGTATTTTTTAACAATATAATTTTATTGACTGAAACTATGGTTACTATGGTAAAAGGGCATTCGAGTCATGCTGAAGCAACCATACTAAGTATGCCAAGCAAGCAGCAGAGCCATAAGCAGAGGCTAATGGCATCCCAGCAGTGACAGCATTCTAACGGCCTACATGCCTGCACCCTCAGCCACAAGCATTGACTCTGTAGGACAAATCCCGTTCAGAGGCCCCGGGAGATATATTACATCAGTTTAACTGTAAAGCAGTGTGTGTGTGTGTGTGTGTGTTACTACAGAACATTATTATCTTCTGAGTGTTACGTAGTAATTGTGGCTCGTGCTGTTCAATCGAACTGTCGCTTTAGCTTAGCCCTCTGCTCCCTGGCCTGACAGGTTCATACACACACACATTCGCTCAAGTTCACGAAGGCTGAGTAGACTTGACATAGGAGTCCTTGGAGCTTGGCAGTACCGACTAGCCAATGCTGACTATGAGCTCTAATTATCCACTCTTCGTCCTCATCTTCCTCGTCATCGTTAGTGCCTGCTCGTCCTGTCAGAAGTAATCGGGCTGCCGTCACCTCTCAACGCTGCCCACAGGGTTGTCAAGGCGACCATGGAAAGGTCAACGCCATGCAATTAAATCTCCCCACGGTGGGCTGGAGCGAGAGGGGAATAAGACGCAGGCACTCGCCACTGAGTGTTACACCAGGCCCCTAATGCCTCACACGGTAGCCTACTTATGCTTCTCATTATACACCAGTCTGCAGGGGTATCTCTTTCCCTGTTTCACTTCTCCAATGTACCTTCGTTTATCTTTATCCTTAGTTTTTCTCTTTAGTTGTAAATTACTGGAGACAATATAAATCAACTTTCAGTTAAATAAGCTACATTTTTTATATGCTAAAAACGTGCAGGCACATTAGCTGGACCAGTCTAAAAAATATATTATTGCTAAAGAAGCAACATTTATGATACCGTTTATTTTATTAATTGCTTGTGAATGAACTGATGTTTTTATTTGGCTTTTTCTGAATTTAAAATGGAATGTATTTAAGTTTACTAGAATATTACAAAAAATGCAAATTGTTTGCTTGTCTTTGTTAAGGTTTGGCCTTTCATTCTTTAGGTCTTCTTTTTGTTAAAGTAAAAGCTCACCCAAAAATTGGCATTCTGTCATTATTTACTTACCCTCATGTTGTTCCAAACCATTATGTATGTATAGTATTTTATATAACGTATACATATTGTCACGATTCACTGTTGTTTGCCTTGTGTTTTGCCCTGTCATTTGTTCCCCCTGGACTACACTTCTCATAATCCCCTGCCCTGATCATCTGTTCACTATTGTTCTCACCTGTGTGTCATTTACCTCATTTATCCCTGTATATATATTGCCCTGATGTCTGTGTAACCTTTGTCAGTTGTTAGATGGATATGTGTTTTGACTTCCTGTTTATTGACCAGTTCCAATCGTTAATGTTTCCTTTGTTCCTGTGTTTTTCCCTCGTGGATGTTTTCTTTGTTCCTGTGTTTACCACGTTATTTTGTACATTGTTTTTTTTATTTAATATTAAAGTTTGCCGCACTTAAATTCCGCTCTCGTGACCTCCTTCCTACGTTACACATATGCTTTATATTTGTACTGTATACAGCTTTAGATTATATAAAGTAACGAAGTACAAATACTATGTTACTGTCCTTAAGTAGCTTTTTTTAGAATTTGTACTTTCTTGAGTATTTAAATTTGTTACAACTTTTACCTCATTACATTTTTTTTTAGCCAAATACATTTTTACTTACTCGTTACCCAGATTAAAAAAAGGTTGTTTCATTATTTGCAAAAAGAGAGCAGAGAGCAGCTAATTAACAGAGAGCAGTGAGTTTGATTGACAGCAGCTAGCGTGAGCACACAGACACTTAGCGCATGCGCTCATGGAGTCTGTGTCAGTCCAGCTTGGCACGCTTTTATGAAGGACTTTAGCGAATGTCTAAACTTAAATAAGAATAAAAGCGCTTCTAAATGCACAGATAAGATGTAATTTACCCTAGCTGTGTACAAACCTTGCGGTCTAAATAATGTAAAAAAAATGTTTTTTAATTATATATCACACATTTGCACATATACAGTGAAATTCTTTTTTTTTTCCACATATCCCAGCTAAGCTGGGGTCAGAGTGCAGGGTCAGCTATGATACAGCACCCCTGGAGCAGATGGGGTCAAGGGCCTTGCTCAAGGGCCCAACTGTGGCATCTTGGCAGTGCTGGGGCTTGAACCCCTGACTTTCTGATCAGTAACCCAGAGCCTTAACTGCTGAGCCACCACTGTCCCCCCAGTATTCACTGTAGTATATATAAATGTATTCACCGCCATAGAATACAAGGAACACAGAAACAATGGAGGACTCTTCTAAGATGCTGGATGCTGTGGAATAATTACAGTAGGTGGTGCTTTCAAACTCACACATGATATATGCTTATGCCTGCATCTGCTGTAAAGAGGCTCATGTCGAGTTGCAAAAAAAGAAGTCAAAGGCAGTCATTAAGTGTGACAAATTCACTTAACCAGTAAGTGTGACAGGCTCACAGACAAGATGGGAAAAATCAGCAACAACAGTCACTAAGTATGACACCCCACACCCAAATCGGGTTGTTCTGGCTCACTAACAAGTGCTATCAGGGGCGTCGGACCATGGGTTATGTTGGACCTGAGCAACAGGTGTCCTCACTGGAGGGGGGCCCACAGAAAGGCTTCACTGATATTCCATTATATTATCATTTGTTATATATATACACTATATTGCCAAAAGTATTCGCTCACCCATCCAAATAATTGAATTCAGGTGTTCCAATCACTTCCATGGCCACAGGTGTATAAAATGAAGCACCTAGGCATGCAGACTGCTTCTACAAACATTTGTGAAAGAATGGGCCGCTCTCAGGAGCTCAGTGAATTCCAGCGTGGTACTGTGATAGGATGCCACCTGTGCAACATGTCCAGTCGTGAAATTTCCTCGCTACTAAATATTCCACAGTCAACTGTCAGTGGTAATATAACAAAGTGGAAGCGATTGGGAATGACAGCAACTCAGCCACGAAGTGGTAGGCCACGTAAAATGACAGAGTATGCTGAGGCGCATAGTGCGCAGAGGTCGCCAACTTTCTGCAGAGTCAATCGCTACAGACCTCCAAAGTTCATGTGGCCTTCAGATTAGCTCAAGAACAGTGCGTAGAGAGCTGCATGGAATGGGTTTCCATGGCCAAGCAGCTGCATCCAAGCCATGCATCCAAGTGCAATGCAAAGCGTCGGATGCAGTGGTGTAAAGCACGCCGCCACTGGACTCTAGAGCAGTGGAGACGCGTTCTCTGGAGTGACGAATCATGCTTCTCCATCTGGCAATCTGATGGACGAGTCTGGGTTTGGCAGTTGCCAGGAGAACGGTACTTGTCTGACTGCATTGTGCTAACTGTGAAGTTTGGTGGAGGGGGGATTATGGTGTGGGGTTGTTTTTCAGGAGCTGGGCTTGGCCCCTTAGTTCCAGTGAAAGGAACTCTGAATGCTTCAGCATACCAAGAGATTTTGGACAATTCCATGCTCCCAACATTGTGGGAACAGTTTGGGGATGGCCCCTTCCTGTTCCAACATGACTGCGCACCAGTGCACAAAGCAAGGTCCATAAAGACATGGATGAGCGAGTTTGGTGTGGAAGAACTTGACTGGCCTGCACAGAGTCCTGACCTCAACCCGACAGAGCACCTTTGGGATGAATTAGAGCGAATACTGCGAGCCAGGCCTTCTCGTCCAACATCAGTGTCTGACCTCACAAATGCGCTTCTGGAAGAATGGTCAAAAATTCCCATAAACACACTCCTAAACCTTGTGGAAAGCCTTCCCAGAAGAGTTGAAGCTGTTATAGCTGCAAAGGGTGGGCCGACGTCATATTAAACCCTATGGATTAAGAATGGGATGTCACTTAAGTTCATATGCGTCTAAAGGCAGATGAGCGAATACTTTTGGCAATATAGTGTATATATATATAGTAATAACATGCTGTTGGTTGGAATAAAATGTTGCAAGACTCTGTTTTCCATCTGTAAAAATGGGGAGTTCCCCTATAATTTGCCTTGTTTCCTCTCATGTTAGCACCCCCCCCCACCCCAACAAAAGTGAAAGTTGTCTGGTCCATCAGCCAGCGCGCGGTCCAAACTGAGTACACGTCATGATGTCGTTTGCTTAATGTATCTACAGAAATGAATCCAAAATCGGACATTTCAAGAGAAAAAGGAGCAGAGAAAGAGCATGAGGTAGCAGACAATTTATGCGTTTATGTAGCTATGTAGAATATTTGTTTGATATTCATGTAAACATGGTCCAAATTGAACACATTTTGCATGTGGCACATGCAAGAAAAAACATTTTTTGGTGAGAAAATAAAATGGAAATATTCACCAAGTGGTAGATAAAATTTTTAGCAACTGCATTATTACACACTTGGCTTTTCATTAAACGGTGAACAACAATCAGATGCTTACTTAATAAAGTGACGTGCACAATTCAAATCAAACGGTCAACATCTGCCACTACTCATGTATTTATTGTATAAACATATTTTACTTCAGTGCAAAATTTACCATCAGATGTTTATCTATGATGCCTAACTGTTATTTTTTTCCAGAACTCCTTGAGATACATGTGAAAATTTTCTCACATTGAGCCACCAAAAGAATATGTAAAGAACAAAATCACCTGTCACTGAGCTCAGGTGCCTTTGTCTATTTAAAGAGACAGTACCAATTTAGCATGTGTTCTGAGTATCAATGTAAATATTTGTAAATGGAACAATTTATGCATGTAAACAATAAACACGTAACAAATATATATATGTAGTTTCAGGACATTTATTGATGGAATATAATGGATTTTTACCATTTTTCAAAAGCTATAATGCAACCAATATGATGAAAAACTGACAAAATATAATTAGTAAAAGTAATATATTCAAAATGTCCCTAGAAGGGTTACCTAGAAGGTTAGAATGTCCCTTCATAATTAACTGCATGAGCTGAGAAATAATTTATATTTAAGTTATATGGAAATTGTAACCAAAATTTATCTATAATCTGGCAACCTGTAACAATACCCAGGCTAGCCCTAATTGTAAGTTAATTTTGGACCCTGTGCAAATATCAGTTAGCAAGTTAAGACTTTCTAAAACTACCTAAGAGCAGAAATGTCTCAGGATATACTGAACAATCTGGCACTCTTCTCATTTCAGAAATGTTATGGTGATTTTGCCAACAAGAAACTCATAAATGTATACATACATTTATACATATACACTGCCGTTCAAAAGTTTGGGGTCACTTGACTGAAATGTTTCTCATGATCTTAAAAACCATTTGATCTGAATGCGTATGCTTAAATGTTTGAAATTAGTTTTGTAGACAAAAATATAATTGTGCCAACATATTTATTTCATTACAAAACTAAAATTTTATTTAAAAAAAAAAAAGTTTTTTGAAATGGATGACTTGGACCGAATAATAAAGAAAAGCAGCCACTAAGTGCCCAGCATAGATGGGAACTCCTTCAATACTGTTTTAAAAGCATCTCAGTGTGATACCTCATGAAGTTGGTTGAGAAAATGCCAAGAGTACATTTCTGCAAATTCTAAGCAAAGAGTGGCCACTTTGAAGATGCTAAAATATAACATATTTTTTATTTATTTGGGATTTTTTTAGTCACAACATAATTCCCATAATTTCATTACTGTTATTCCATAGTTTTGATGACTTCACTATTATTCTAAAATGTGAAATAACAATAATAATAATAATAATAATAATAATAATAAAGAATGAGTAAGTGACCCCAAACTTTTGAACTGCAGTGTATATAATTTAATTTGTTAGTAGGCTTTTTAAAAATAATATTTTGCTTGATTAAAATAATATTTGTGTTTAAAAATAAAAAGTTGTGAATTAGCACTGTTAAATACCCATCTAAAATGTTTATACTGGATGTTATCCCCACCACAAACCCAAATTGGCCAGGGGGCCCTAAAATAGTTATATGCCTGGAGCCCAAAATTTGAGCACCATCTCCCATCAGACATTTTTGCATCGACTCAAGCTCACAGTGGAGCTCACACATCCCCATACGTCCAACAACACTTACCACTTTGGCCACTGGTGGCAATGTTTTGAATTTTGGTAAGCACAGACCAATTTTAGCTAAAGAAAAGTCAACCTTCTCTTTCTGATTTTACTGTGAGATCAGTCTGCCAAGTCTTCTGAAGCCATAAAATTTCTGTGAGGAACACATTGAGATTTAGGTTGTTTACTGAAAATCTTTTCAGAGCTTTGGCAGAGCGGAAGATTATTAATGAATAACAATTTAATTTCAGTCTGTTCCTCACTTAAAACAAGGCTTCAGAAGACTTGTAATATAGCGCATAAATCATATAGACTACTTTTTTGAACTGTCTTAAAAAAGAACTGTGTAAAAATTCCTCAAAATTTGAACAATTTGGCACAACAAAAAATGGCACAATATGAGACTGAAAAAATATGAGGTCAAGTAAATAATGACAGAATTTTCATGTTTGGGTTAACTATCCCCTTAACCTTCTGTCATATAAACGTAAACCCTCTTCTATCCATCATTTCTGCATGTAACTGAACACACACATCTGTCTTTGATCAAAATCTCCCTTCTGACCTTCTTCTACTACACACATACACACTTTCTTGTGACTTTGCTGGCTCTAACTCTCTATCCTCCCCTTTCTCTCTTGTATGTGTGTGTGCCAGTGACTAGCCTGACTAATGTTCGTGCAGGCCCCCACTCTCAGTGTGTGTGTGTGTGTGTGTGTGTGTGTGTGTGTGAGTTTGTGTCAGTGGCCAGCCTGACTAATGTGTGTCCTGGCCCCCACCCTTCCCATCCATCAGGCCCTGCACATTGTTTTGACGTCTAGTTAATTCTCGCCTGATGATTTATCAAACTCTTATTACGGGCCGCTGAAAGCCTCATTTATTGTCTTGATGTATGGTAATGATAGGCCTACTGCAGCTCTCCTGAATCTTAACTAACTCCTCTACTTCTCTCCCTCTCTTTCTCTCTCTCTGCTTTTATCCTCCCTTCCTCTCTTTCTTTCTCTGTGTCTTCTGGACACATTAGGTCATTGCCGAGTGCTTTATCACTTTTTTAACTCATTGTTCCTACAGTAATCTCTCTCTAGTTTAAATATCCTGCTCTCTCCTTCTGTTTTAGTTGAATGTCTCACCACAGGAAATTATATGTGAGATTATTCTGTTCCACCTGTGACTGAACCAGCTCCTCCATCTTTAGCCCATTACACCCAGTAAATGCCATAGATCTTCTCAGCGTTTCGCCATGTAGCATTAGCTTTATTTTTGTCTCTGAGGTCTATGGGCCATTGGTTTTCATTTTACCTGATTGGCACTGACAGCGGATCAAGTCAAGTCAAGTCATGTGGCTTTTATTGTCATTTCAACCATATACAGCTAGTAACATACACAGTGAAACGAAACAATGTTCCTCCAGGACCATGGTGCTACATAAAACAAAATAAAATAAACACAGAACTACACGAGACTACACAGAACTAAATAAGACCTACACATTTCTACATAAAGTGCACGTGCAAACAGTACAAGACTGTACAATAATTGCTGAAACAGGACAATAGGCACAGTAAGAGACAGTGCAACGCTGACCAGTACAAAGTTCTGGTGTGAAAGTGTCCGATAAAACAGGTAGTGCAAAAAGATAATACAATATAATAGAAAATGCTGTGAATGTAAACATAACATACTATGACATAGTATTCAGCAGATAAGCTTATACCATGTATGGACATAGCAGTTATTGGGGTAGCAGCCAGGTAGAAAGTGACAAGAAATTAAGTACAGTATTTAAGAATACAGTAGCAGCAAAAAAACAAAAAAAAAAATTCCGGGTAGATAATACAGAAATGTGCAAAAATTGCAAAGGGAGTCAGATGGTGTTCAGTTGAGTGTTTGTGTGTGTGTGTGTGTGTGTGTTGTCAGTCCAGTCTCTGAGTATTGAGGAGTCTGATGGCTTGGGGGAAGAAACTGTTACACAGTCTGTCCGTGAGGGTCCGAATGCTTCGGAACCTTTTGCCATGGCAGGAGGGTGAAGAGTTTGTGTGAGGGGTGCGTGGGGTCATCCACAATGCTGGTGGCTTTGCGGATGCAGCGTGTGGTGTAAATGTCTATGATGGAGGGAAGAGAGACCCTGATGATCTTCTCAGCTGTCCTCACTATCCTCTGCAGGGTCTTGCGATCCGAAACGGTGCTCAGAGAACTGCCGGTGTGTGCGGATCCTCAGGTCTCTGCGAGAGCATCGGATATCAGCTACAATAAATCTACAATGACTTTGTTACTGACACATAACAAAACACTCTGTTTAATAATTCACCACAGAGCAGGAACAGGGCTAATAGCTGTTTGCTGCAATGCAATAAAAGGCTTGTGAAAAATCAATACAGCCAGACCATTTCCTGCCCAGGCTCTCGAACCACATTCCTAATGCATCTGTGATCATTTTCGTCACGCCTACATCTTACATTTTTCAAGTTCAAGATTCAAATTGGTGTCCTGTAGTTCCTGTTTGCCAATAACAGGAATTTACTTCAAGATGGCTCAGATAAATTTGTAGGGCCTAAATTAATAGTTTACCCAACAATATAAGTTCTGTCATCATTTCATATTTCTTCCTTTCATGGAACGCAAAAGGAGATATTTCACTGTTTTCCAGGAGACAGTGATTTTTAAAGTTCAAGCCATATGATAGTTTTGTGTGATGAGTAGGCCAAAATGTAAGTCATTATTCACTGAAAATCATCCTCTCTGCTGCTGGCCTCAAATCTTAGTTGCACAATAGCATACTAAACTTGGCGTGACGCAACAGATTATGTGAATGACAACTTAAATTTCAGTCTGTTCTTGGCATAAAGGTATATAAGGCTTCAGAAATACAGTATATCATACTTTTTATGGTGATTTCTTAAATGAGGCAGTAAACATCACTGCCCACTTTTGTTGTACAAAAAAAGCAGCTTGAACATTCTTCAAAACATTTCCTTATGTGTTCACGGAAAGAAAAGCAAATACAGGTTTGGAACAAAATGAGGGTGAGTTATTAATGACAGAACTTTCATTTTTCTACTCTTTAAGATGAGATGTCCTTCAGCATAATTCCTTGTAATGCTGCATTGTTTTTGACTGAGAACAAAAGCAAAACCTTGGAAAAATTAAAATAGAGATAAACAGGGAGTCCAGCGGGGTGTGTAGCGCTACTCTCCATGAATTCTCTTTCAGTCTTTCCCTCCCTTTCCGCTCGTTCATCGGTCCCCAAGAAAGAGTTTCCCTGGGGGTCTTTAAATACTTTATTGGGCTGTTACATTACCTTAATGTCTCTTAGCATTTCATCTGCCTAAAGCCTAATTGGGAGTGATGGCAGCCATGTTCCTTTGCTACAATGACCTGGTTCATTCTTTTCCGTAGGTGTGTACATGTGGGCTTTGTTTAAAGCAATGGGAACATGATTATGTCAATAGTATTGGGAGGGAGGTAATTGAGTCCAGGCTTTAGAGATATTTGTTTATTTGCTGGATATTTATTTGAGTTCCCTATCTGTCACTCACTCGACGTTGTGTCGATGTAGTGAAACTAGGGGTCACTCTTGGGAGCCCAAGACACCTCTGGTCTTTGATAAAAGGCCAATGAAAATTGGCGAGTGGTATTTGCATGCCACTCCCCCGGACATACAGGTATAAAAGGAGTTGGTATGCAACCACTCATTCAGATTTTTTCTTCTGAGCCAAACGGTCGATGTCTACTGAGCTGACTGTTCATTCACCTCTGCTGATCTGACGCCGCATTTCAGCAGCTTCTCCCTCCTCTGCACTGGTGCACTGCAGAGAACGCCCCTGGGCACTTTGGCAGAAAAAAGAGAGTATATTTTCCTGAAAGAGTATATTTCTCTAAAAGAGCGGTACACACGGAACGTCTTTTTAAAGACGTGTCTTTTTAAAGATGACTTTCCGATTGTGTGTTATTCCTGGTTGCGGTCGGTACCTCTCAACTTCAGACGGTCACAATCGCTGTCTTTCGTGTCTGGGCGTGAGCCACACGGAGGCAGCGTTCATGGATGGTTCATGTTCTCACTGCGAGAACATGACCATGGCAACGTTGCAGTCGCAGCTTGCTTTCATAAGAAAGCAAGCCACCCCAGCGGCTCCCCACCTCGGTCCTTCTACCTACGGGTTTGAGGCCAGGGGTGATTTGGGGACCCCAATGGGACCGCCTCCGCCGGGTATCCCCCCGCGGACCTCCCATTCCCCAGCACGCTCGTCTGCCCCGATCGGGCTTCCGGATAAGTCCGCCGGCTCGTCTCACAGCAAGTTTGACCTCTTGTTCAGAGCCCGCGAAGCTGATGAGCTCTCGAGTGCAGCATCGGAGAGTGGGCTTGTCCAGTCGGACGCAGAAGCCTCAGCTGGGCCCCCCCCTTCGGGAACGATTGCCCAGTCACAGGCTGATGCAGAGATGACGGACATGCTTTCCCGGCTAGAGTGGAACCCTCCGCTCTCCCCTGAACCCTCGCGGCTCGATGATTGGTTCCTGGGCTCATGGTGCCGCTCAAAGCAGCCGCGCCCCGCTTTAGTGCCTTTCTTCCTGAAAGTGCATGAGGAGCTGACAAAATCGTTGGAGGCACCTTTTACTGCCCGGTCCCGATTTCTCAGTTCCCCGCCCTCACTACCCTCGATGGCGGGGCGGCCAGGGGCTATACGGCGATTCCCCCGGTGGATAAGGTTCTCGCGGTGCACCAATTCCCGCAGAGGTTCACGTTGTCCCTGACAGCCAAAGCCAACAGCGCTGCTGGACAAGCCGCCTCTGCCCTGCACGCCATGGCTCTCCTGCAGGTCCACCAAGCCAAGGCGCTAAAATAACTGCACGAGGGTAGTTCCGACCCAGATCTGATGCAGGAACTGTGCTTGGCGACCGGCCTCGCTCTCCGAGCGACGAAGGTCACGGCGCGGACACTCGGGCAGACGATGTCCACATTAGTGGTCTAGGAGCGCCACCTTTGGCTCAACCTGGTCGAGATGGGTGAGGCCGACAAGACTTGCTGCCCCTATCTCCCAGGCTGGCCTATTCGGCTACACCGTTGCGGACTTTGCCCAGCAGTTCTCGACGGTGTAGCAGCAGACGGAGGCTATCCGGCATATCCTGCCCCAGCACGGCTCAAGATCCTGCACCCCATCTGCTCGTCGCCAAGGGCGTCCCCCTGCGGTGACTGCACCGGCTCCACCGCAGCCCGCCCCTTCGGCCCAGCCCCGGCGTGGAGCCCACCGCAGGAAGCAGATGCCACCCATCCCACAGTCAGCCGCCAAGAACCCACGAAGGCCATCAAAGCACCCCTGAGACGGGCGAACCAGGGTCGACAAAACCCACTGCACTGGAGCTGGTAGTAAGACCACTCCATCCCCCGGTGGAGGGCCGGGTGGAGAATCTTTTGTTGCCTTTTCATTTGATTTCGCTGCATGCCCAAGTGGCTGCGGTACCCAACAGTTCAGCAAATTAGCGGTTTCCTCCTTCCCTGGGTCACATACCCAGTGTGCACGGTCGTCATCACGACCACCATCCACCTTTTTTCCCTTGCAGGATTGGCGCTCCAGCGGCGGTCTCCCGCCCCTGCGCGCCCATCTGTGGCACATATCTGCCCCCGATGTGACAGTCTCCACGGATTGCGAGGACAGGCCTCTTCCTCCCCCGTCCCAGGCTGTTCCAGGGGTGGTCACAAGGAGCCAAGTAAGTGCTTTGATGTCCCTAGACTCAGCATGGCAACGACATGGTGTGGCACCTCGAGCTCCGCCCCACCGCAAGGCCCCACCTGCCGGTACATCCGACGACATTGTCCCTTTGGTCCCCCTCATGCGGAACTTGGATGTGTGGCTTGCACTTTACAATCCATCGCGATGGCTGGTCCGGACCGTCCGACTCGGCTATGCGATTCAGTTTGCCAGGCGTCCGCTGCGAATGTACACAGAGCTTTAGGATCTCTGAGCAGCTCTTTGTCTGCTTTGGTGCACAGCGGAAAGGAAGCGGTGTCTCCAAGCAGAGGATCGCCCACTGGCTCATTGACACCATAGCTAAGGCATATCACGCCCAGGACGTGCCGCCCCCAGTAGGGCTACAAGCCCATTCTACCAGGGGTGTAGCGGCCTCCTGGGCCTTGGCCAGGGGTGCCTCTCTAACAGACATTTGCAGAGCAGTGGGCTGGGCAACACCCAACACCTTTGCAAGGTTCTACAACCTCTGGGTGGAACCGGTTTCATCCCGTGTAATGGCACACAATACAAGCGGATAAGCCCGGGATAGCCGGCTGGGTGTATCGCTTGCACATAGCGCCTTTCACCTCCTCTGAGCTGAAGATGTGCGCCATTAATTCCCAGTAGTGTTCACAAACTATGTTCACTTGACAGTCAAGTTTTCTGAGAGACTCGCCGCCAGCCCAGTACACGTGCTAACTAAGAGCCCTGTTCTGGGGTAGGTGCTCCGCATGTGGCGGTTACCTGTAAGGTAACCCCATGCGATGTATATCTTCCACTAATTCGTTTCCCTGTTGGCAAACTGCGTCTTCCTTGGGCAGAGCCCCCTCTGCCATAGTCTCCATGTTTGTAGTAACTCCTCCCCCGTTGGGTAGGATCTACCATGAGATTTCTCCACATGGTCAGCAAGACCATGTGACGTATTTTCCACTTAAATATCCCCCCCCTCTCTGGGCGAGGTGTGGTCTCCGCGATGTCCTCCCTCTGACTAGACCTGGTGGCCCAGTCGGATAATCCCCCTTGTGTTTTAGGGAGTGGAAAAAAAGGGGAAAAGAGGCCACGACTGGGCTAGCCTGTCTCTATCTTTTGGGTAGTCGACTTGTCCCCAAAGGGCCGTTTGACACTCATAACTATGTTGGGGGAGGTTACGTGTCGGCCTGGTGTGCTGGCTATGAGGCACACAGTTGTCTGACCGTCACACACCGCCAGTTCACGTAACACAGTTCAGCCAGTTGCAGCGTTTTGTATAGGGACCCCCTAGTGTCACTACATCGACACAATGTGTGTCCCTCCTGCCACATCGCTGAACTACCCGCTGAAATGGCCGGACCTTGTCTTGGCTCCTCAGCATAAAACCTGAATGAGTGGTTGCATACCAGCTCCTTTTATACCCGTATGTCCGGGGAGTGGCATGCAAATACCACTCGCCAATTTTCATTGGCCTTTTATCAAAGACCAGAGGTGTCTCGGGCTCCCAAGAGTGACCCCTAGTGTCACTACATCGACACAACATCTCATTCCCTCCATCAGGGAACTGAGGTTATGCAAGTAACCAGGACGTTCTATATCCTGCTAATAGTACACACACTTTAATCTGGATTTACATCCAGGGTCTAAAATGAACACTCGCCTAGCACCAGATGTGGGTAAAAATTGTTTTTTGCAAGTAAATAAAGCCGCCAGTGTATGGTAACAATTGTATGACCTTCGCTGATGTACAGTGCATTCAGAAAGTATTCAGACACCTTCATTTTTTTCACATTTTGTTATGATGCAGCCTTATGATAAAATGCTTTCAATTATTTATTTTTTTCCCATCAGTCTACACTCCATATCCTATAATGACAAAGAAAAAAACAGATTTTAGATAAATTAGCAAATTTATTAAAAAGAAAAAACTGAAATATCACATTGACATAGGTATTCAGACCCTTAACTCAGTAGTTAGTTGAAGCACCTTTGGCAGCAATTACAGCCTCAAGTCTTTTTGGGTATGACATGCTTTGCACACCTGGATTTGGGGATTTTCTGCCATTCTTCTCTGCAGATCCTCTCAAGCTCTGTCAGGTTGAATGGGGACTGTCAGTGGACAGCAATTTTCAGGTCTCTTCAGAGATGTTTGATTGGGTTCAAGTCTGGGCTCTGGCTGGGCCACTCAAGGACATTCACAGAGTTGTCCCTAAGCCACTTTTGCGTTGTCTTGACTGTGTGCTTAGGGTCATTGTCCTGTTGGAAGGTGAACCTTTGGCCCAGTCTGAGGTCCTGAGCACTCTGGACCAGGTTTTTTTATTAAGGATATGTCTGTATTTTGCTGCATTCAGCTTTCCTTCAACCCTGACCAGTCCCCCAGTTCCTGCTGCTGAAAAACTCCCCCACAGCATGATGCTACCACCACCATGCGTCACCGTTGGGATGGTATTGTGCAGGTGATGAGGGGTGCCTGGTTTCCTTCAGACATGATGCTTGAAATTGAGGCCAAACAGTTCAATATTCGATTCATCAGACCAAAATCTTGTTTCTCACAGTCTGAGAGTCCTTTAGTTGCTTTTTGAAAATTCCAAGTGGCCTTTCATGTGTCTTGCACTGAGGAGAGGCTTCCGTCTGGCCACTCTGCCATAAAGCCCAGATCGGTGGAGAGTTGCAGTGATGGTTGTCCTTCTGCAAGTTTCTCTCATCTCCACTCATGATCCCTGGAGCTCAACCAGAGTGGCCATCAGGTTCTTGGTCACCTCTCTTACCAAGGCCATTCTCCCAGATTACTCAGTTTGGCAGGGCGGACAGCTCTAGGAAGAGTCCTGGTTGTTCCAAACTTCCATTTAAGGATTTTAGAGGCCACTGTGCTCTTGGGAACCTTCAATGCAGCTGAAAATGTTTTGTAGCCTTCCCCAGATCTGTGCCTCGACACAATCCTGTCTCTGAGCTCTGCAGGTAGTTCCTTTAACCTCATGGCTTTATTTTTGCTCTGATATGCATTTTCAGCTGTGAGACCTCATATAGAAAGGTATGTGCCTTACCAAACCATGTCCAATCAATTGAATTTGCCACTGGTGGACCCCAATCAAAGTGTAGAAACATCTCAAAGATGATCTAGAGAAATGGGATGCACCTGAGCTAAATTTCAAGGGTCATAACAACGGGTCTGAATACTTATGTCAATGTGATATTTAAGTTTTTTCTTTTTAATAAATTTGCAAAGTTATCAAAAATCTGGTTTTTGCTTTGTCATTATGGGGTATGGAGCGTAGATTGATGTGAAAAAAATAATTTAAAGCATTTTAGCATAAGGCTGCAACATTACAAAATTTGAAAAAAATGAAGGGGTCTGAATACTTTCTGAATGCACTGTAAGTGACGTGAGCGAATCAAATCAAACCATCTACTAAGAAAATATCTGTCCTGACTCTCACACCTTTTAACAACTTTTCAACTAAATCATGTTGTTTCTATATATTTTAGTGATAGGTGCAGTTTCATTTTGAGTGACACAATACAACGAAAATGCATAGTAAAAAAAATTCTAATTATGGCCAGTATATTTTGTCAATTCACTCACCATTGGCAGGTTGGGCAAAAAGTAAAAAAAAAATTGTTTTACATCTGATCTCGATTGGGAAAGAAATTTAAGCAACTTGTTCTTCTCTCATCATTGAATCTTTCACCACGGTTTCACCTTCTTTTTCTCTCTTTGTCTCTCTCTCTCTGTCGTTCTCTCTTTCTGCAGATGAACGATGAGTAGAGCAGTGAAAGAGGTCAGACGTTAGCAAGGCTATCTAATGACTGTTGCAGCTCGGCATTATGAGTTGGGTGATCTGTCAGCACCTGTCAGAGACAGGCCTTCCATTAGGGCTCTACCTGAGTGATGGGACACACATACACACACGCATGCACACACACACCATTCAGACACCTCACAACATAATGGTTCCAGCACTGCTATGCATCATGTGTCATTCTGGAGCCCTCTATTTAATGACCCTGTCCATCCACTCACACACATCACTCAATGTAAATTACACCTGACCCAAGGGGACAGGCAGTAGGAGAGCGAGAAGACAAGAGAGAAAGACAGTGTGAAAGGAGGCGATGTCTTTATTAAACTGAACATAAGAGGAGTGTTATCAGGCATGCATGCAAGAGAATGCATGTTATCAGACATATGCATAGGGAATCTATTTGTGCCCTTTCAGCATTGCTTATGCAGGTGCTGATAGGTGTCTGTGTGTATCTGTGAATTAGTATGTGTTACATTGGCGCAAGTGTCTCCTGTAGTACTACATGGCACTAGCAACACCAAGGTCGTATGTTCAAAGCGTCAGGCCAATGAATAATTGCAAATGAGAGTGTGCATGGAAATGCATTGGTGAAAGGGACAGAGCTCTTTGCATTAACTCTTTTTCAGTATATCACACAATATATACAGTATGATGTCATTAAGATATGTGAGGTCACCTTAACTGTCTGAGCCCATTATTAATGCTTCAGTTCTGAGACTCTTTCTCTGAATTTATCAGTTGTCAGCTTCATCACTCAGAAAGATTGAATCTCTAATTTGTTGCAGGGATGTACGTCACACTAACCATCTAATCCATGTGGGTAGCAGGGGCGAGGCCAGAAATCTCCAAATGAGTGGACCTTGGTGAAACAGGGTGGGCCCCTATAATTTCATCATGAATATAATGAAGCGTGCCTCTTTCTTCAGCCTTTATGAGTCAATATTCTCTCATTTACCTATTATTTACAGTTGCATAATTACATATACAATAACAATAATTATTTGTTTTTTTTTAACAATTATTAAGTTTATTATTAGAAATGTACCTTAATAGGTCATATTGATGCAACTGTAATGGGGTTGTCTCTGCGTTGTGTTGAATAAAGCACTCGATGGTCACCATCTCACGCCTTTGGTGGATTTTATTCTGTTTAAACAGATTGAAAAGCGGTGGTCAGTCCCAATATTCTTGCTCACGCATGTTCCACCACAACCACTCTCTCGGCTGGAGCAAATCTTAATCTTTATGTATGAACATTATAGGACAGGTATACAATAATTACACATTATTTAAAATAAAAAGTCTGTACCTGTTTAAACACATTGAAAAGCGGTGGTCAGTCCCAATAATCATGCTCACGCATGGTGTATAATGAGGATGAACATTAAATCAAATGTTAATATACATAAAACATGGCAGCTTGAGAAGATAGCATACAGTACAATTTCATACATGACAAAACAAAATACATTTCGATGTTAACCCCCCAAAAATAAGATACATTTAATTAAAATATTTTTCCGGGGAGCACTCAACCACCACAACCACTCTCTCGGCTGGCGCGAATCTCAACTGGAACCAGTTCACTACATTGCACCAGCCAATGGGTGGAGAGTGCAGCTTAAATATAATTAAAGGGCCATAACAAAATTAAGTAAAGCAAGTGGAAGCACCTTTCTGACCCTGTTACACAGTGAAAAATGAAATGGCCATAGAAATAAATACAATAGATTAAAATAAAAGATATGGCAATAAACATAATTGTTAGACACTTTTCAGTCCTCCTGCTTTTCACAGGTGTTGGCTGAGTTTCCCAAAGCACTAAGAAGAATGATAGTAGCACTTAAGTAGTACTTAATCTCTACGGTGTGTTTCCCAAAAGCATCGTTATCTACGTAAAAACATTTGTAAATTAACGAGAGCTTTGAACCACTCTTAAGTCCATTAAGTGCAACTTAAATGTATCTTTCTCACATCTTTCACAGTTTATCAGAGACAAAGGGTCATTGAATAAATTATATTAATATATTTTGATCATTGGAAAGCCATTGTACACTGTTTTCGAAGATAAGAAAGTGTGGAAAAAAATCGCATTTAAATCAACTGTCAGTCTCCGCAGTCTGTGCATGCAACGTGATATGTCTAAATATAAATATAAATGTACATTTGAGACAAAGAGAGAAAAAGAAGGTGAAACCGTGGTGAAAGATTCAATGATGAGAGAAGAACAAGTTGCTTAAATTTCTTTCCCAATCGAGATCAGATGTAAAACAACGTTTTAATGCATTTGATAATCATAACTATGATAGCAATAGAAAGATTATCTTATTAAACAGATTTCTTTAGACATGTGAGTAAAGTGACCCTGCAGTTTAAAACTTATTTAAATAGGCCTAAATAAATAAAATATGTTTATCAAAGGAGGTTAGAGTGAGTGTGCAGTGAGTGATTCTGTTTAGAAAGGTCTATGAGTAGTTCAGTACTGATGTCCGTCATTTTAATCGTGTTCTTTGTGCATCTGTTCAGTTTCCAGCCAAAGAAACAACACAGGCTACGTGAGATCCCCTTATTATGATGTGATGCTCATCGGGTACATTCACGTTACATGCACTCCTTGCATCACTTTCATTAATCTCTATAAGCTGAGCAAACATCTGAAACCCTGTCTTACCAAAGCTGTAAATATTTATTTAATTGAATCCTGTAATAGTTAATACATTTCAGCTCCTCAACAAGGTTACAAACAACGTCCATGTTTGTTAGTATTTCCACATTATTTTTATTTTGAGCAGACAAACACCTGGACATATTTGTCAAAGTGATCAGCACCTTTAGACCGGACAGCTCCCGTAACGATGCACTTAAGTTAAACTTATTAACGAGTGATCTATGTGCTGGTTTGGGAAACCATTGGGCATTACTCCATCGTAAAATAACGAATGACGTCAGTTAAAATGATTGGAAAGGCTTAAGTTGCAACATTATCAGGAAACCCAGCGCCGCAACCCATTTCACCATAATCATATTAAACTTTCTATTTGAAATAAAAACACATTTTTCTAACTATATTTATAACAGAAATATGATGATTATTTTGCATGTGAGCTATTTTGCATGTGACAAAATGTAGTTTATTTTTATTACTTATATTCCTGCAGTTTTGACGGGGTGCACCAGCCGTCAGTCTGGGTGGACTAGTGCCAAATCTGGGTGGACTAGTGCCACTCTAGCCCTTATGTGGCCTCGTGCCCGGCTGGTAGTTGACAAGAAATACTTTTTGAAAAGTTCATATGTCCTGCGGTGTGACGTACTCTATAACTATTTGAAACATATTTAAAACTGCATTTTGTTAATTTTTTTAAAATGAATGGTTATATTAAATTATTTTGTTATCTATCTATCTATCTGTCTGTCTGTCTATCTATCTATCTATCTGTCTGTCTGTCTGTCTGTCTGTCTGTATCTATCTGTCTGTGTGTTTCCTCTATATTATGATCATCACCCTCTCTGTCTCTTACCACCTGTTTTTTCATCCCTTTTTCTCATCTTCTGTGCCCCGCTCTTTCACAGTCACCCTATCTGTCATCTTATCCCCGGTTATAATGCAGCCCGTATGAGCTGATTGGCTTGAGATGGTGTCCACACACTTTCATTTAGCCTCTCTCCCCATCAAACATATACTCTGTCTCTGTCCCTCTCCTCTATCCTTATTCCATCTCTCTCCCTCTCCATCCCTCCTTCCTCGCCTCAGCTCCTTATTGCACTATCAATCTCTCCTAGCAGAAGATCAATACATGCTTGCTTGCTTTCCTTCTCTGTCTTTCTTTTTTTGCTCACTCTTTGTCTGCCTCTTAACCCTGCGGGGACTCTATTGGGAAAAAGACAAAATATTGATCTTGGTCTGCCATTATCATTAAGAACAACTGTTTTTTGCACCATAGAACTCTCCTAATTAAATTTTAAATTGTGTATGACATTTAATCAGTTTGTACTGATTGAGATATGTAAGCTGTCTTAAAGGTACATTTTTTCTATTTTATTTTCTCCTATCCCAGCTTAATTTGCTGAGACAACTATAAGTAAGCCACTCATAGCTTGATTTCCTAGAAAGTTTAACACTATGGCTCAGTGGCATTATCAAAATATTGCTCTGTTTGTTTGAGCACCTCAACCAGCCCGACATGTGTAGCAATATTGGCTCAACCAATGGTGTGAGTTTGGGGCCGGACTATCTGTTTGACCGACCTATTGTAGATGAAGGTAGTGTACCGGAAACCTGTTGGAATACAGTCATTGTTTTTGCAATTCCTTTTGTTGCCACTAGTGGTGCAGAAATTACACACTTCACCCTTTAAAATGCATTCTATGACAAAAGATCACACTGGAAATCGACATGTTGCTTCTGAAAATTCATGTACCATGAAATCAACCCCATTTAGCCAAATTACTGACAAGCGCCATCCCCCATCAAACATTTTTGCATCAGTTCAAGTGTGAACACATTTTTCTCCAGTGCTACTCATGAGTAACCTACGAGAAATGGGTTCTGGTCCCATAGGAACCTGGAAGTAAATGCGTTCACATAAACAATGGTGACTGTAATTCAGTGGTTGCTTTTTACACTCTAAAATGAAATTTTTACATCACTGATGGTTGGGTTTAGGGTTAGGGTTTGGGTTACTGAGTAGGGTTAATAAAATATGCATTCCTGTTGACTGTATTTTATCATTAACAACTAAAAATACAACTCGCTTTTGGTGCCAACATGTGGACATTGCACCTGGAAACTGAAGCTCACACATCAGTGATTTGAATTTTGGTAAGCAAAGACCAATTTCAGCAGCAAAACGTTTGACCTGCTGTTGCCAAATTCACAGTGTGATCAGTCTGTCTGTGATTACTATGATTATAGCTACTATATATGTGTACATGATTTAAAATGGAAACATTGAGCATTTTTAAGCTTGTCGTAGTGCCATAACCAATCACAAAATACAGACTTTTTTCTAACAAGACCCAAAAGCATTGCAATAAATTTAGCTTTGGTGACATCCCTGCAAAGATAGAACACACATCACAGTCCATCAGCGACAGACAGGCCAGCCAGCTCTCCAATTACAAAAGGCCTACTTACACACACTGGAAGGTAACACACAGAGGCTAATTTGTCAAGCTGAAATGATGCCCATTCATTTCCTTTTACTTCCACAGCGCAAGGTAAATATTTCCACTACCCTCATATAAATAGCACACCCATATTTGAACAGCTGAGAGAGAGAGACACCCAGATGGAGAGAGAGAGAGTGTGAGAGAGAAAGGAAGAAATAGAGATCTTTATCCTTTATACATGTTTATACATATTCATAAACTGTCACTCTTAACAAGAAGCTGAGGCTGGAATATTGACTCACTGCCCCCTTAGTATGTGTCTCTAGGGCTTTGCAGGAGAATGAGATAATGAAAAAGTATCAGTAGATTTTGAGCCGCTTGTCTAGAGCACTGAATAGTTGTCTGACAGCTTTTGTTGTTAGGTGCTGAGGATCTGAAAGTTATTCATCAAACCCTGATCAGTAATGAATGCACACTAATCCCTATAGCAGTGTTAGGAGGCCTGAGGGATAATGGGGATTCCTGTCCAGAAATGACAATGGCCTGTCAATCAAACTCACCCATTAGTTGCCACTTGCTCACCCTGTGTAAAACTTCATAAAGGCAAACGCTCCTGACATTTCACCATGAGAGAGTGTGGGAAAGAATTTTAAGTGGGTGAGTTATTTCATTTGCTTTCTACATGCTGATGTGGGATGGTTCCAGGGGTTCCATCGAAAGGAGGTACAATATGGCAAAATCCCCTGCTAAAAAGCCCAGAATGAAGTTTATAGGCTAGTTTATACTGGTTAGTAGGCCTATTGGTTTGGTGCTGGTATAGATGGTTATGCTACTTGAGCATCCTAAGCAAGGGACTAGCATCCAAAACAGTGGCAGTGGCATAGCACCAATGTTTGGGCCCCCTTAACAATTTGTGTTTGTGGTGGAGATAATATCCAGTATAAACATTTTAGATGGATATTTAACAGTGCTAATTCATAAGTAATTCAAAACGTTTTATTTTCAAATTAAAAACAAAACTAACAAATGTAATTGTATGTATTAATATATATGAGTTTTCTTGTTGGCAAAGTCACCATAACATTTCTGAAATGAGAAGAGTGCCAGTTTGTTCAGTCTATCCTGAGACATTTCTGCTCTTCAGAAAGTCATTTGCACAGGGTCCAAAATTAACTTAAAATTAGGGCTGGGTATTGTTACAGATTAACAATACCCAATTTTTCATCATACTGGTCACATTTTAGCTTTTGAAAAATGGTCAAACACATTATATTCCATGAATTAATGTCTTGTAACTGCATTTATTATTTTCATTCATATATTTGTTACATGTTTATTGTTTACATGCAGAGATTGTTCTATTTACAATGATTTACATTGATACTCAGAACACATGCTAAATCGGTACTGTCTCTTTAAATAGATAACGGCATCTGAGTGCAACTACATTTGATTTTGTTCCTCAAATATTCTTTTAGTGTCTTAATATGAGGAAAATTTCACATGTATAATAATACCATTTTATTTTCTTGCCAAAGGCAATTTTGTCTCACATGTGGCGTGTGAAAAATGTGTTAATTTTGGACCATGTTTACATGGATATCAAACTAATATTCACAATGTAGCTACGTTAACATGTATGGCTCACTTTTCTTCTGTAAAAAACTCATAAATAGTCTGCTACCTCCTGCTCTTTCTCCACTCCTTTTTCTTTTGAAATGTCCGATTTTGGATATACAGGTGCATCTCAATAAATTAGAATGTCATGGAAAAGTTCATTTATTTCAGTAATTCAACTCAAATTGTGAAACTCGTGTATTAAATAAATTCAATGCACACAGACTGAAGTAGTTTAAGTCTTTGGTTCTTTTAATTGTGATGATTTTGGCTCACATTTAACAAAAACCCACCAATTCACTATCTCAAAAAATTAGAATATGGTGACATGCCAGTCAGCTAATCAACTCAAAACACCTGCAAAGGTTTCCTGAGCCTTCAAAATGGTCTCTCAGTTTCGTTCACTAGGCTACACAATCATGGGGAAGACTGCTGATCTGACAGTTGTCCAGAAGACAGTCATTGACACCCTTCACAAGGAGGGTAAGCCACAAACATTCATTGCCAAAGAAGCTGGCTGTTCACAGAGTGCTGTATCCAAGCATGTTAACAGAAAGTTGAGTGGAAGGAAAAAGTGTGGAAGAAAAAGATGCACAACCAACCAAGAGAACCGCAGCCTTATGATTGTCAAGCAAAATCGATTCAAGAATTTGGGTGAACTTCACAAGGAATGGACTGAGGCTGGGGTCAAGGCATCAAGAGCCACCACACACAGACATGTCAAGGAATTTGGCTACAGTTGTCGTATTCCTCTTGTTAAGCCACTCCTGAACCACAGACAACGTCAGAGGCGTCTTACCTGGGCTAAGGAGAAGAAGAACTGGACTGTTGCCCAGTGTTCCAAAGTCCTCTTTTCAGATGAGAGCAAGTTTTGTATTTCATTTGGAAACCAAGGTCCTAGAGTCTGGAGGAAGGGTGGAGAAGCTCATAGCCCAAGTTGCTTGAAGTCCAGTGTTAAGTTTCCACAGTCTGTGATGATTTGAGGTGCAATGTCATCTGCTGGTGTTGGTCCATTGTGTTTTTTGAAAACCAAAGTCACTGCACCCGTTTACCAAGAAATTTTTGGAGCACTTCATGCTTCCTTCTGCTGACCAGCTTTTTAAAGATGCTGATTTCATTTTCCAGCAGGATTTGGCACCTGCCCACACTGCCAAAAGCACCAAAAGTTGGTTAAATGACCATGGTGTTGGTGTGCTTGACTGGCCAGCAAACTCACCAGACCTGAACCCCATAGAGAATCTATGGGGTATTGTCAAGAGGAAAATGAGAAACAAGAGACCAAAAAATGCAGATGAGCTGAAGGCCACTGTCAAAGAAACCTGGGCTTCCATACCACCTCAGCAGTGCCACAAACTGATCACCTCCATGCCACGCCGAATTGAGGCAGTAATTAAAGCAAAAGGAGCCCCTACCAAGTATTGAGTACATATACAGTAAATGAACATACTTTCCAGAAGGCCAACAATTCACTAAAAATGTTTTTTTTTTTATTGGTCTTATGATGTATTCTAATTTGTTGAGATAGTGAATTGGTGGGTTTTTGTTAAATGTGAGCCAAAATCATCACAATTAAAAGAACCAAAGACTTAAACTACTTCAGTCTGTGTGCGTTGAATTTATTTAATACACGAGTTTCACAATTTGAGTTGAATTACTGAAATAAATGAACTTTTCCATGACATTCTAATTTATTGAGATGCACCTGTATATCCAAAATCGGACATTTCAAAAGAAAAAGGAGTGGAGAAAGAGCAGGAGGTAGCAGACTATTTATGAGTTTTTTACAGAAGAAAAGTGAGCCATACATGTTAACGTAGCTACATTGTGAATATTAGTTTGATATCCATGTAAACATGGTCCAAAATTAACACATTTTTCACACGCCACATGTGAGACAAAATTGCCTTTGGCAAGAAAATAAAAGGGAATTATTATACATGTGAAATTTTCCTCATATTAAGACACTAAAAGAATATTTGAGGAACAAAATCAAATGTAGTTGCACTCAGATGCCGTTATCTATTTAAAGAGACAGTACCGATTTAACTTTTCCATGACATTCTAATTTATTGAGATGCACCTGTATTTCTATAGATACATTAACAGACTGAAGCAATGTACATCATGATGTGTACTCAGTTTAGAGCGTGCGCTGGCTGATGGACCAGGCCACTTTCGTTTTTGATGAGGGGTGTGGGGGTCACTAACATGGGAGGATACAAAGCAGATTATAGAGGAAATTTTTACAGGTGGAAAACAGACACTTGCCACCTTTTATTCCAACCAATAGCATGTTATTACTATAACATATTATATATATATATATATATAAAAATAACAAATGATAATATAATGGAATATCAAAGTAGCCTTTCTGTGGGCCCCCCTCCAGTGAGGGCCCCGTTACTCAGTTCCATCATTACCCGCGCTCCGACGCCCCTGTACAGTGGTGATCATCTATGCTGGTCTTTTCAGCAGGGTTTTGCACATGAGGAACAAATCATCATACTCCCACCCTCCTTCTGTCTTCTAGTCCACTTTTCTTTAAGCTGTGCATCCCACAGAGACAAGAATTCCAGTTGTCCTCTCACTGGGTTTTTGTCTGACGTGGAATTTGGTGGTATGGCTTGAGCACATAGTTGTGGAGAGGCTGCAATTGATTCTGTCAGTCAGGTGCCTACCTCACCGACTCACTCAACCACAAGACTATTGATTAAGAGTGATGGATACACAGCTAAATAGTGAAACACTCGGAGAGAAAGAAGTGGTTGTCAAACTGTTATTGATACATCACGCCATGCCTATATGTACACACACATTAGTCATAATATTTTGCAGAGAAGGAAGGATAATGACATGAGGGATGAGGGAATGCAAACTACTCCATATCCTGCTGACAAAGCCACAAAAGCACACCTGAAGAGGCTAAACTTTAGTGTATCTTACAAAGCAGGTGTCTCAATTATTTAAAATAATTCTTGCCAGTATAACAGCGGAAAAAAACAAATAACGGCTTTGAAGAACAATGAAGAGATTAGCTGTCCTGAAATTCAGGTTATCTTCTGTTAGTGGCAAAACTGCCCAGAGAATAACTTTATTGCTCAGAGGTTGCTCTTTCATGTCTCATAGTTATTTTATAGTTATGTTTCATTTAAGTATCAACTTCGTCTCAGATGTTTCTCCTTAAATACCTTAGGAGAGATACAAATAGAAACAACATAAGTATAGAGCTATAAAATTTCAGCTCTCTGGAAAGCATAGCTCAGATAAATTGATCATGGAAGAATTTGAAGAGAAATGTTTGAGTTCATGTTGAAATCTGACTTTTGACTGCTGACTTTGTTTTCTTGGAAAATCCGAGCACAGTTTGTCACATTGTTGAGATCTCTTCTGAAACTCTAGGGGAAACAAGGCATTTTTTTTCCAATAGAAAAATCCAAGAAGCAGCACACTTAAAGGAATATTTCAGGTTCAATACAAGTTAAGATCAGTCGACAGCATTTGTGGCATAATGTTGATTATCACAAAAATTTATTTTAATTCGTCCCTTTTCTTTAAATAAAAAAGAAGTAAAAATCTGGGTTACAGTGAGGCACTTACAATGGAAGTGAAGTGGGCCAATCCATAAACGTTAAAATACTAATTGTTTTAAAAGTATTGCCAAAAAAGTAAACAATGTACGTGTTAACATGACTTTAGTGTGTAAAGTTATATCCAATTTTACAACTTCGTTGCCATGACAACATAAAACCTAAAATTTAAATGACTTTACAGCTCAAATAATTAAGTTTTAAGTATAGAATTAATGTAATTGCTTTTATAAAATTATAAGTTTCACATTTCTGCTTTTAAACAATAAAAAAAATTGCCCCATTAATTTTCATTGTAGTGCATCACTGTAAACTAAATTTTTGTGAGTCAAATATTTATTTATTTATTTTGTGGTAATTAACATTTTGCCACAAATAATGTCAATTGAGCCTAACTTGTATTGTATAAACCGGAATATTTCATGAAGCCTCCATTTACTCTACATTTTAATGTCATTGCTGTCAAATATGAACAATTGGCATATTAAAGAGATTTTATGTGCAATTCTTTTTTCCAATTGGTGAACATAAAAAATCAAGTAACTTGTAAAGTAGATGTTATCTAAACACCACCATGCCAAACTATCACAGCAAAAGTTAGGCCTAGGTTATAACTTTAGCATCAGCAAAGGGCCAGAATGAGAGACAAAAGGAAAAAGAGAAGTGTGAAAGAATAGAGCAGAGGGGGATGAGAGGGATAATAGAGACATAGCAGCCTGTCAGATGCTGTTAGACAGCCATGTGGATGGAAATGATGGATGATCTCCCCCTGGACCACTGACCTCCCACTCCACTTCTGATGGCTACAATATGTCAGCATTTGTCAGGTTATAGCAAAACCCATACATGCACATTAACCCTCCTTTTCCAGCTCAGCTAGACCCTAGATATAAAATGTATTCCCATGCTTATATCAGATGAAAATAAGCGGCCTGTATTTATATGGCTATTATGTTGTGCTAATTTGTTTTGAACTCAAATGATGTCTTATGGAGTTTATTTACATACTCTACTCTGAAGTCTTGAAAAGTTGGTATTAGTGAAGATGCTGAGACAACGTTCTGTCAAAACAGAGCTGTTTATTCGCACATGTGGGTTGTAAGTAGATATTTATGCTCGGCTTAGACACTGCTACTCTAACTGATGTTGACTGGCAGGTCACACCCACCTGTAACTCACCTACTGTGACACATGCCATAGCTGTCATCCTCATCTCACCTGTGTGATGTCACTTGTCATCTTGGCCTGTCTGTCTGCCTGCAAACACAGCGATAATACTACACACATTTTCCACTGAGTCTGTGTTATGAAAAGGGAGGAAGTCTGTTTTATATCTTTGGATGAGATGACAGAGAGAATCATGTAGAGGGTCTGGGAGAAAGTAAGTGTGTGTATGACATTGTGCATGACAGCACACGTGAGCATAGAAAAATTGGTTTCTGCTGTCAGGTGATCTGTATGTCTGTGTAAACTGCTGTGAATGAAACTCTCCTGATGAAAAATACCATGCACCAGATGTAGAGGTACATATAATCAAACACACAAAATCACTCTTGGCAGCTAATATACACAAAGTGAAAAAACAAAACAAAAAAACATTAACACATGACAGAGCAATGACCACATGTGTGTATTTTGAGATAATATCCCATACATATGCTGTGTCCCAATTTGAATAGATCTACTGAGCACTAAAAGTATGCACATCACTTTTAAAAGGAAAATGCAGTCTTGATCCCTGCTAAAAAAAAGACCAGCTTAAACAGCTGGTCTAGGCTGGTTTTTGCTGGTTAGTGCTGGTTTGGTGCTGATCTAGCTGATGGACGAGCATAGCAATGCTTTTCACCAGCAAAACCTAGCCGGTGAAGCTGGGTGACCAGCATGGTCTTTCTGATGAAGCTGGTTAAGCTAGTTTTAAAGCCTGGTGGACCAGCACCCAGCACTAGCACCCATAACACAACATAAGCTGGTGACCAGCAATGCTGATCTTTTCAGCAGGGATAGCAGAGACCACCTTGTTGTGTACTGAAAATGTTAGAATCTAGCTAAAGGCCCTGGCATACTCACGGCGAAGTGTTTCTTTGTTAGAAAAAGCAGAGCAACGGTATACTGTTTGAGAACATTTAGACACCTGCCACGCTGCTGGGAAATGTGTTATCAATGATATTATGCCTCATTCTATGAGTAGAATTCACATGAGATTAGTAAAAGAAGCTGTTTTAACCACTCAGTGATGATTTAAAGTTATATATATGCAGTAGATAATGTGTAATTTGTCAGGTTTACATTCTGCATTCATGGTGCTAATGCACTAACGTGGCCATAATATGCACCAGTTACACTCTGTTATTGTAATTTATGATGACACTGATATAACTGCAAACATGGGTGTATAAAAGAGTGTTAATGTTCAAAATACAGACAAAAAGATGATGAAAAGAGAGGCATATTCGGCTGCATATGTGGAGCAGCATATCAGACAACAGAGTGAATAGGCACTTATAGTATTTTAGTATATTTGGTTCCTTTTGTAGATTAATTAAACAAAAAAAACAAAAAAAATCGCACAACATGTCTTGGAAAATGTCTCTATGCAAATGATCATACAGATATAGGTGCGTTTTTTCCAGCTCATTAATAACTCTGCAAGCTGGTTTGTTCATGTTGACTGATCTTAACTGACTGAACGGGAATTAGTTGTCGGCCTCAAAGTAGGTGAAGTTCCAGGTCACACCTACCAATAATGTGGACTAATGGCAGTAAGGTGTTTAGCAGCCAGTACAAAGTTTTCCTGAATGTTCGCACTGGTGAGCTATTACGAACCACCGAAACAAACTCAGAAACACCTTAGTTTTTGCCACACTTTGTTCAAAATTACCCAGATATAACAAAAAAATACCCGTTTGGTCTTCAATTTCTTATGAAGTATGCCGAGGCCTTAAAGGTAGAGTAGGGGTACTCAAGTTCGGACTCGGGAAAGAGATCGCCATTTGCCAGATGTGCTCTGCCGCTCTCATCCAGAAATATCAATAATATAAGTACATTTTAAAAAGTATGTTCCCCAACTCTGCAAATTATTAAATAGAACACGTTTTATCAGACTCACGCTTACTACGCAGTCATTTCTAACTGAAAATGTTGACTATATCGAGACAAAATAAAATTTACTACTTATCAGGGACATTTACACTAATATGATGGATGAAATAGACAATGATGGAAATTGTACAACTCAGTCCGTCACATATTTGTAGCGCAACCTCTGTGTGTTACCTGTAAAGCTGGCTGTGGCATCGGGGGCGTGGTCGAGCGCCCGTCCAGAGAGAGAGAGCGGTAAGGGCGCTTACACCTGAGCTAAATTATGTCTAACACCTGTCTCTAATTCCAGTGAGTTTGGGCAGAGCGGCATATAAACAGCCATGTCACCGCCAAAAGAGCGAGAGAGTCTGACACGAGAGTGCCTACAGTGATCGCGGAGGCTGATTTGTTTATGTTTATGAAGCTAATGTGTTTACCTATGTGAAGCTAATGAGTTGAGTGCCTATGTGCCTCTGAGACTGAGTTTGTGAAACTGAAAAGCATTGAAGTGGCCGATTAAAAGCCTTACCTGAGTCTGGAAAAACCCGCTTTCCTGTGTCCTCCTTCCCTTCTGCTTGTGGAGTCATTACACTGGCACTAGCATTTCAATGGCAAAAAAGTCAGAAAATATAATGAAGAACACAAGTGAGGGGAGAAGTCTCTTTTCACCTATTATCCATACTAAATATAATGTGAAAAGAACAACATGTCAGCTCAAGGAGAGTTTGATCTTGACTTTAGGGAAGTAGGCTACACCTGGACACAGCAGGAGGACTGAAAAGTGTGAAGTGTAGTTCTGTAGTATATAAATATTTTTTAATGGTATCTGATCTTTTCTGTTTTTATTTTATGTTGTTGTATTTAATTGTATTGGCATTTTTAATTGTTTTAATATGACAATTTATTAAATGTATTAAACACATTAAATGTATTTAATTAATTACATTAAATGTATTTCACCCATAATTTTAGATAAAACTAAACTAAATTGAATGGATAAATTGAAAATGAATTAGAAATAAAAACTAAATTAATATTCAAAATAATAATAACTCTGGTTGTAATGACTAACGCAGCTTTCACTTTCTTTGGTGTATGTTTGAGTGGAGGGGAAAAGCAAAAAATAATTGAAATATCAAAAGAATGCAATAAGAAGTGTGTTGAAGGACAGTTTTGAAACCACTTTGAAATTTGTTCAGCAGGATACTGTGACGAGGAGGAGGGCGTGGCCAGGCCATGAGGACGCACGCCTGGCCCTGAATTGTTCTAGTCAGCCGGGATGGGGATAAAGACGAGCTGGAGGTGCCAGTTCGATAGAGAGAGAGAGACACACACTGAGTGTGTGTGCCTGTGTGTTTAAGTTGATTTAACCCTTTCCAGCCGGAGCGTTCAAATTTGGGAACAATTATTCCCATGGTTTCTATCTCAATATCTTTGCCGTCCAATCACCGATTTTATTTCTGAAAACTGCCAGATATGCATGACAATATAAGCTAAAAGCACATATGATTGGTTAAGGGGTTACTGGGCAGGAATAATAAATGTATTGTCATCCTCATCATCCTCCATTTGCCTGGGCGGAGCCAGAGAGGATATCCCGGGAGATTACCTCAAGTGTTGGATTTACTGCTTCAAATTGAAAACTGAGGCGAACTTTCGAAGTAAGACAAGTTATTTAACATGTGTTGTCAATATTGTCTATTGAAAGTCAAAACGTTTTAGTTACGAAGCATTTATTTGTAGGAGTAACGCTAGTTATTTCTTGAAAAAATGACATGACCGTTGGTGTTCATCGGACAGGCAGCTAGCCTCTATTTTTAAGCAAATTTCTGTGAAGCTTGCTAAATAAACATTAGCTAGAAATACTATGTACATTTTTAGCTAAATATCAATAACGTTTTTGGCCAGTTTTGTCGTTTGTGAAAAATCTGCCAGAAGTAATGTGAGGCAGAGAGCAGACGCTGTTTTGTTTTTTTTACGCTGTTGTAGGGCTTTACTGGTTGTTTAGATCAGTGTTACTATCAGAAATAATTAATAATTATTTCTTTAGTTATTAATTAATATTTAAATTAATTAATTTAATCTAACTTATTAAAACCTCATATGGGGCTCCAGTAAATGTAGTGCGCTACGTTTAGGAGCGGGTTTGGTTATTAGCAATAATTAATAATTATCAAAGATAATTATTAATTATTAAAATCAATAGAACATTGATGAAAATCAATGTTAGTTTTTTTTTTATCCTTTAAATCAACAATTATCAAAGATAATCACTAATCATTAACATCGATGAAACATTAATTAAAATTAACACTAGCTTATTGATCATTCAAATTCAACAATCGTCAAAGATAATTATCAATTATCAAAAATCAATAGATATTAATCTGAGCACTGACATCCCGTCAGCATGACACAGGTGTATGCAAAACAAACCAAAACACTTCTCTTTGTAATATAACAAAGTTTATTTATGCAGTAATATCAATTAATAATACAATGCAGTCAATAAACTTCGACTTACAACTACAAACTAAACAGTGATATGATTAGATATGGAAATCAAAATAATCCTATAACACATGAGGGTGTGTGTGTGAGAGTGTGTGTGTGTGTGTGTAAGGAGGGACGTGCACAAAATGGCGGACGTGACTCTCGTGGAGAGTATGTCACGCGAGACTTCCGGCTAGAGAATATGGCCGTGAATGTGGGCGGAGAGAAACCAGTCAATGGTAGCTCTACTAGCCAAAAATGTGTGCGAGAATGTTTGTGAGGGGATTGTGAGATGGAGATTGTGTGTATGTGTGGTTAGTACGAGAGAGAAAGAGAATTAAGTGACCACCCCAAAACCGGTTTCGCGATCGTGGGAGAGAAAGCAGCTGTTAGTTTATCACTCAGAGACGCGTTGGACGGCTTGTAAACTGTCCCGCGGTCTTTGATTCTTTAATGGTTAAACTCAGTTTGCCGGTCTCACCCGCGATTGCGGAAATGCACAACAGTCCAATGTGGTTGGACTACAATACAGCAAATCTCATTCATGATAATTAATACCCTGAGTATTAATTGCAATGAGCGGACTCGGTGGTCCGTAAACTGTACAAGCAATAACCTTGATACACAAGAATAACACACTATAATATTCTATCTCTGCCCAGATGTAAACCTCTTACTTGAATCGGTTGAGGACGTAGAATGTGTGTTCATCCGTCCTTTAACTCCGACTCGGTTCCTCGAGGCTCAGGTGATGATGGGAGGCCGTTTCCTCGCTTTGTCGGCGGGCAGTACGGCTGCTGATTCTCGGTGGGCTGGCGGAGAAATCAGCGACCTCGACTTGATTGAAGATGGAAGAGAAATCTTTTCTCTCTTCACTTCTGTAGGCAAACGGATGAAGATGTGGATTGCTCGGCGGTCTCCTTCGGATCCGTTATAGTGTTCGGTGGAACACAGAGTAATCCCAACTCATCCAGTGAGATGGAGATTGTATGGCCACAGTTTCAAGTTGGACGTTACTTCCATGTGCCACGAGGCTACACCTGAGAACGGGCTGGAAGCAAATCCTGGAAGCATTTCAGAGGTATTTCTATTCCTGATGATGTCATGGTTGAGGGACATTCTGTTGTGTGCCTCATCCAATAGGAGTTGAGAGTTCGATCCTTTAGTGAGCAAGGCTTCATGGGATTTGTAGTCTGTTTTGGACTCCCTTTGTTTGATTTTGGTGTGATTTTTATCAGTAAAATTTATGACTTGGTATATGGGCCTGAGTTAGGTTTTATGACTGTGTTAGGCCTGCCTTTGTCTTCTATCTGAATACATGAGGCCCAACACTGTTCAGACCTGCCTTGAAACTGGCCTGCTAGTTAGATAAGTTATCTAGATTGTTGATTTTCCCATGTAATAAAAAAATGGTAGATATCTTTCTATAATTTAGCAGATAGCCTTACCAATCCATCACACAGACATGATTTTAGGTTGTGTGTAGCTTCCTGTTCACAAGGAAAATGTGAGAGGGCTGTCTGCAGTTGGATATTCTGGTTAGTCTGCAAGCCTTTGACTATTCAGTGTATGGATTTGTGAAGTACACACTGCTGGCTACCAATTGTGTACTTTTTTTTTCTGTTGTAGAGATGGAAAGACTATGGCTCCCTGCATTTGAGGGCATGAGCACACAGGAGGAAGATCTGTTGGACCAGGAACTACTGCAGGAAGACCGGGACCACCAGGAGATGGAGGATGAGATGGAACCTGATCCCCAGCCAAGACCATCAACTGGGTATATATGAATGTGTATGTATTGTTTGTTTCCATTTCTCATATGACTGATACTCACAGTAACACTAACACTGTTACTCTTATTATTTTGGGTATGGCTAGCCATTCTCGCACAGGTCCCAAGTCAGCTAGAAAGCGTAAACGCTTCCCTGACTCTGTTTCTTATCCCTCGTACTCTGACATCGATTCACAGGCACCAAAACCTCACCCATTTAAGCCTAGCTGTCCATTCGGTATTGACTTAGGTAGCATGTGTCAGGCTGTGAGATCAACCTCCAATAAGATGTTGCGAGAAATTGACTTTTTCATGCTGTTTTTTACTCTGGCTATAGTTGCTGAGAAATGCAGATTTACAAACCGTCAGGGGTGGGAGCTCGTCCTAAACTGTCCATCATATTCCAACTACCAAGGAGCTTGGATGGAGGTGACCCCCGATTAATTTTACAAATTTCTTGGGTTGCTCATTTACATGGGGTTTTTAATTCTCCCTGATTCCCATCGTCATTGAGGAACCAAGTCACTTCAGGGCTCGTGGGCGAGGGAATTTATTGCACATGACCGCTACAAGGCTCTTTTAGCAGCTCTACATGTAGACCCTACCACAGAGGATAATCAGGATTGCCTTAGGAAGTTGTGTTATCTTATGGACCACCTCAAACAAAAATGCCAGCAGCTCTTTCAGCCTAACCAAAATCTTGCAATAGATGAACGTATGGTCAAGTCTAAAGCTCGGTCAGGATTTAAACAATAAATGAAGGGCAAGCCTACTCAGTGGGGTTTTAAATTAAGGGTAACTGCAACATCAGACTCGGGGTATACTCTCGACTTTAATGTTTACACAGGTAATCATGATGGGCATGTCACTGACTTGGCCACCAAAGTAGTTGAATCATTACTGCAGCCATTCAAAGACCGGGGCCACAATGTTTGGTTTGACAACTTTTACACGTCCCCAGCTCTTATGGTTAAGTTGTTAGAAATGGGAACTAATGCCTTTGGGACATGCAGGGTGAATCGTAAACTGTTCCTGCAGAATTTAAAGACATCAAAAGATGGGAACGCAAGACAGCTCATGGGGATATGAGGTGGTGTAGGATTGAGGGGAATATACTTGTAATTCAGTGGAAGGACACGCGTGCAGTTACATGCCACTCCAATTTCCACAATGCGAATGGCTCAACTGAAATGACTAGGTTTGTAAAAAATGATGGTGACTGGACAAAAGAAGTAGCCCTCCAGCCCACTGTCATCAGCGATTATAACAAAAACATGGGCGGTGTTGATAGGTCAGACCAAATGATAAAATCTTACGATGTCCTACAAAAAACTCAGAAGTGGTGGAAGACTTTTTTTTTTTTTTCACTTCATAGACATTGCCGTCGTCAGTAGTTTCATATTGTTTAAGGAATGGCAACACATTCATGTGGCACCAGGGGATGAGTGAAGGCTGGTGAACTTAACCCAGATAGATTTCAGAGAAAACCTGGCTCGTCAGTTGGGAGGTATCGATATTCACAAAAGTTTCCCTTTGCATACACTAAAGCCTGTAGTCCCTCCTTCATCATTCCACACAGCCCATGTCCCTAAATTTGAAGGGTCCTCTAAGAGACGTTGGCTATGCTATCAGAAAAGTGGGACTAAAAATAAAACTAAAGTAGCTTGTTGCGCCGGAATGTAATAGCAAAAGACTTTGCTTTGTTCACGATAGGAACTGTTTTCAGTCTTGGCACTCAGCTGAGTGTGACCAGTTTCACGAAGAGGCCTAGGTTGGGCTGTGTTTACTGGTGTTGTCCTCCCCCTCCCCTCCCCTCTTTTCTCCCTCTCTTCTCTCCACAGGTATTGCAGTTGTTGAGTATTTATGAATTTATATATATTCTGTTCCTGCACTCTTTATTAAAAATGTATTTACTGTAGATAGTTCGAAAGTTTGATTTTGTATGTTTTGCTGTGTAATTCGTGAGTAATTCTAATGTTCAAATTAAATAAAGTGTGTGTTTTACTGAACACATAAAATGTATATTTCAGTGTTTGTGTCCTTCAATTTCAGATGCAATCTCAATTTATTATTACAGGTGCTCAAAAGGAGTATTTGAGGAGTGGTCATGTGAAATGTATCTTAATATTCTAAATGTTTGTTTTATTCCATTTTCCCACTAATCACTAGAATATTCATAACTTTCAAACAATAGAAGTTTCCCTCTAGCTTGTAATTAAAATGGTTGAAAATGCAGTTGTCTGAAGTATGGTGGCCGGAGAAGATTTTTGTAAAAATTGCTGTGTGAAATCTTATTGATAAAGGATGATTAGCCTTAAATAATCATACATATATTTATATCATTTGAAAACACTAGTTCTTCTCTTCAATATGGTATATACAGTTCAGGTGTGTGATGTTATATGAATATGAATGTAATATGAAAATTGATATGAATATCATATTCTGGCACAGAATGGAATTTTCGGAATTTTGGGCTACAGGCTTTAAAGGGTTAAGCTGATTTATGTCATTAAAAGTTTCGTTGACTGCTCAGCCGGTTCCCGTCTCCTTCTTGCCCATCCTTACCTGTTACATTGGTGCCAAAACCCGTGAAGAAGGAGGGATGCACTGTCGTGGAGTCCTCACCGCTGCCGTCCGCCAGGGAGGAGCCGCGGCCATCCGCCAGGGGTCGGAGGAGTCGCTGCCAGCTGCAGGAGTCGCTGCTGGGAGTCGGAGGAACCACTGCCGTCTGTCAGGGAGGGGAAGAACCGCTCCTTCCACCAGGGGTCGGAGGACTCGCTGCCATCTGCCAGGGGAAGAGCGGCTGTCGTCCGCCAGAGGGCAGAGGAGTGGCTGAGGACCAGGTGACGGCATGTCCGGGGACCGGCGAGCGAGTTTTTTTTTTTTTCTCTCTGTCTCTCCCCCTCGCTCTTTCCCTCTCTCCCTCCCCTCGTCTCACCCAGGGCTCCAGAGAGGCAGGGAAGACCTACCAGCAGAAGGACGGCCGGAAGGGCAACACCTCCCCTCCAGGAAGGGAGGGGAGTACATCATGCCGGTGGCTTCCCCAGCCTGAGTCATGCGGTGGAGAATTGTGACGAGGAGGAGGGCGTGGCCGGGCCATGAGGATGCACGCCTGGCCCTGAATTGTTCTAATCAGCTGGGAGGGGGATAAAGACGAGCCGGAGGCACCTTGCCCATCCTTACCCATTACAGATACTAATAATTATTTTTAGTAATAGTTTTTTTGCATTCATATTGACAAATTGTTTTTCTTAGTTGTGAAGGTTAAAATAAGCTTAAAATATTGATGTTGAGTTTACGGTTACAATTTTAATTCAGATTCTTGAACAGATTCATTCGGACTCAGACTCAGACTCGACTTAGACTCGGCCTGTTATGGACTCGGTCTTGAGTCCGACTCGGCCCCTTTTGGACTCGGACTCAACTCGTACTCGATTGTTTAAAGACTCTGACTTGACTCTGACTTGACTACGGTGAACTCGAACCCAACACTACTTAAAGATGTACTCAGTTTTTTAATTTCTCACTAAAAAGCTTTAGCCATAAAGATATGAGTAGTACTTTTAAAAAAATATGTTTAAAATCACTCACATAAGATGAAGAATCCATATCAATAGCCTAATGAAAGCATGTTTATTTCACATGGGCTTCCTCAAGGCGGCCTCCAGGTTGAGATCACATAGCCAGCTGAATACTACTCATCTTGGTAACCCCCCTGTTATGCTAGGTAGTGCACCTTTAAATTCATTTATACTTAACTTTTATGGTCATTATTTTAGAAGTTGCTGTGACAGCCTCACATATCTCACCATTTTTCCACAACTGAAAATGTTAAAAGTGTATGGAACTGTGGGATATATCAGCACAAAAGCATAAATGAATGCAGACAACAAAAATCCACACCAATTCTAATCTTGCATACTATTCTTGGAAATACAAACTGTTAATACAAAACTTTCATCTCCAAGATTCTCTACACTACTATTTTCTCTTCCACCTGACTAATGTTGAAGATGGAGAGGTGGAAGCAGCTGTAAGAGCAAGACAAGCATGTTTACACAATCATGACAGTTTTGTTGTGTGGCCTGAAAAATCTTTCTCTCTCTCTCTCTCTCTCTCTCTCTCTCTCTCTCTCTCTCTCTCTCTCTCTCTCTCTCTCTCTCTCTTCTCTGTTCTGTAGCTTCTGACCTTCTCACCTCTCCTGCATTAATCCGTTGTTGGTAATAAATCAAGTCTGACAGAAAGGCTTGCGCCACTACGGTTAAAATCGTTTGTATAAATTCACATACTTTCCACTCCTGCCATAACTCTGTGACAGCCCTGCACAGAGAGCTGGGAGGAGCCTCATGGGTAATTACTCTGAAGTTTGGAGCTCTCGATCCTTTCTTCCTATCCCCTCTTTTCATTTTCTTTTCACAGAGGATCCTCTCTTTTGTATTCCACTTTGGAGGGTGGAGAGCTAAAGGAGGATTTTTGTGACGCTATCACACTTTTAAAGCCTGGAACTATCGTAAACCTTTCAGAAGGCAAACCTGCTCTTTTTCAGTCCAGGGTTTTTGTCAACTGAAAAAAAGTGCATTAAATAAATCGGAGACTTGGCTGAATGCGGTGCTTAGCAAAGTAATTTCCCTAAAGAACTTTTGGTTCTTTTTATATTGGATTCACAACCCCAGCTGCAATGCCTCGTCAGGCATTCCTCTTTTGTCAGCTTGACTGGCTCGTTCTCCTCACTGCATGCCCCCCCCCCCCCCCCCCCGAACCCTGAAGAGGAAGAATGGAATTGTCGTTGTCTGACAGACCTGATCTATGATCAGTTTTACGCATTCCTTTGGTAAAAGTCTTTGCAGGGTTTGGGAACGTTTCTGGTCCAAGATCAGTGGTTGAAGGCTTGGTGGAATGCAGAGATTGAAAGCAGATGGCTACTTGATGACGATGGCTCGATCCAGGAGAGGAAACTTTTTATTCCTCTCCATCCATCATTCAGAGAGAGAGGGAGGGTGGGTGGGAGAAGGAGTAATGGCTGACGTTGGGTGTCTTAGTTTCTTCAAACTGACAGAGGCATGAGAAGACCTAATGCACACACAAAAAAACAAACACACACACTGATGCATATACGTATATATTTGTGCTCTTGCCCCCTTATTAGTGGTTTTGTCCTTTTTCCTGTGACAGGCTTCTGTTCTTCAGACTTCGCAAAAAAACGACTGAAATTCTAAAGCGTTTACATGACATTTTCAAAAGATGAATTATTGTTTTAGTCTGACTGAATTCAAACTTTTCAAGTGCATGTAAATGTAACCTATTTATGGACAGGTTATGTAGAAAAATAGTCAGTTAGGTCATAGTATGACTATCTAGTCAGTGAAAACTCAAGCCGGTTCTGAGGAAGGTTTGCAGACGCCACAGCCAAGCACTGGCTCTGGCACAACAGCCAGCATAATTTCTCTGGAAAAGGGGTATCAGCATGCTCAAATAGCTGCTGCTCACCGTCCAGAGGGAACCACATGTTGTTTCCTCCACCCTCTTCTGTTTTTTTATCCTCTAGTCTTTCTGTTTGTGTCTGCTCAGCCCCGCCCCGTGGAGTTGTGGTGTCTGCTATAGAAAGACAGAAAGAAAATGTGTGTCAGTGAAAAGGAGAGGTCATGTGAGTAATGTACATGACAGCTGAGAACCATTAATCACTGTCACACTTGAAAGGGAGGGAGGAGACACCACACACACCAACACACACACATTCACAGACACAGGCCTCTTCAGATTGGGATGCCTTCCTGTTCTCTGAGTGGGCCCGTTTGCCCTTTCCACACTCATAACACCCCTTATATGATGGCTGTGTGTGTCTGTCTGTGTGTTTTTCTAGGTGTGTGTGACACTAATGTGCTGCTCTAGCTGTTTGACTTCACACACACTGAGCTTTCACGCAGCAGGAACTGAATTCATGACATGTCAACATGCCTTCACCGAGAGAGGAAAAGGAACAAAAAATAGGGGGTAACGCTACACCCCTTGTCTCTCCCTCCCACCCTCCCCCTCACTCCCACTCTCTTTTACTTACAAATCCACAGTTTCTGTCTTCCTCTCATTTTGTTTTTCTGTTTTGATCTGAATTCTCTCTCTCTGTTATTATGTCTGCCTTCTCAGAGGACAGACAACCAGCTGCCTGTGTTTGTGTGTGTGTGGGAGAAGCCATTCAGTGTGTAATGACAGCCCTGGCAGGTCCCAGTGTAGTCAAACCCTCCCACATCCAACCCCCTGTCAGCTGATGAATTTGTCAGACTCCAGACTTCAGCACTGATCGTGGTTCATAGGAGCAATGCTGCTTCTGATCTGAGATCAGACCTGGGTTTATTCATTTAATGGCAGGGATCAGCATACAATTATGTGCAATACACAGCTTAGTCAATTATATTTATTTAACATATCCTACCTCTTCTGCATTACATTCCCTTGTACTGTATATAAAATATTTGTATTTGTACATATGTATATATATGTGTGTGTGTGTGTGTGTGTGTATATATATATATATATATATCAGATGGGGATGGCTGTTCTTGCATCAGCACATGGAAATGTAAATGAACATGCCGGAGGGATTAAAAGATTAAAATGTAAAGAGAAAACAATGCAGATAGGAGGATTGTGAAAAGAGAGAAAAAAGAGAGATAATAAAGGTTCAGTTGTTTCTTGGAGAACTTTAAGGCCCTGATATACCAAATTGAAGAATGAATGGGTGTGAAGTAATTTAGAACAAAAACTGGCCAAAAACAAGGTGTTTTTGAGTTCATTTCGGTAATTTTTAATAGCTCGCCTATGCAAAATTTTAGGAAAACATCTTACCGGCTGCTAAACACCTTTTACTGTCATTGGTTGGTGTGATCTGGAGCTCCACCTACATTAAGGCTGACAGCTAATTCCTGTTCAGTCAGTCAACATCAGTCAATATTAAGTCAACATCAGTCAACATTAACACACCGCCATGCATTTATTAGCGAGCTGGTAAAAATGTACCTACATTTGTACAATCGTTCATGTAGATACATTTTCCAAGAACGTCATGCATTTATTTATTTTTTGTTTAAATAGGTGCATATTATGGCCGTAAATGCGCATTAGCATCATGAATTCAGAATGTAAACAAGACAAATTGCAAATTTTCTACTGCATATATATTACTTTAAATAATCATAGAGTGGTTAAAAAAGGCATCTTTTACTGATCTAGTGTGAATTCTACTCATAAAATGAGGCATAAAGTCATTAATAACACATTTAAATGTCACATTAGTTAAGGTTTTACAGAGCATCCTCATATTTAAATGTACTTCTAAATGCCTCCCATAGCGGTGTGGCGATGTCTGAATGTTCACAAACAGTACACCGTTGCACGGCTGTTTCGAACTTCTTTTTACCCCTGAACAAAGAATTAAGAAGAACTTCTCCGGAAGTATATTGGGGCATTTAGGCTCAGCAAAGAATCCTGTTCTTATCATGAACCATTTTATCTGTGTATTCTACATTGGGTTCTTGAGGCTATATGGCTTTTGAGAGTAAAACAGTTATTGATGGTCAGCGTATTGGTTTCTGGGTTTATTGAAGCATCATTACATACAGTGGCCCCAAAAAGTACTTGGACACTTAGGCCACGCTTAATGTATGAAATTTATGAAATTGCATTATGGCCTGGCGATATATCGAATATTCACGATTTTATCGTGATAATTTGTAGTGCTTTTTGTAGTGGTTAACTGATATGGTTTTTTTTAATGCCTGATGCCGATATTCAGAGAGCAGGGTGGCCGATAGGCCGATACAACACACAGTTTAATACAGTAAATAACAAACATAAAATTGCTAAAAAATAAATAAATAATAATAAACTCTTATTAAGCACTATATTTACTCAATTTCACACAAAACTAAAAAATTATATTGTATTTTAAATGGTAGATAATAGTTTCTTCAGATTTCTGTTTAGTCATAACATTTTAGTAATTTATTTGTTCATGAAGAAATTGTTAATATATTAGGAAGGAGGAAATAACAATACACACAGCAGTCCAGCAACCATGGATGGCATGTCTACATTAGCAATCGCATTTACACAAAAAATATAGAAAAATGTTTTTTTACATACAGTGCATAGTGAATAAGACATTTACTTATAGCACATGTGAAGCGCTTTTACCTTGGGCTGCATCCGAAAACGTAGGCAGCTGACTTGCTACATTGCTGCCTAATAAGTTAATGGCTTAACTGACATCTGTTTTGAATGAATGGAACTCTTAAGGAAACTGGTCTCCAAACAGTTTGAAAAGCACCTTATTTTCATCGTACCTCTGTATACAGCCTCCAGAGGCAGCATTTTCCTGGTTTCGGACGCAGTCTTGAAGTTGCACTCACATTCTCTGCGGATTCAGCATGAGCAACAATCTCCAAGACAGTTTAAACGGCCTGGATCGCCTACTTGGATTGTCATAGACGGACCATCATGATTTGTGAATAATAGGAACTTTTTATCCTATCCTGAAGTTTTTGATTCTGGCTGACAGGATACGTGCTTCAGAGGAAGATATTAGATGAGTGCTCGATGGGAAGAAAACGCTGGATTTTTGTGAGGTTCGTGAATGACATGTCTGCATGTCTTACAAATGAGATATCTGCATATAATAGAAGTTTTTATTGATTTTTGCCTTTTGTCATTAAAAAAGTTACAGGGAACTGTTGAGGGGAGACTGTTAGAATAAGTGCTTCAGAGGAAGATTTATGAGAATGTCCACAGGACGCTGGATCTGCTGAAGTTGTGTGAGGTTGGTTTATTACATCTGTTTAAACAAGATATGCGCATATTTGCAGATGGTATATGATATTAGTTTTATTGATATTTGCCTTTTTATCATTAGACAAGACAGGTAAAAGTTACAGGGAATTGTTGAGGAGAGAGAGAGGGATAATGAAACAGGTGAGCATTTAACATTATGAGCTCAAATGTGTCTGTCTGATATGTGGACCATTTAAGTGACACTGTGTTGCACACCGGTCTATTATTGTAGTAACACAATGGCACGTAACGACAAAACGAACCGTGACTGGTCGTTTAGTCACTGGTCGTTTAGTCACACTGGTCGTTTAGTTAAACTTTTTTAACTTTTCCCAAAGTCTAACTGGGATGTTGACTACTTGAAAAAAAAAAATAGTCCCCATATAGGTTGCATCTTCATTGCAATGGGCATTAAATCCCTTAAACTGTCATCCTCCACAATATTAATCTGTCAGTAGACTGTGGCTATCTGCTTTGCTACAGCAATCATAAAGCCACATTCATGATTTGCGTCAGGGTGGCAATGCCAGCGTCGTCCACCACTTTGAACTCACCATGAAAAGCACTTGCAAACATAAACATCTCATTCTGAGTTTGGTAGTTAAGATTTGGTGTGCTTCTGTGGTAATTAAAATGTGCCTTACATAGGCTTAAAAATACTTGATTTCTATCACAAGTCCCTTCTGGGCTTGTTTTGAACATCAAATAGCGATAAGAGCTCCTTTCTCCATAATTTTATCACCGACAGAGAAGCGCTGTCAGAGATTATTTTATTTACTTAAATAACAACCTCTGCGGCTCTATCAATAAAATAAAAGCTCAAAGTAAAGTAAATGTGACAAAAATATTTTACTATTGTACAAAACAAATATAATCCTCATTCAAATAATAATAATAATTCAGTATTATATTGTATTATAATACAATTCAACTGGGCTTCAAAAGTGAGTGAATTGTTTTACTAAAAATACTATGTATGAAAATATTACTTTTTGTTACTGTATTGTTGTATTGGTGCATCTAAACAAAAGTGACTAAATACTGTTGTTCGTTGTGTTAATTTAGTGAAAGCTGTAGAAAACATGCCTTCATTATTTTTACATTTTTATTTCATGAATTAAACATTTTCAATATAGTTGGCTACAATGGTTGTTTGGTTGAAATGATGGTTCCTTTGACAAAAAAAAAAAAAAAAAAAAAAAAACTTTAATGCTATTTTAAAACAAATACAGAATTATTTAGATAAATATTGAATATCATCAATAAGCTGAAAAATATTGAGATATAATTATTGCAGCCATAATGGCCAGCCCCAAATTGCATACAAAATATCAAACCACTTGTCATCGGCAAAGAATAATGTTTTTTTTCTTGGAACTAACATCATTTTCTTAGCCATTTTTGCAATTACTTTCAGCCAACTGAAAAGGGAATTTTAGTGTATGTATGAAGTCAGTTCCCCTCAAGTTCACACAGGTGTCCTAGCAAAGTAAACACAGGTGTAGTTTACTATAACTATGGACATGTTTCACTAAAGTTTGACAAACAGAAATTCTTCATATACTTTACAGGACATACTTATTGTTTATTATTCATATTATTATTTAAAACTTCTCTTCGTGAAATGTTTTGCTTGCATTTTTTATTTTATTTATTTATTTATTTTTTTTGCTTGTGCTATGTTTCTTTAAAATAAATGCTTGGTTTGATATGTTCTTATCTAACGCAATGACATTCATACGCTTTTTGTGGCTTAAGAGTCTAAATAGTTTTGGGGGCCACTGATGGTTTCCTAAAGAGCAAGGGAATAAAAAGTTATTTGTGGAAAAGGTTGTCCAATGGCATTAAGCTGTAAAATGCTTTGGATCTAACTGGACCTTTTTTAAGAGTCTACAGAGTCAAGAACCAAAAGAGACAAATTTATAAAGCCAATTTGTTTTGGTTTGAGCAATGGTCTGTTACAGTGATTCTAAATGAGAAATAATAACCTAGAAAGAGAGCTAAATACAGAATAAATGTTTATGTTTTGGCCACACTCTCTGCGGTGGGCTTGATTGGACATGAAACAGGCCTACAGAGTAAGCACACTCGTCCAGTCTGAATCAGCTATGACTTTTAGTCTTATAGCCACAGTGTGATTTTCCATGTTAGTTTTGAAACAGTACCTCTGATCCGGCACAGGGCGTGTGGACGTTAGGGTATGCTTACTGTGTGTGAGAGTGAAAGCTGCAGTGACCTCAAGGTTTGCATGTGTGTGGCAGCAGGGCAGACAGATTGATGGGTGGTCCTTGGGAGAGATAACAACACACAGACACACACAATATTTAGTTATGGCGGTCTCCACCACATTACTGTTATTATTCTCTCATTTCAGTGATTTCTAACTAATGTACTGTTTGACAAATTGCAATGAGGGTGAAACATGGGGTTAAGAGGTTTTATAGCTTTCAGATCCTTTTTTGTGGTTTTGAGCAAGTATGCAGCCTAAGCATATACACTCAAAAAAAAGGATTTTTGCAGGTTGTTCACTTAATTAAAATTAACTAAAGCAACACAATTCTAGAACATTTTGTCTTAACTTAAATTCATTTAGTTAAATTCAATTAAATTTGTAAAATTTAATGGAGTAAGGTCTACACTAATATTTTTTGTAGCATTGATGAAACTGTCCAGGGGATTTCAATTTCCCAGCATGCTTTGCAAGGGACTGGATGGTGTGAACAAATGTTGAAACTAAGTGTTATTTTATGCAATTCTGAGCAAGATAAGAACAGGTTTTGTTCATGTTTACTGTTCTGTTTTTATCATTTTTTAAAAGTAGTGTTTGTTTGGCTGGAGTTTGGAGGGTTACCATTGTGGTGAAGACTGGTGCTTGTGCTTTGGTTGAGGATGGCCTTGTGCTTATAAGCAATGTTTGATTTGATTACTGCTGAGTTCTTTAAGCAGTTGTTATTAACCTGATGGTACAACAGTTTCATTGTTCTTACACTTGCTCACCTAGCATATACTAATGATTATAAAAAAATATTAATCTGTACCAACATAGGACAATTAATTAAATGAACCTTAGTAAATTAATAAAAATACATTAAAATACATATAAAGTAAATTGATTTGACCTAATCCAACTAAATTATGTTGGTTTAATGAAACTGAGTTAATTAGAAGTAACTTAATTAAATTGCTTGTAAAAACTTTCTTAAATTAAGTAAAGTTAATGAATTTGTTTTTTTTTTTTGTTTTTTTTTTAGTGTACTATGAATAACTATAGAGCACAGAATCACTGAACTACTGGGGAAAATGTCAATAAATGTCTTTCTAATTAATTAGAATGATACATTATCTGTTATATTAGTTTTATAGTCCACAAATATTTCACACAAGAGAAAATATGACTCCATAACTAATTAATAATGATGACCTGACTTTGTTTTTTTTATTTGTTTGTTTGGCTTTTTTATTTGTTTATTTTATTTTTTGCTTTGTTTTTTTGTTTCTCCAAGACAACAATTTTTATGAGACACAACTAAGACCGTCAATTTACTTCACCCAAATGAAAATAAAGGCACGATTGCCCTGGTTTTTAGAGTTTTTTTTTTTTATTATCTAATTTCCATCCAACGTCCCTCTAGAAATCACCTTGAAAGGCAACATACTGCAGTTTCAGTCAATTTTTCACACTGATTCCTTAAATCAACTGTGCTTTTTGGCAAGGAGAGAGGAACTGACATTGGATAAAAACAAACCGTAACAGTGTTTGCCCAGAGGGCTCTCACCCACACTCTTAACTGTATACAGGTCTGACCAGTTTTTAAATCCGCATGATGCAATGAGACCCACTTACACGGCAACAATCTCCTGCACATAAAGTACTTTGTGCACATGCTGTTGGTCAGTCTTAGACACACACATATTTTGAAACGTCAGTCACTTCCTGTTTCTTTTGGTGTAGTCCTGGCCAGTTACACACACACACCTGTTTTGCCAGTTCCTCTTTCTTCTCCATTCTGTAGATCTGGCCAATTACAGGCCTTATCTGTGAGTGAGAATAATGAGGTTACACACTGAGCAAATTCTATCATGTCTCTGTAATGAGATTTGGGTTGAGCTGCGTTGCCGCTGTGGATGGGGTGGAGGACAGACACACTCACGCTCATGGCACGTTATCTGCTCCCCATCTCTCCGCCTGACATTCCAGGAAATTGCATTCCAGTGAAGGAGGGAGCAGAAGAGTCAGTGACAGTGTCACACACTCTCTCTCTCTCTCTCTCTCTCTCTCTCTCTCTCTTAGTCACACTACTTTTGCCTGTCTCTCTCTCTCTCACTCTCTCTCTCTGTCCTCTGACAGCCTTTTTGATTTATGACTCCAATTCCCTGGTGCAGATGCAGCCTGCACTCATAACCATGTATATGTATTATATTTTGCTGCCCTCTCCTTGCCTTAGCTTCTATGCTTTCACATTCTCCTGCACCGCCTGATTGATTATCCCATCCACACTGTCTACAGTGCTTCTCATCTTTCAGAAGTATAATCCCTGGCAACAGCATGAGAGAAAAAGACAGAGACTTTGAGCCTTGAATGTAAAGCACCCATATTAGTTTAAGTCTTGCTTCAATCTGGAAAAATTCCAAGTGGGCTGAATGAATGATTTGTGCATGACTATATGAAAAGGTATCCTAGAGTGTCTGTCTCAGAGGTTCATTGGGTTGACATGGCTTGATGGTTCTTTGGATTGTGGTTCCATGGGGTAGAGGGAGACTTGATGACTTGCAATATTTGTCTCAACTAAACACAAACGAGACAACTGTTACATACAGCAAGACTGGAGAATTTTCATGTGGAAAGCATTGCTCAGAATGTGTCTTAAAAGAGTTTGATGAGACATGTTTAAGTTAATTTTGAAATCTTTGACTCTATATTGCAGACTTTGTACCTTGGCAAATTTTTGCACAGTGAGACATTGTTGGGATCTCTTTTGAAACGCTAGAGAAGACACGTTTAAGATTACTGTGGCCGTTTTCTCCACAGGAAAAGTCTGAGAAGTAGGAGATGTGAGCAAAAGACTCAATTTTCTATCATTTAAATCTAATTTTTGTCTAAGAGAAACAAAAGAAATATCAGAGATCTTATTTGTAACTTTTATTTTCAATTAGTTGGTTCAATGGGATAATCCCAACTAAAAAGACCATCTTATGCAGCATGCAATTCCCAGGGTGGTCTAGGTTAGTTTATCCTGGTTAGTGCTGGTTTGGTGCTGATCTAGCTTGTGAACCAGCATAGCCATTCTTTTCATCAGTAAAACCTGGTGAAGCTGGTTGACCAGCATGGCTTTCAGATGAAGCTGGTTAAGCTAGTTAAGAAGCCTGGTGGGGACACCACCAGGGTTTTTTTTTTCAGCAGGGTTACTAAAGCTCATTTTGAAAGTCTACTAGCTGGTATTGGATAATCTAAAATGGTTGCCAACACTGTTATTAAAATTTGTTAAATTGCATGGGAAAATATAGATTATTTCAGAGTCTGACTTCCATTTGTAAATGACTGTAATAATTCTCTGTCACTTCAATAACAAACTTTAAGACTGTCTTCATTCACCCAGGCAGTTAGCGACTCTTCAGTTATATTAACCCCAGAGCTCTGGGACAAGCCACAGATGAACTAAGGACACACCCATGCTAACAGCTACATTAATTCCTGTGGCATGCTACAGCTTCGACCACTTACTCAAAACGCGGTTAGCTGCTATGGCGCTAACACTGGCTTTCCCATGGTTTGTGCCAAAGCTAGCATCTCATTATGGCCTCTAGCTTTTACAGCACTGTAAGCTTTTAAATGGAGATTTTGGGCATGTAGGAAAAAGTTAAAGTTGACATCCCTTGAAATAGACAAGGAGGTGACATTGGAAGACTCCAGGGGACAATCTGTGCGAGCAATTACAGTAGAGATCACAAAGAATATAATTAAGCTGCCAAAAAGTGTTGTAAATGGAATGTTTTTCAGAGTGGTTAAACCAGCATTGTCATGAGAAATGCCTCAAGAGATGTTGCTGCTAACACAAGCAACAATAAAAAAAGAAACTAGAACAACAATAAACCTTTCCCGTTAAATGCGTTTGTGTGATGTGTGCGTACTCTATGTGTCTTTTGTTTTGTTTCAAAACGTAGTGAGCTGCCTTGCTGTATACTGCCCTGCTGAAAAGACCAGCTTAACCAGAATGCAATTTGGTGCTGGTCTAGCTGGTGGACCAGCATGGCCATGCTTTTCACCAGCTAAACCTTGCTGGTGAAGCTTGTAGACCAGCATGGTCTTTCTAAAGAAGCTAATTAAGCTAGATAAAAAGCCTGGTGGGACACCAGCACACAAAACACATCATAAACTGGTGACCAGCAGTGCTGGTCTTTTCAGCAGAGTGTCTACATTGACAGCTGCCTTCTAAGGTAGTACCTTAATTGAAATGGAACCGTATATTGATTTATATATGTTCTACATAGGCAGCAACTTTGGATGTAACACAGGAAACTGTCTCACAATTGATTCCAAAAGAGATTGATGTTACCATGTTGCTAAGCTAACAACACAAACTTTAATTAGCATAAAAATAACTCTAACAGGATTAACAAAACAACTACTGTATTTCATTGGTACTTTTAGGTATTGAATGAAATACATTTGTTGTCAACTTTTCTCTTCACGTTTAGGTATATTATTAGGCATTATAAGGATATCTTAGAAGGCAGCATAGTTTACTGCCTACCACGTGAAACAGCCTTCACATCGGAATGCACAGAGCGCGTGTTCAATGCTCTGCTTATACTTCAAGTGCGAGGAAGTGTAATCGAGCTTCAAATCATGACTGTGCCAAAGAGACTGCAGATGTCAAGATTTATAGTGAAAAAGGAGCTAAAATTTGCTGTTACTCACCCAAAACCGATCACTTTTAAAGACAGGAATTAAACTTCTCAAATCATATGGATTACCATTTTGATGCCTTTATGTCCTTTTTGGAGCTTGAAAGTTTTGGTCCCTTTGTATGGACAAACACTTACACTACCGTTCAAAAGTTTGGGGTCACTTGCCTGAAATGTTTCTCATGATCTTAAAAACCTTTTGATCTGAAGGCGTGTGCTTAAATGTTTGAAATTAGTTTTGTAGATAAAAATATTATTGTGCCAACATATTAATTTATTTAATTACAAAACTAAAATAATATTAAACATTTTTTTTTTTTTTAAATGGATGACTTGGACCGAATAATTAAGAAAAGCAGCCAGTAAGTGCCCAGCATATAGATGGGAACTCCTTCAATACTGTTTAAAAAGCATCTCAGGGTGATACCTCAAGAAGTTGGTTGAGAAAATGCCAAGAGTACATTTCTGCAAAATCTAGGCAAAGTGTGGCCACTTTGAAGATGCTAAAATATAACGCAGTTTTGATTTATTTTGGATTTTTTTAGTCACAACATAATTCCCATATTTCCATTTCATTTATTCCATAGTTGTGATGACTTTACTATTATTCTAAAATGTGAAAAATAAAAAATAAAATAAAGAATGAGTAAGTGACCCTAAACTTTTGAACGGTAGTGTATATATCCTTTTAAAATCTTTGTTTGTGTTCCGCTATAGAGAGTCATATGAGTTTGAGATGGCATAATTGTGAGTAAATGATGGTGAGAGAATCAGCCCCTTTCCCACGTACAGTCCCGGTACTTTTCCCTTAGTAACTTTCTAGATGAGAACTCTTTAGAAGAATAGGACACCTGAGGAGACTTTACAACTATTTACAATAGTAACCCCTGTAGTCATCTAGTATCGACCATTTTTCTTCTGACGTTTTTTGTATGTGCAATTCAATTGCAACAACTAAATCAACAACACCGATGGAGGACGCTAGGATCCTACACCTTTATTAGGGCTGTTTTACACTAACTTTGGCTGCATCTGAAAATGTCTTTCTGCCTAATCAATTAATGGTTTAAACAACAGTGTTTTTGGATGAATGGAACTCTTAAGCAGACCTCTGAACAGTTTAAAAAGCACCTTATTTCATCTTACCTAATTATACAGCCTCCAAAGGCAGCATTTTCCAGTTTTCGGACACAGCCTGTGTCTTCAGGTAACAGTTTTTACTTGGTGCTTGAGTCGTGCATGCCGTGCGTCCTGAAGGAGAGGAAAGATGAGGCGGACAAGCTACCACACAGCACACACTGAACTCAGCTGACAACATGTTGAAAACGCACTATAAATCTATTTATCAACACGATCTTTTACAGTAAAGGCTTTTATGACTCAACATAAATTACTGTACTGAAATACTCACTCACTGACTTAAAAAAGACGTCTTGATGCAAGTTAACAACGCAGTAACAGGCACGCAATACTTCCCTCATATAAACTAGATTTCATGACAGTTTAGTGTGTAATAAATAGTGTTCAATTACCCACTCTCAATAAACATTTTATTGTTTATATCCATCATCCCAGGAAATAATCAATGTAGTCATCCAGAAATCACTTTATTTTCTGTAGTCACACAGCACAAACAATACAGATACAACGAAACTCAAAGTGTGTCTCCCGATGAAGTAACACAAATACACACACATGTGAAACGGGTGATTCTCTTTGAATACTTTGTTGGTTTTGAATACTTTTTCATTGCTTGTGTATCATAGGTTTTTGACCAATCACAGGCTGCAGCACCTCCCACAGTCCCTCTATGCCCCCAAAAGTACCTACCCCGGAGTAGGAGCTAAAATGTCCCTTAAAACAGCTATGAGGAACTATAGTTCCTCAGTAGCGAATTACAAAATGTACTATTCCTGGGGAAAAGTACCTAAATTGGCTTTAGTTCATGCAGTGGGAAAGGGCCTATTATTTTGTGGTGAACTATTCCTTTTAGTTTGAGTGTGAATGAGGCCTTACATGCAGACCCACTCTTTCTGGCATGTTTGCTGTCTGTTCTGCACAGATTCAGCTGAGCCAGTACAGCAAAACCTTGTTAGTTGAGTTTATTCAAAGGGTTTATAACCATTTGAGAGAGCTGAACAGATTGGTTTTCCACTCTAATAACATAGGGGGGTTTCAACATTTTAAAGAACTGCTGAGGTGGTAGTTGTTTACGGTGTGCAGGATAAGATGAGAGGAAGTATTTTAATGTTGTTCTACTCCTCTTCTCTCTCCTTATACATCCCCTCCACTCTTTGCTACCCTCGTAACAAATCTCTCTCTCTCTCTTTGCAGTCTCTCGTGGTCTGTGCAGGCAGCGGTATTGATAGGGTAATTCAGACATGATGAATGACCCGATAATCATGAGACGGATGAAATAAATCACACTCTGATCAATACACACACACACACACACGCACAGATCATTACCCTGCTATAACACATCCTCCATTAGAGCGGCTCACAAAACACACATGCACTCAGACGATGGAGAAGAGGGGGAAATGAAAATATTGTGTTTCTATAATGTAGAGGCAGAGATTGATGAGGCCATTGGCATTCTTACACTTGTAGCAAAGTCAGAGATGGAGACTGAGGTCTTTGTCCAGTATCTCATGAAATCATCCAATCTTACCAAGGTTACTTCGGGTAAAGGCCATGTTGCATCAAGCATAAAATAGCTCTGGAATATTCTGTCCTATGTGTGCAGTGCCTGAGGATGTATTTTGCAATTCCATCTTAATGTTGTCTCTTTTGCCCTCTTCTGATCTGTCTGACTTGGAGCATTAGTGACATGTCCAGCACAGAGAGCCAGCAACCAGCCACCCACCCTGTTTCATTACAAGGAATAAAAAATTAAGGATGTACAAAAATATATATTTTTTATATTGACTAGTCAGTTGGTTCCCTGAATTACTAGTCAACTAATCGTTCTTAAGGAATCCCTGTATATATAAGGTCACCTGACCCCGATCAGTTGAATTTCTTACTGGGTGTTTAAATAAAACACGTTTTTGCCTTCAAAACAGCTAGATGGAGCATAATGGAATTGAAAAGGATACAAGGATCTTGAGACTGGCTTTTGATACACAATGCACTTTCAAGCTCCAAAAAGGACAAAAAGGCAGTGTAAAGGTAATCCAATCGACTCAAGGGGTTTAACCCATGTCTTCTGAAGTGATACAATAGGTTTTGGGTTAGAAAAAGACCAAAATGTAACTCCTTTTTCATTATAAATCTTGACTTATGCAGTCCTTGGCACGATCATGATTTGAAGCTTGATTACACTTCCTACAGATACAAAAAGACAAGAATACAGGAAAAAGAAACAAGTACAAAAAAAGGAAAGGTAAGGCCGAATGAATAGAGAGGAGTGGAGAGTAGAAAGCAGAAAAAGGGAAAGGGAGAGAGGCTTTGTCATGCTGAATGTAATAAGCAGTAGGTAGTGTGTCTTATGGAAGGTGATTTATGGGCCCTGTCTTAAGCCAGCCAGCACTTTGTCTCCTCTAGCATGGAGGATGAATGGGCTGCTGTCAACCCAGCCAGAACACCCCTCCTCCTTTCCCCCCCCCTCTCTCTCTCTCTCTCTCTCTCTCTCTCTCTGCCTCTCAGTTCTTTCTCAGTCCCTGGGTTTCTCCTCTAGTTTCTCCTGGAGGTTTGTGATTCTACCCCGTTTCCTTCGCTCTGTCACTCACAGTACCTGAAAAATCTGAATTTTTTTATTTAGTTTTCACTCTATGACTATAGGCCTGTGTATACTTGGTTTTTCTGCATTTCCGGATCAGGTTGTGCCCGTTGACCATGTTGCCTTTCAAAGTATACTCTTTTGGCCATGAGCGAAACGAACGTGTTCAATGCATGCACACTATGACTGCTTTATGATACTCTTTTAGTACAGTGAACAACAGGCGCATGTACCGACGATGCGCATAAACAAGGACTATCCGTGTGCCGAGAAAATCTGGGACACAAGCAGACTGTGTTAATGACGAAATTTGCATCACGCATACTCTGCATGGAGCGACGAGCAACACGGACAACTGAAGTACAGTGTACTCAGTCCTTTAGTTTTACTTGAGTTTTCTAGTTTCAGATTAGTTTTTCAGAATCAAAATCAGCTTTATTGCCAAGTACTGTATGATAACACACAGGAATTTGTCTTGGTGACAGAAGCTTCCAGTGCACAGGTGAAAACAACAACAAGACACAGATTATAAAATTAAAATTAAAATAAGTGAATGGAATATATTATATAGAAATACGCAATAAGATAAAACAAATAACATATGTACAAATATGCTATATATACAAATATACAATTTTGTGCAAGGGAATGTAATGGTAGAAGAGGTAGGGTAAGTTGAATAAATATTAATAAAAATATGAGTGAATTGTTATTGCACATGATTATATTGCACAGTGGTGGGTCCTTGGGGGCAGTTTTAACTGTTCATGAGATATATGGCCTGAGAGAAGAAAAAAAAAATATTGTGCCTGGTTGTTCTGGTGCTCAGTGCTCTGTAGTGACCACCAAAAGGTAGTGGGCTGGGTGAGTGGAGTCCAGAGTGATTTTTGCATCCCTTTTTCTCACTGTAAAGTTGTACAGTTCTTGAAGGATGGGCAGGGGGACACTAATAATCCTCTCAGCAGTCTGAACTGTCCTTTGCAGTTTTCTGATGTCAATTTGGTAGCCGAGCAAAAACCAGACAGTTAAGTGCAGAGGACAGACTCAATGAATGCTGAGTATAACTGTATCAGCAGTGTCTGTGGCAGGTTGAACTTCTTTAGTTGGCTAAGGAAGTACAACCTCTGCTTGGCCTTTTTCACAATGGAGTCAACAGCCACTTTTCCACTATCAGGCCAGTGTGAGCCAGGGCTATCAACTGGCCAGCTGGGTCCAATAGCCTCAGACCTCGAGCCGCAAAACCAGAATCGATCTGCGTTCCCACCATCAGGCCAATAGCCCTACAGCGTTGCCCTAAAACCCACCCTTAACACGCCACCTGGGTGCCAATGTCACACACCCTGCCCATTTCATAAGCAAGAGGGAAGCTCAAGCTGAGGTATCATGCTATCTATTTATCTACAATATTGAGTTTATATCTTATGTAGACATTAGCTAGCTAGCTACTGTAGATAAGTTAGTGTTGACAATTCACCAACTATAACTGGTTTCCCGAGTGGTCTCTCCACTAACAGCGGGACAATGTCCCAGCATACCGTCCATGATCTCAAACCATGAAAAGGTCTTTTTTTGGGCACCGCTTTGTCAAATGTGCATTTTAACGGATTTGTACTATACCAGCAATTTTTTGTTTTTTCCCGAACCTGTATCGTTGGTCGCTGGATACCCAACCTGGCAAGTTTGGCGAAACTCCTTCTTTGACATTGGCCCCGCCTCACTCCCCAGTTGGCCTTGTTTGGCCCAAGGGTAATCGGTGGCCCAGAGAAAGCCCTGAGGAGGCAGGATAAAGCCCCTGAGGTGACAGTGGGAATGCAACTGGCCCTGCATGAAAAGAGTCAAATCTGGAAAAATGTGGGAATAGTAAACTCCCACTTAACTTCAAATTTGTCAGATGTGTTGGGGAAAAAACAGACCCAAGTAACATGAAACCGTTAATATCCACAAAAAGCCACATACCTCAATTCAGTTGACATGTAAAGGGAACTGTGAAGTTTTACAGAAATTTACATAAGAAATTCAGCTGGTTGTGACGACTGATGGCAGTGTCCTGCTGTGAGGGCCTTTTATATATTAATGACTGGCAATTGTGAGTGAAAGGTGTTAGGTGCTTCAAGCTTGCTGTGTTTCAGAGTACAGGGGAAGACAAATAACTGAAAGTTTGGCTTATTGTCGGCTACAGCGAACTACATTACTGTACAGACAAACATGCTAAAATAAACACCCTGAAATTATAAATTGTTAAACAAACAGTGGTGATATTTAACTCAATAATAACTACTTTTATTTTATTCTACATTTTCGACAGACATTACAGAAAAAAATATTATTTTAAAATTAAGAGATTTATCTGTATTTATTTATTTATTTTGTTATATAAATTTTCAACACGTACACTGTTTCCATGTGTTGACATAACAGTTTATTTAAATAGCTAATGGAACATTTATAACAACTACCTAAAGCATTGGTCAATAGCCATGATCACTTGGTCAAGAAATGTCAACAAATCTGTATTGCAGCAAGTCACATAACAGTTTATAATTATATATATATAATTATTTTAAAAAAAATTTTTTTTACAAAGTATGGGTACTAAAGAAATTGAATGCAAACTATTTAATCTGTCCAATTAAAAAGATATACTGTACAGTACAGTAGTAAAATAAATAAAGAAGTTAATAAAAACAAAACAAAAAATAAAGTACTAAAAGCATAAGAATAAAGTTAAACTTTGCAAAATGCAAAATTATAAAATGTTTTTTGTTAAAAAATAATCAGACGTGTCCATTAAAACCCAACAATATAAAAACTTGAGTAATCATATAGGCCTAAATCTCAACCATTGTGCACACTACTAATACCTTCTACTAATACCTTTTGTCTGGCTTAACTGCACATATGAAGTACACATCTGCCTGCAATTGTTCCACAGGTAGAAACATTGCTGCAGAGTAAGTCTGTGTGCCCTGCAAACTCCATACCTCCAGAGCGCTCCCAAAAAATGTCTGTCTGGATGAGGGTGCAAACATGTTACCTTTACAATAACATGCTGTTAGTTCAGTGTGTTCTGCTACATTGATCTTTTTCCAGAGAAATAACGTGGAGGTGTTCAACAGCTTTTTTTTGCAACCAACCCTGCTAAAAAGACCAGCTTAACCAGCATGCAATTCCCATGCTGGTTTAGGCTGGTTATGTTGGTTTGGTGCTGGTCTAGCTGGTGGACCAGCATGTACATGCTTTCACCATCAAAAACTAGCTGGTAAAACTGCCTGACCAGCACTGTCATTCTGATTAATGAAGCTGGTAAAGCTAGTTTAAAAGCCAGGGTAGGGTTGCACCAGCTGTGTGTAAGTTCTCACGTAAGTTGGGACGTAAAGTTCACACTAATGGCTTAGTAACTACTAATTAGTTTGTAACTAAGTCAGTGCTTAATTTGGTTGCACCACCTGTTCTTAAGGCAAGACTTAACTAGGTCGTAAGCTCTCCGTAAAGCGTAGTCGCATAATATGACGTTTACCTGTACTGAGCCAATAAACAGCTTCAATTTGATCTTGTTACGGTTGATGTTCAAACCTTGTTTGCTCACGTAACTGTCAGCTGTAATAAATGATATCCCCATTAAAATACATAATAAAAGTAGATTTGATAAATAGTATATTTGCCATGTGTAAATAACAATATATAGGAACTGTATCTAAAAAAATTTGGGTTGATAAATAAATACTAATACAACAGGTGGAAAAATAGACATTTGTTCATTTTAATATCCTATATATATTTTGAATGTATTAAAACTTGACACCGGGCGACGCATCCTGAAAATTGCACCGTTAGAACGGTTTCATGCTGAAGAGCCGCTTAAAAGTACGTTTTTTTCTCTCTCGTAAATGTAAACGAGTGTAAATGTCAACATCTTACTGTATGTCGAAATGATTGATGCCTGTCACGCAAAACATGAACTCACTGATGTCATAAAATATCAGTCTACTTTTTTATTCCATCTGTTACTCCTGGTAGGAGGCTTCCATAAATATTTAGTTTATACGTAGGGTTACATCCTACCTAAGTTTAATAGTGCAACTCTCAAATATTTAGTAGTGCGTAAATTGTGACTTAGTGCCCATTTACGCCACAACTAGTCTCAGTTGTAACTTACTTATAGCTGGTGCAACCGGCCCCTGGTGCAGACACCAACACACTAACATCCCATGCTGGCTGACCGGCACCCAAAACACAACATAAACTGGTGATCAGCAATGCTGGTAATTTCAGCTGGGAAGGCTTTAAGGTGTGTGTCTATACAGAAAAGACTTTTAAAAGTAACCCTACTCTGAAGAATATTTACTGGAGAAACAAAAAGCACAGAACTCAAGATGGCGGCGAGTATGGCTGCTGCGTTGCGAGCTCCGACACAACATTGTAGTTTTTTGTTTGTTTTGTTTACAATTCTTATGTTTTTTGTCTTGGATGTTGTCTGCCTCATTGTCTATGACAGACAAACACTTTTGGATATTGGTTCTGCAATTGCACACCTTAAACTGGACTTCAAATTCCTCAATGCTGACCTGCTGTTTACAAACACGGCAGCGGAGCCCTTTGTCTGGGCAGCCCGGCCGCAGAAGGAAAAGGGAAAATAGAGCCGGCATTCTCATCAGAGTAAGACATCGTGCAAATCGACCCCCGCTACCCAGTATTCTACTGGCAAATGTTCAGTCTCTGGACAACAAGCTCTGCGAGCTGAGAGCGCGGATCTCTTTCCAACGAGATACAAGGGACTGCTGCATTGTTTGCCTTACGGAAACTTGGATGTCTGCTGAGATTCCAGATTCAGCTATCGAACCCGCGGGGTTCTCCGTGCACCGAGCGGACAGAGCAAAAGACCTCTCAGGTAAAAGCAGAGGTGGTGGTGTATGTTTTATGATCAACAAATCCTGGTGTGATCAGAGGAACATATATTCTATCAAGTCTTTCTGCTCTCCTGATCTGGAATTTCTCATGCTTCTGTGTCGACCATTCTGGCTACCGAGGGAATTCACAGCGGTCATTATCACTGCTGTGTACATCCCGACACAAGCCGACACAGACCGGGCATTCAAGGAACTGTATGGGAGTATAAGCAAGCAGGAAAACGCGCACGCTGAGGCTGCGTTCATTGTGACCGGGGACTTTAACAAAGCCAACTTCAAGTCAATAGCACCGAAATACTACCAACACATCAGTTTCAACACACGAGGGGACCGGGTTTTGGACCATTGCTTCTCTCCCTTCCGGGATGGCTACAAATCCCTCCCCCGCCCACCATTTGGCAAATCGGACCACTCTTCTGTTCTGCTTCTGCCCGCTTACAGGCAGAAATTGAAACAGGAAGCACCCACCCTCAGAACGATCCAGTGCTGGTCAGACCAATCAGACTCTACGCTACAAGACTGTTTTGATCATGCAGACTGGGAGATGTTCCGGTCTGCCTCTGATGACGACATCAATCTTTACGCTGATAGCGTAACGTGTTTCATCAGAAAGTGCATAGAGGATGTTGTTCCAACCAAAACAATACGGATCTACCCCAACAAGAAACCTTGGATTAATAGCGATGTTCGCGCTGCACTTGATGTGCGGACCTCCGCTTTTAATTCCGGGAACACGGAGGAGCATAAACAAGCCAGTTATGCACTCTGCAAAACTATCAGAGCAGCAAAACTCCAGTACAGGAACAAGATTGAAGGACAGTTTAACACCACCAACTCTAAAAGCATGTGGCAGCAAATTAATGTCATCACGGACTTTGAAGGGAATAAAAACTCTGCCGTGAACACCGCTGCCTCTCTGCTGGATGAGCTAAATACTTTTTATGCTCGTTTCGAGGGAAATAACACCGCCCTCACGGAGAGAGCTCTCACAGCCGAAGCTACAGAGGTTAGTTCACTCTCCGTCTCTGTAGCGGATGTAACCCGATCCTTCCGACGGGTGAATATCCGTAAAGCCGCAGGTCCAGACGGCATTCCGGACCACGTCATCAGAGCATGTGCGAACCAACTGGCTGGTGTTTTTACGGATATTTTCAACCTTTCCCTCTCCTTGTCTGTGGTCCCCAAATGCTTCAAAACGTCCACCATTGTGCCTGTACCAAAGCAATCCAAAATCACTTGCTTAAATGACTGGCATCCTGTTGCTCTGAACCCCATCATCAGAAAATGCTTTGAGAGACTAATCAGAGATTACATCTGCTCTGTGATGCCTCCCTCACTGGAACCATTGCAGTTTGCTTACCGCAACAACTGCTCCACTGATGATGCCATTGCATCTACACTACACACTGCTCTCTCCCACCTGGAAAAAAGGAACTCTTATGTGAGAATGCTGTTTGTAGACTACAGCTCAGCATTCAACACCATAGTGCCCTCCAAGCTTGATGTGAAACTCCGGGCTCTGGGCTTAAACAGCTCGCTGTGCAGCTGGATCCTGGACTTCCTGTCAAGCAGACGCCAGGTGGTTAGAATAGGCAGCAACATCTCCTCATCACTGACCCTCAACACTGGAGCCCCACAGGGCTGTGTTCTCAGCCCGCTCTTGTATTCCTTGTACACACATGACTGTGTGGCAACACATAGCTCCAATGCCATGATTAGGTTTGCTGATGACACGACGGTGGTAGGTCTGATCACTGACTATGATGAAACAGCCTACAGAGAGGAGGTGCACACTCTGACACACTGGTGTCAGGAGCACAACCTCTCCCTCAGCGTCAGTAAGACAATGGAGCTTGTGGTGGACTTCAGGAGAAGAGATAGAGAACACAGTCCCATCACCATCAATGGAGCCCCAGTGGAGAGAGTCAGCAGCTTCAAGTTCCTGGGTGTCCACATCACTGAGGAACTCACATGGTCCATCCACACTGAAGTCGTTGTGAAGAAGGCTCATCAGCACCTCTTCTTCCTGAGACAGCTGAGGAAGTTTGGAATGAACCACCACATCCTCACACGGTTCTACACCTGCACTGTAGAGAGCATCCTGACTGGCTGCATCTCCGCCTGGTACGGCAATAGCACCACCTACAACCGCAAAGCACTGCAAAGGGTGGTGCGAACTGCCAGACACATCATCGGAGGTGAGCTTCCCTCCCTCCAGGAAATATATTCCAGGCGGTGTGTGAAAAAAGCTCGGAGGATCATCAGAGACTCCAGCCACCCGAGCCATGGGCTGTTCTCACTGCTACCATCAGGCAGGTGGTATCGCAGCATCAGGACCCACACCAGCCGTCTCCATGACATCTTCTTCCCCCAAGCAATCAGACTTTTGAACTCTTGATCTCCCACGATCAAAATACATCAGCACTGAACTTTATTTTTATTACTACTCTTACTCTTATATCTCACACCAGACTGTCATAAATTATATTATTATTATATTATATTCTCTCTTAACAACTATATATACTACTATATATACTTTTTTATATATTTTTTTATTTTTATTGAATAATGTGTATCTATATTGTGCGTATTGAATACTGTACAGTGTATGTTATTATTTGTATATTGTTGTGTGTAATTATGTGTATATCAGACTTTTAAATTGTGCTGTGTTAATTTGATGTTATTGTAAATTGGTATATGTCTCACCTATGTCTCATCACTGTCACAACTGCTATGTTGATCGGAACTGCACCCAAGAATTTCACACACCATTGCACTTGTGTATATGGCTGTGTGACAATAAAGTGATTTGATTTGATTGATTTGATTTGATTTGGTTAGAATGGGCAGTAACATCTCCTCATCACTGACCCTCAACACTGGAGCCCCACAGGGCTGTGTTCCCAGCCCACTCCTGTATTCCCTGTACACACATGACTGTGTGGCAACACATAGCTCCAATGCCATCATTAAGTTTGCTGATGATACAACAGTGGTAGGTCTGATCACTGACAATGATGAAACAACCTACAGAGAGGAGGTGTACACTCTGACACACTGGTGTCAGGAGCACAACCTCTCCCTCAATGTCAGCAAGACAAAGGAACTTATGGTGGACTTCAGGAGAAGAGAAAGAGAACACAGCCCCAACACCATCAATGAAGCACTGGTGGAGAGAGTCAGCAGCTTCAAGTTCCTGGGTGTCCACATCACTGAGGAACTCACATGGTCTGTCCACACTGAGGCTGTTGTGAAGAAGGCTCATCAGCGCCTTTTCTTCCTGAGACGGCTGAGGAAGTTTGGAATGAACTGTCACATCCTCACACGGTTCTACACCAGCACTGTAGAGAGAATCCTGACTGGCTGCATCTCCGCATGGTACGGCAATAGCCATATATAGCAATAGCAATATTTGTATATTGTGTTTTGTGTAATTATGTGTATATTAGATTTTAAATTGTGTTGTGTAAATCTGATGTTTATTGTAAATTGGTATATGTCTCATCACTGTCATGACTGCTATGTTGCTCAGAACTGCACCCAAGAATTTCACACACTATTGCACTTGTGTATAAGGTTGTGTGACAATAAAAGTGATTTGATTTGAAGTGTATCAACTAGCCCCGGTCTCCCCCAATGTTGACTATTCATGACTGACCCCCCTCAACCCACCCACCATCCCCAAATACACACCTCCACCTCCACCTCACACTCCACCCCCTCCTGCAAAGACTTTTGTTGTTCTGGTCTCTGGTCATACTTGAGTTATTTCAAACACACCTACAGATGCTACAGACAGACTGTCAGACTGCAACACTGTAAGAAGAATCTTTTTTAAAATAATCCACTAACCAGGTAAAACAGATGATTTATACTGTAATAAATACCAATACTGTATTTAACTTCATCTGATTTAACTGCATTATAATCTCTCACATGATGATTCCTCTTTTCCACAGAATCATTTTTTCCCACATGACCAGACTCAACTCGTCTTCTGAGATTATAAAAGGTAACATTCAAACTGTTGATTCAATTTTTAATATCCATTTTTATGTTTCTTTTACCTATTCAGTCTTCAGTTACTAACAATATTTTATGTCTTTTAAGCATCCTGCAAGACTTATAATGAGACTATGAGGAAGAAGTATTCCTATGTTCATCCTGGAAGAGGCAGAGCTGAGAGACTCAATCAAGATTATGGCAGAGAGAGAGGAGTAAATTTAAAATCGATTATACAGTTAATGTTTCGCGGTTGCTGGAGACCAGGTCAACAGAGACAGACACAGGCGTATTGTGTATTCGGTCACACTTTATATTAGGTGTCCTTAACTACTATGTACTAACATTAAATACATACAAGACTATGTATTTACTGTGTAACTACATGTTGTTCTGCAAAATTCCCACATTTACTGCTAGTGAGGTTGAGATACGGGTAGGTTTAGGAATAAGGGTAGGGTTAGGGTTAGAATTAGGTTTTGAGGTAAGGGTTGGGTTAGGGGTAAAGTTAACAGTGTAACTACATATGTAATTAAATGCAAGTACTTTAAATGTAATTACAATGCAACAACATGTACGTACATAATAAGTACATTGTATCAAATGGTTAAGTACATAGTAGTTAAGGCCACCTAATATAAAGTGGGTCCGTGTATTCCGTGGAGATGATGTCTGATGAAGAAGATGGTGTTGTCTGTGCAGTGTGGGTTGTAAAACCAGCAGCTTTGAGAAGCTCTGTTCCAGGAGCTACAGAAGAGACTTGATGCAGACCCATACAGAGTCAGATGCCAGGTTTCAGATGTTTGTATATTTTATTATTGTTATATTTTGTATATTTCACGTTTTCCTTTTAAATAAAGATCTTTTAACCCAGTTATTGTCTCAGCATTTATGTTGTGTCAACATTGATGAAAAGCCTGTAATAAAAGGCATAAGCTAAATGATGTTTGGGATTGGGTGGGGTAAATATTAAGTTTAACCAATAAAATTAAAGCCAATGCATGCAGTGGCCCAATAACTGTCAAGATTTAGGGATGTGCTAAATAAACTGTAACCAATAAAATGAAAGCCAGTGTATGCAGTGCCCCAATTGTTGTAAAGTTTTAAGGGTAGGTTAAGTTTAATGGCAGCCAAACCAGTTTGAGATAAATTATCAACAGGGGTGACCATTTTATCTTGAAGGTGAGAAATGCAAATGTGACTCCTGTCAGACAACTTAAGGGGATTACTTACCATGGCAACAAATGGCCATAACACGGAAGGAATCCTCAGTCACTATACATTCGAAATGGTATATAATTGGATGTAGGTGTGGCCGATATACCGGTAGACATGATAAACCGGTAGATATTTGCCAACGATATACATTTTGGATTATCGTCTCTATCGCGGTAACGCAAAATTGCCACAAGAGAAATGTGTACAGCACATATCACGTACGCATTACACACTCTGTCGGATAAATGGAGCAAGGTGGAGGGACTGCTCGTGTCTCAGATTCATTTGAATGAGAAGATGAGAGGAGACTATGAAGGAAAAAGTACGTCCTCCGTGGTGTGGAATTGGTTTGGCTTTAGAAAACGCGATACCGTTGTGTATGTCGATATATCTATGTGCGCGTATATATTAGTGGTCAGGGCTTCACGTGAGACATAATGAAACGCAGTTTTTCACTGACAGCTGCACGTGTCATAAGATGAAAAACTTGTCTAGAACGCGAGGAAAAAATTACACTGAATCCGCTTCTACGGCATGAAATTTTGCTTGAGCCACAGTTAAAGCAAATTCAATAACATTCATCCCACGCACCAAATATGCCTCCCATCCAAACACGCGCAGCTGTGGTTTGTGCAAGTTTTGCGCACGCAGTCTGAAACACAAGTGCGCACGAGTACTGAAGTCATCCCAGTCCCTTCATTTGTGCTCCTGTGACAGAAAAAGCGCAGATCATACCCATTACTCATTCTGGTTTCTCTCGATGTCAAGTGGGTTTTTAAAATACACATAAAATCCCTTTCTAAAATTCTGTTCGAATGATGTTTGATATCAGGAAACAAACCAGACATATTTTCCTTGAGATATAAAGAACATATTTTATATTTATATTTTGTTCTTTATAGAGATTACTAAAAACTCAAAGAGCCTAATTAAGTGTTTTATTTATGGATAATTTTTATTTATAAGTTATTTAACTTTTTGCATTGCTTTGAAAAGATGTTAAGTTTCTTGAGGAAAGTTATAACAATAATCATAATAATAACAACAATAACAACAACAATAATAAGAAAAAGAAGAAGAAAATTGGTGCACATCATCAGACTGAAATGTGGCATTTATTTTTTTTACTTTGACTATGTTTGTCAAGTTCAAAATAAAGAGAAAATTATATAAGATAAAGAAGTTTTCAGTTATAATGTATTTAATTCACTGACTGTATTACTCAGAATTACACATTGCAACATGGCTTAATATATAATACAATTGTATTGATTTTTCAGAAAAATTTATCTATATTGTGATATATATCGTTATAGTGATATAAAATACTCATATCGTGATATAGGATTATTTGGTCCTATCACCCAGCCCTAATCGGATGTATACAAGCCTGTGGAATTTGAGACTCCGGGCCAGTAGATTTCTGAATATGTCCGAAATTCAGCGGTTTATACAGGAGTCTACTGGTCCAGATACAGCTCTCCAGATTCATGCAGTGTCAGGTCCTGTGAGATGGTAGACCCCAGGAACCTGAATGACTCCACAGTTGCCACAGTGCTGTTCAGAATGGGGGTGGGGGGATTCCTCCTGTAGTCCACTACCATCTCCACTTTTTTGAGCGTGTTCAGCTCCAGGTTGTTTTCAACCTCTTGTCTGTATGCAGACTCATCATCTTGGACATGGCCAATGACTGTAGTGTTGTCCGCAAACTTAAGGAGCTTGACAGAGGGGTCCTTGGCAGTGCATGTATGTAAAGGGAGAAGAGTTGTGGGGAGAGCACACATCACTGGGAGGCACCAGTTCTGATTGTACAGGTGCTGGAAGTGAATTTACCCTGCTGCCTATCTGTGCTGCTGATCCATTGACAGATAGAAGTAGTCACAGAGCTGGGTTAATTTAGTCCAAATTAGAGTTGGGTTGATGGTGTTGAAAGCCAAACTGCAGTCCACAAATAGGATCCTTGCATACGTCCCTGGTCTGTCCAGGTGTTGCAGGATATAATGCAATCCCAAGTTGACTGCACCATCCACAGACCTGTTTGCCGATAGGTGGGCTAACACCAGTCTCTCAGAGGTCATTAAATCCTGTAATTTTGGGTTTCTTTGGGACAGGGATGATGGTGGAGCATTTGAAGTAGCAGAGAACTTCACACTGCACCTGTGATCTGTTGATAACATGTGTGAAAATGGGGGCCAGCTGTTCATCACAGGCTTTTAGACAGATGGGTGGAACACCATCTGGGCCAGATGCTTCAGTATATTTAGTATTTATTTTAGTTATAATATTTGTCATAGTTGATGCATTGCCTGATACAATTTAAATGTTTAACAATGTTATACATAAGAAACAAATTTCTCATGGATGCCTAGTATAATCACTATCTAGTGGTATTCTCATGCTTACTGAAGGTAGATTGTAAAGCCTTCAAATTTTAGAATATACTGTATCAAAAACTAAAACAAATTTTGGGTCATTTTTATATTTAGTTCATTTTGGAGTCATGGAAATGAATTTTACTTCCATTTTACTTCCATTTTATTTCCCAATTAGGTTAGATTTTATTTTTATTTCAGTTAAAAAAAAGTGTTTAGGCTACTTTTAGTTTTCGTTTTTTGTTAATAACAACACTGCTCTGACGTGCACAGACTCGTGAACTCCTGTATCAGTCATCTGAAAAATCAACAAATCTGAAACCGATTGAGCCCTATCAAATAATACCCGATGTCACTGTTAAAATACTGATAGGCATATTAAATGCATGAGTCATTAGTGTAATCCCCTCCATCATCAGAACCCCCATAGCATGGCAGGAATGCTAATCCATGGCAGCTGATCAACTGTTCTCATTAAAGCAGTTTCCTCCGTGAGCCTGCAGTTATCTCCTGACTTGTCACTGACCTCCACTCTAATCCAAAAGACTCTTGACTGACCTGACAAAAAATAGCCTTTAGTTAAATTGTTCTTTTAATTTTATGTCTGGCAGAAAATGAGAGATGGAGTGATAACACCCACAACCCTCCACAACTGAAGGTACAGTGTGTTAAAAAAAAAAAAGGTAAGAAGTGTTAAAACTTTTTCTCTTATCCCAATTTTATATACAGAGACAACTATAAGTAAGTCATTCGTAGGTCGACATCCCCGAAAAAGTGTAAACACTATGGTGCAATACATGATCAAAATTCTTTTTCTGTTTGTCTAAGCATCTCGTCAATCAACTGTCCTTGTTGAAAGTATTATTATGTTTAATTTTGAAAAAAGAGGCGGTGATGGATATACTTACAGTCGCTTCAATGGGTTGCAGTTGTTTAAATTGTTTTTGGTTGTTCTGCTGACAAAACACTGAAAAAAAATAAAATAATAATATTTCCAAAAAAAGTTCAGTAGACAAAAAAACTACAAGTTTTGAAAATTAGAAATGTAAAAATGAAAAACTAGATCTTTATACAGACCTTTATACAGCTTTAAGCCCTGTTCACACCAAATCCGTGATGATTTGGCATAATGAACTTCCAAAGTCTTTTCACACAGTCCCTAAAAAAATTAACGAAAAACGATTTCACCGCTGTACAGAAGGCAGCGCTGTTGCTGTTCTACAGACATATTTATTTTAGTTTCTAGCATTCAGCTGTCAATGCTAGAGATTAATATATTGAATGCTGTTAAAGCATTTATTTACCTAATTTGGCATAACTGATTAATTATGTTCTTTCCCTGATGTTGATGAATTTTGAGGAGCATATACATTTTTTATGCAAATGAGATGAGTAAAGAGCTCTGTTGCTTACAATAAATATACGTCCTATTTATATTTGCACGTTTAGTGCAAACAAACTGCCGAGCCTCGCGGCTATTTTTAATGCCATGAGAATATAACAGGCCCAGTAATATACATATTAAATAATAGGGATGCACCAATACCAATACTAGTATCAGAATCGGGTCCGATACCGCACTCATGTACTTGTACTCGTACTCGTAAAAATGCTCCGATACCAAAAACCAATACCATCTGACGTTTGAATGTCATTACGTAAACATTCAGCGCACAGATTAAAATCACGTCATGTCCTAGTGAGATTATTTAACAGCAAAAGCTGCGATTTAATGAGATAAATAGATTATTTGCATGTGCAGCGTTTTAAATGTGAGTGCTTGTGAATGTGTGGAGCCGGTGTTGTGTAGGCATAGAGACACAAACTGCTCATACCTTTAAGAGATCCTTGGCTCATACACGGAAAACACTATTATGAGCATCGCATGCTCTGTTTGTAGCAGATGACAGCAGGTAGAGCGCTAATTCACTTTTTAGCACAAGTCACATACAGACTACATATTTATTTATTTATATAGTAACCTTTTGCAGTTAATAATTCTGTGAATCACGTAGCAACCTGCTTTTCCGGATTGTGAATCTGCCGTCATCATGTCAGACAACGTCATTGGTCTAACAACACAGAAACACTTCAAAATAAAAGCTCTGCCAAAATAAAAGCTCAATTTAAATGAGAAAAGTATGACAGAAATAGATCACTACTATATAGTTATGTAAAATTCACTGTTATACTACTACTACTACTACAACAACTACTACTACTACTAATAATAATAATAAATCAATAGTAACTATTATATTTAAGCAATATCTCACATCTGTGGTGCTCTATTATGCAGCACTTTATTTTACAAAAATAACTCCAATGTTGTATTTAGGATTGTACTGTGAGGTTCTGTATAAAATCACTTCATTTGATAAAAACAATAAAATTCCATGTTGAAAATTAATTGTTATACATTCATTTGATTAAAGATTTTATTTATTTTTTTATTTAAACACAATTTTGATGATAAAATTGAAATAAACTGCTGATATTGAGTTCAGAAGAAAAACAGGTATTGGACTCAGTATTGGGGAGTACCAAAAAAAAAAGTATCGGTACTCATACTCGTTCTCAAAAAAATGGTATTGGAACATCCTTATTAAATAATGTACATTAAAGACTAAACACCATAAGCAGAACAGAACAGGTTTATGTCTGCAGTACAAAGTGTTCATGAATTGCAGCTATTTATTTTTAAGTATTTAATTTTCAGGGGTTTGTATCAGCTGCACTCCAATGCCAGTGTTTGCCAGTTGATTAGCGCCACCAACATGCTGGATTGAGCAGCTGCAGTGACTCTGCAAAAATGACAAAAAGCACTTATCTCTTGGTCAGCCAGTTTCATCGCAGTCCGAAGAAGAAAACAAAATCGGACCACTCTCCATAAAAAAATCTTTCGGATTGTCAGCGGACTATTTTTGTCAGGCCTGAGGTGAAAAGTGCCATTGTTCCCATTCAAATTTTTATTTGGAACGAACAATCACACCAAAAAAATTGGTTTGGTGTGAACAAGCCTTTACACATGCCATTGATGTGATTGTTAAGGCCAAAGTATACTTTGGTTTTCCATATGCCTCATGCACAGTGCGCATATTGTCCACGTGCAGCCCAGTTTTTCTAGACACGATGACTGTTCACATCATCTGTGCATGCGCCTGCCATTGACTGTACTAAAGAGTAGCACAAATGGTCATACGTATGCGTCAAACATGTTTGTATGTGCTCACGGTCAAAAGACTATACTTTGAAAGGCTAGTGCACTCGGGCCATGCACGAAAAAAAACAGCACACTGAAAAAAAATTATACCCAAGCCTTTAGTCTTTCCCTCACAGCCTCATTTTTATTCCCATCAGAAATCAACTATGGCCCTACTGAGAATAAGGTCTATGGCATTGAGTTTGGGCCAGGACTATCTATCTGTTTGTCTGACCTGTTAAAAAAAACAAAAAAACAATCTAATTCTTTTAATTGTGTTTGCACTTCCAGAAATTACACCTGAAATTTCACCTTTATTAATCTTCAAAATCTCATACAAAAAGATACATTTATAGTTACATCTCTGTGTGTGTGTGTGTGTGTGTGTGTGTGTGTGTGTGTGTGTGTGGGTGGGTGGGTTTGGGTGGTTTACGAGGACATTTTTTTAGGTTACAAACTGGTAATTACAAGGGTATTATGCTATAAATGTGGTTTGTGAGGACATTTCTAATGTCCCCATAATTCAAATACTAAACAATGTTTTTTTTTTTTTTTTTAAATGTAAAAATGCAGAAAGTTTTTTTGTGAGGGTTAGGTTTAGGGGTAGGGTTAGGGGATAGAATCTATAGTTTGTACAGTATAAGAATCATTATGTCTATGGAGAGTCCTCATAAGGATAGCAGCACCAACATGTGTGTGTGTGTGTGTGTTGAATTGCCTTGTGTGAGTGGGATTGCTAAAGAGAGTTTTTGTATCAATATATCTGCATATGCATTTTGCTCTCATTTGTATTTCACAGTGTGTATTCTCAGCTCTTCTGCTGACTGTGTGTATGAATGTGTGTGTATGTGTGTGAGTGTGTGTGTGCTCACAGAAGCAGATGGCATATTAATAGTGTAAAATATGATCTGCAGGAACCCAATGCTTGCGTGCTTGTGTTTATGGAAATAACGGTGCACCATGGGAATAAATAATTGCCTTTCTGTACTACCGTAGCCCAAGTTACAAGCAAACAGCAAGAGAACCTCAAACAATAATTATAACAACAATCAACTATATATATATACAGTGTGTGTGTGTGTGTGTGTGTGTGTGTGTGTGTGTGTGTGTGTGTGTGTGTGTGTATGTATATATATATATATATATATATATATATATATATATATATATATATATATATATATATATATATTATTTTGTGTTACAATGAAAGACCAACTCATTCTCCTTGTCAGATAGAGGGCAGCATTGCTGAAACTAATCGAGTGTTCCCACGGTCTCTCTCTGTCGATCCCACTTTCATCTCTCCCATCTGCTGAAGATCTAATGGCTGATTAGAGTTGACAGCAGAGAAACAAAAGGAAGGGGACACTAACAGAAGGAGGCACAACAATAAGCACACAAGGAGGGTGAGTATTTATCTGTTTCTTCACTCGTACCCCCTGTTTGTCTGCCTCTCTCATGTCAGGCGTGATCGCTGATGAATAATCCAAGACCTCTTGAGTCAATCCAATAAACATAATCAATGAAAACAGCTACATTAAGACATACAGGTTTAATTGCTTAACGTTTTCAGATAATGCAGTTTCTGAAAGACTAATATAAGAATGAACGATTTTCATGCACTGAGAATGGATCAGAGTTAGGAAAAGTGTAATCTCAGACACCACAGTCCATTCACCTATCATCTGATATTGCATGGAAAAGTGGTCAGAGATGGATCATATTGCCAGTTTTAATCTGCTTGGCTGATTGGCTGGCTCTACGCAACTTCCAGGGTCAGGGTGTGCAGGTTTTTCTAGTCCGTCCGGAAACTGAAATTCGGATAAAAAATTCTACATACATTTCCGCTAATTTTGTGTTCTTTGTATGTTGATGTCTCTTATTTTAGTATAAACTTTTTCAGAAAAACCCACCCCTAAACGGCACTTAAAACAAAATGAACTGTAGTAGGTTGCTTTACATGTCAATTTGATGGTCTTTTCCCATTTTATTGGGCAACTCATGGTCAGAATATGGTCAGAAACATACTTTGTGCTAGTATGCGTACGCAGATGCGAGTGCTTGGCCAATGTGCTTTCCGGTTGAACATGCTTAAATGCAAAAATTATAATCCTCTCATTATTCACTTACTCTGATGCCATCCCAGATGTGTATGTCTGTCTTTCTTCAGCAGAACACAAATGAAGATTTTTAGAAGAAGATAGAGCTCTATCAGGTCCTTATAATGTAAGTACACAGGTGCCAGCCCTTTAACGGCCCAAAAGTCACATTTAGGCAGCATAAAAGTAATCCATGCGACTCCAGTTGATCAATGAATATCTTCTGATGCAAATCGATAGATTTATGTTAGAAACAAGTCAATAATTACAACTTTTTTAACTTTAAATCAGCGCTTCCATCCAAGGCTCTGATGCCGTTTGAAATGGCCAAACTCTTGCGTGACATTCGTTCTTCTGTTGTAAATAAGCGCCGCTTCCGAATTCTCACATGAACTCGCCAACGTGCTTACGTCCTGCTTCGCTTCAGCTGCCTGGCATGAAGTGCTTTTTAAAAGTTAATAACGTTTTAATAATAAATTTATTTTTTACACAGACGTATCAATTTACTTCAGAAGACATTCATTTATTGTTATATGGATTACTTTCATGCTGCCTAAATATGACGTTTGGACTGTCAAAGTGTTGGCAGCCATGTACTTCCATTATAAGGACCTGATAGAGCTCTATTTTCTTCTAAAAATCTTCATTTGTGTTCTACTGAAGAAAGACAGTCATACACATCTGGGATGGCATCAGGGTAAGTGAATAATGAGTGAATTTTCATTTTTGGGTGAACTATTCCTTTAACGTTCGTTTTTTGCATTACTGTGACGGTAACAAACTCAGTACTGAAGGTGACGATAGAGTTACCTTCAAATGTCTGTTCCAATAAACTGGATGTGTTATTATTTGGATATATTACTAAAAATATATTGACTAGGGTTGCAAAATTCAATACATTTTATTAATCGACAATTGTTAATGATAAAGAATGAAAATGTATAGTGCCGAACAGCTTAAATATATATATATATATATATATATATATATATATATATATATATATATATATATATATATATATATATAAAAATGTATATGTATATTTTTCTTCAATCAAATTTGTATTTATACAAAGCTCTATTGCAAACTTGAAAACATCAACATTGGAGAAAAATTATTTACCGTAGAAGGAAACATGAAAACATGAAACAGCCACTGAAGTATGTGCATGTGGCCTACTGTTAAATTATTTAAATAAGTACACTTAAGAAATGCGAGTACTGGTATTTTCCTCTTAATATATTTTCAGTGCAGTGTATTTTTAATACATTTATGCTGTGTTTAGTATGAATTTGTGAATTGTTTAATTTACTGTTTACAGGGCTGTAGCTAGTGGGGTGAAACGATTCTAGGGGAACACGAGTCCTGGGGGGCTCCACAACAAATTCTAAACTGTATTTTTTAATAGGAAAGTGGCTCAGAGCAATAAACAGTCAGGAGGTCTAGAAGACCTTGCTACAGCCCTGACTGTTAATGTCTTACTGTTAATAATAACTTCTATAGAAGATACAGATTCAAGTTCATTAAAACTTCACATTGTAGGAATTTTGAGACCTTACTTTTATATTTGAAATTATGTCAAATAATAACATGCTGTGTTAATAACATACCTTTGCACTGGTGATGGTGAGATTTCAGGTGAATGTACCTGCATGCTCTCCTGTTGAGAACTGAAGTGACTGACATTGTGGATAATTAAGGAAGACTGGCAGATCAACAATGCTTGTTGCCATGTTGTCCTTTAACATACTATCACTGTTTATGCAGTAAACGTAATGTTCATCTATAGAGAAATGCTCCATGATTAGCAAGGAAGTGAAGGATGTATGTCTGTGGTTTTTAATCTGTGTTGTTTTTTGTTGTTGTTGGTGTTGTTGTTTTTTATTTATTTATTTTTAATCCCCTTTTCTCCCCAATTTGGAATGCCCAATTCCCACTACTTAGTAGGTCCTCGTGGTGGCGCTGTTACTCACCTCAATCCGGGTGGTGGAGGACAAGTCTCAGTTGCCTCCACTTCTGAGACAGTCAATCCACGCATCTTCTCACATGGCTCATTGTGCATGACACCGCGGAGACTCCCAGCATTTGGAGGCTCATGCTACTCTCCGCGATCCACGAACAATTTACCACGCTCCCCATTGAGAGCGAGAACCACTAATCGTGACCACGAGGAGGTTACCCCATGTGAATCTGCCCTCCCTAGCAACCGGGCCAATTTGGTTGCTTAGGAGACCTGGGTTGAGTCACTCAGCACACCCTGGATTCGAACTCGTGACTCAGTTCACCCAGGCCCCTTTTAATCTGTGTTGTTGACAGGACGTGACATGCAGCGCAGTGTGCCCTCTAGCGACGGATTACTGTATAGAATATTCTTTTCTGTATCTGCTGGCATGATGGCTGGATTACTAAACGCATTTGTGCTGAAATTGATTAATCGATGCTTAATTATTTAAATTATTAACATCATCGGTTATTCATTAACATCCTTAATATTGACTTTAGCTTGCTCAGCAATATTTTCTTCAAACTGTTGCTCAGCCATGACAATAGTTGAATTGATAGAGAAAACACAGAAGTAGAAGTGGACAGGTTACAATAATGTCTGCTACAGAGCCCCTTGTGGCAACGAATGCATACTTGCGTTGTGTCATGGACTGTGGTCTGACAGATTTTTGAATGCAACAACTCTAAAATCAAGCTTGTGTAGAAGTGTCTGCGTTCACGTACTTGCCTAGAGTATGTTTCAACCTTAAGTTGCATAGTGGACCACACTTTATGCTGATAACTAAAAGTCTGGCAACACAAGACTTAGAAAAGTGGAGAGGAAGAGTCATTATTATATATATACCTTGTCCTTCCCCAGCATACATCTTGAGATGCATGTATCTGTGTGTCTCAAATTAAATGGACATTTTATGTTGCACCTTAGAAACAGACTTCTCTATTTACAGTGCACAATAACAAATTGGCTCAGCACAAACTGTTCTTTGATGAATGCTGACTGAGACACACACACCGCCCTCTGCAATCTTGAGTGGATACCCCATGTACTGTTTTAGTGAGCAATCATCAAAGGCCATTAAATCAAGTGAGTGTCCATAGAGACAGGAAATTGAGGAGGGGATTATGATCTTTGCATGATGAGGAGGGGCAAGATTTATGTGTCATTTACAGAGAAGAAGATTGTAAAACTTAATTACAGAAAGTTCCCTTTCTCTCTCTCTCTCTCTCTCTCTCTCTCTCTCTCTCTCTCTCTCTCTACACACACACACACACACACACACACACACACCTTGCAGCTCATCAAGCACAATTCATCTATCCACACCCTCTCTCATATTCTCTCCATCTTTCCAACCCACATCCATCCATCTATTTTTCCCCCCAGAATGCCCAGCCCTGGGAAACAACGAACAAATAAATCAACAAGATTAGAAATGAAAGCAAGAATAAAAAAGTTATAACAGGCAGAACACCTTGTTTGGGCCCATTTAGATGTTTTAAAACTTCCACAAAATTTAAAGCAAAACCAGCAGCCACATGAGAGCTCTCAATGAGAACTCTCAGAGAGAACTCTGGGCTTGGCATATATGTAAAAAGCTTGTTGAAGATGTATATAAAAAGCTCTTTAGATTAACAGTGTGCCCAGAACCTTTGCTCCAGGCCTAATTACTCTAGTAGCTCTGAGGAGAGGGCGGCCCCTTTCTATTCATGCTGCTGGGCCTAAAAGACCTCACACCAGATGTTTCTGAAAAGGGGATCTCTTTTCTTCTTTTCATTTCTTCTTCCCTCTCTTTTTACAAGTCAGCAACTAACTTTTTGACCTTCCCTACTTTCTCTTGCAGGTCTTATGTGCGAGGGTCAAGGAGAGGTGGCGAGGTTATAGTGAGGTCAGGGCACATTCAATACAGCACCAACTCCACCTCCCCTCCCAGCCTCCTCTGTGCCACATCCATCTCTCCTCTCGTCTCTCTCCTCCCCCTGTTCCTTCAGACAGCCCTGAAGAGCCACAGATGCTGTTCCCCTCTGTATTCTGTAATTCGTCTTCAGGAGGGGGGACACAATGAGGATGCTTGTCAAACCCAGAGGAAGAAATATGGCACTCTCTACCTTCCCGCACAATACGGCCAAACAAAAAACACTGCTTGTGTACACATATCATGACAGAGTAATGTGGCTATAAATACCGATACAGACACTCCCTCTTGTAATGTCTGTCTTTGCTAGATGCAGAGACACACACACTCATAGTACACAGCTATTGGCTATTGATGTGCCCTTCATGTGCCGTTTTATATTTATTTTGCAATATTAATCAATTCTGTAACCAATCAAGTCTGTAACCAATTATATAGGACTGAGGGGGACGCAACTTTAAAATGTGCTTCATGGGGTAACATCTTCAAGTCAGAAATATTATTAAATATGATTGAATCAACCTATATAAATTCAATCATATTTAAGTTATATTAGGCTCCAAACCTGTATGATTTCCTTTCTTCCATGGAGCACAGGAGTTGTAAAAGGAATATTCCGGGTTCAATACAAGTTACGTTCAATCGATAGCATCTATGGCATAATGTTGATGACCACAAAAATTATTTTTGACTCGTCTGTTCTTTTCTTTGAAAAAAAGCAAAAATCTAGGTTATAGTGAGACACAATATAGTGAATGGGGCCAATCCATAAACATTAAAATAAAAAAGTATAGCCACACGACTGCTTTTAACAATTTGTTAGCAAGAAAAAATTGCTTACTAATCTTTTCTGTGTAAAGTTATTTCTAATTTATAACTTATAACTGCCATGATGATGTAACGCCGTAAACCCTAAAACCCCAAAACGACCACAAAAACAATGATTTAAACAACTTTGGCCCCATTCACTTACATTGTAAGTTCCTCACATTAACCTCGATTTGTGCTTTTTTAAAAGAAAAGGAGGGACAAGTCGAAATTATTTTTTGTGGTAACCAACATTATGCCACAAATGCTGTTGACAGAGCTTTACTTGTATTGAACCCGAAATATTCCTTTAAGAAGATTGTTAGGGACTGTCGGGCTCAGTCACCATTCACTTTCATTGTATGAAGAAAAATATGCAATGAAAGTGAATGGTGACTAAGGCTGCCACTCTGCTTAATACCTCATATTAATATCAGTAAAAGTTGAGCCTTCAACATTGACACTTGTTTACTCCATAGCACTTTATATGTGAAGTTTATTGGAGAAGTCTCTGATATCAATATTTCCTTTTATCCAATGTATGAAAGAATTGCTGGGCTCAATACTGAAAGGTGTAGAATGATTCTATGTAAACTTAACACATCTAATTTACATAACCTAGATATAACTACAGCACATACACAATGAAAGATGTTTGAATAAACCTTAAGGGCTTTTATATACTTTAATACAATAGTTATATTTATGTATATAATGCTCACTGAATTATAAAAGCAAATGGTATAAAGTCTGTTTTGCACACTTCCACGATTTGTTAACAACACAAGGTGACTAATAGCATTTTAAGTGTCTCTTCATCAGTTATAGCTTTACTACATCATTGGCCTGTGTAAATAATTCCACACATGCATAAACAATGACTTCAGCTCTGATTGGTCAGTTTGTTTGCTCTGATGGAGTGAGCGGTTTGGCAACATGATGCACAGGCTGAAAATAGCCTGGCCCCTGGCGTGGGTTTGAATCACTCATGCAGTTTATAGGGCCCTGAAAAGGGTTAATGAGCCACAGATAAATCTGATATTTCAGTCGTTTACCACAACATGCGGCCTGAACGTCTAGTGGTGACTTATTTCATGATAACACTTTATTTAAAGTCACTCCATTTAAGTACAAGCGTTAACACTGGGTTCGCATAAATATGTAAATATTAATTGGTTCTTTTTGGCACTTTTCATTTTATATCTTAAAATAAACCAGGGTCTGTGGGCCTCTATGGCTGATACAGTGGTCCTGCTGTCCTAATGAAGCCAGTTTTCCACCCATGTCCTGGCTCATGGGTGGACGAGGTTAAACTGTGCACGTGGGTGTATGTGAGTGCATATTAGCAATGGCAGTTTATTATAGGGAGATATCAATAACTGTCCTCATGATGCCAAAATGCTTAATTAACCCTCTCTCTCATTAAAAACTCCCCCCTCATAGAATCTCTATAAGACTCTTTCGCAGGCTAACTTGCTTTCACTCTCTTTCTCTGTTATAGTCTTGGCCAATTACTGAGCCCAAATGGAACGGTATTAATCAAATCTTTAGTGCAGCAGCATGCTTTGAAATATCAGATTACGCAGGGCCGCAAAACTAATATGTCACTGTCACCGAGCTCGCGCAGGCATTTAGAGGCTAGCATTAACAAGATGGCTAATGTCACAAGCATCTGCGCGCTATGTGGAACGCTGCTCTAGGGGCCATTAGTAAGACAAGGAAGAGAATAGCAGAGGGTTTCTGTTTTCACTCCACACTCATTTTTTATGCCCCCTTATTCTTTCCTTTGTCTCCTCCTTCACTTATTGTTCTGTCAAAGCCCAGTGCCATGGATGAGGAAGAATGGGCAAGACAAACAGCCCGGTGAGAATGGCTAGAAGGAGATTAAGAAAATGAGGAAATGGGGGGTCAGCGAAGGAGAGGGATAAGGAAAGGAGGGTTGTTGAAAGGAGGACAATGACGCAGAAAGCACGAGGAAGGAAATAGGAAAGGATGAGTGAAATCTTGAGCAGATAGACAGATGAATCCCATGATTAGTTGGGAAATGTGCTGACCTATAAGCGCTTATGCTCTTCAAGACACTGGAAAGTCCTTGGACAAATAAACTTCTGCATGGCATACGAACAACAGTGCAACTTGAAACAGTCCCTTCTACATGGTGTCGAAATACTTTTTTCAGGGTGAATAAAGGATGGATGAAAGAAGTGGCGAAGAAAAAAGATGGCTCTGAGAAAAAAAGGAGGTTGCACAGGGAATTTGGGCATGCTCTGTGGCAGGAGGCAAAATAGATGACAGTGTAATGATATTAAAAGCGCAAAGTTGTTAAGATGCCAAGTCAAGGCCCCATAAATCCAGCCAGGGCTCCCACTGCCTGTCCCCACACCGCATAATTAAATCTGATTTATGAGGCGTATTACAGCAGTGAGAGATAGTTCATATTCCAGCTCTGCTTTATTAGACAGCCTTACAGGCGCCAAAAAATATTGTCGAAATTGCCTCGGCCCTAGCCGCCAAAAAGCCTTGCTCTGCACTCTGTCTTTTGTTGTGTCAGTCCTCCCTTCCCATGATGGATTAGGCACTCTTTCTCTCTCTCTTCTTCTCCCTCTCTCTTTCATTCCCTCTCCATCTCCTCACTCAGTCAGAATGTGGTGGAACAGCCCCCTGTGACACAGCCAGACAGCTTCATCTTCATCAGTAGCCCCTTATCTTCTCACCCCCACCCCTCACCGGGGCATAAAGGAAAAGAGTGAGGGCACAGGTGTAAAGAAGAGGAAGAAAGGAGCGATGAGAAGAATATATATAGACAAAGTTTTGAGGCTGTATCCCGATCTACCTGGGAGAGAAATTCATGAATACTCCACAGATATCAAACAGCATGAAAATAGGCACCTTTCCCAGTTAATTACACCACTTGGATTGGAACAAAAGAGGTTGAAACCTCAACATTACTGTGTCTTTTTGCTGACAAAAACACTTTTATGTTTTTGTGTTTTCAGCAGTTATCCTGAGGCTGTTTCTTGAACAGGTACAGAAATGAATGTCGAATGTTTGATATTTGAGCCCACTATATGGATAATCCGCTACAATTTATTTTAAAGGGGTATAGATTTATTATCTTCCCTGAGGTCCACTGATAATGTTAGTAAAGTTGTTTTGCACCAAAACAGTCATAATTTAGTAATATATGATAATTTCCACCCTGTCTCTGGCCATCTGTCTGAAATGCTCGATATGAGCAGAAAAAAAATGCAATCCATGCTGAAATATGTTGAAGACACATCCACATGATGCACATACATAGTCCAAAGCACGGTGAACTAGACGAACACACATCAAGTTTCCAGAATCATCCTGCACTGAAATGTACATCGCCGGAAACGCATCAAAGCGGCCAAAGACATCCATCTAGTGTATGTTTACATACACCAACAATTAAAAATAGCACAGATGGTTGTGCTCAAAACAACAAGAGGCACAGCAGCTGAATGAAACCGAATGGCTTCTCCTTTTCAGAGTTGTAACTTGACACCGCATCTTTTAAAAGCAGCCCATGATACATTGGTCAAAGACATCTGTCTAGTGCATGTTTATATGCAAAAATAATTCAAAATAGTGGGTCCCCTTTGGTGTTCAGGAATAATTAGGACACACTAGGCCTGTCTGTCCTGCTCTCTCTCTCTGAGTACGAACTGAGCACCAGTGGGTGGGGCCAAGGGTGCGATGACGTAAGTAGGCGTTGATGTTTTTTCACTGTAGAGGTGGTCATGAATTAATGGGCCCCCTAGTGACATAGGGAAGTCACAGAAATAGAGAACGAGGCATTTTTGCAGCTTAGTTTCAATCAATTTTTTAGTGCTTTGGGGATTAAGTTCTGAAATTTACAGTAGAAAGTCTTATACGTCAAACAATCAAGGAAAATTGTATTCCTCATGACATGACCCCTTTAGTTTAAATTCTTTGTAAAATTCACTATTATTACTTACTTATAGCTTCTCATTGCCACCCACACAGCCCTCCATAAACCTGAGAGACAACAACAAGAGAGAAAGCATCTCATCAACAGACCTTAAAGACTGGAGAGAGAGAGAGAGAGAGAGAGAGAGAGAGAGAGAGAGAAAGAGACAGAGAGAGAGAAAGAGAGCAAGAGCAGATAAAAGAAGAAAGAAAGAATGAGCGCATGGGGAAAAAAACACCAGCTGATGTTAACGAGCTTAGACACTTTTATTATCATTATTAATTAGAGCTTTTCAAGCAACAGAATTAAATCAATACACTGGAGTGAAACAAATTTCAAAAGGCCGCTCAGATCAGTCAGGAAGGGTTTTTATCTGCGTAACTGCCACTGAGCTAAGCTCGTTAGTGAAACAGTCGTTAAGGCACTTGCGGCAAGAGGATAGATCTGAGCTATTTCTAATAAGGAGGACATAAACCCAGTAACCATTTCTCCTCTCTGATTAACTGTTAAGTTCATTTGTGATTTTACCTCCTCCCTTTACTATCCTCTTTCTCTGTCTGTCACAAACACACAGACACAAACCCAATTTCTCATGTAGATCTATTTATTTTTCTCGTCTTTTTCTCACGAGAAAAATAAATAGATCTACATGAGAAATTGGGTTTGTACCCCCCCCCCCATGTGTAACCATTAAACAGGATTAAATGCTAGCAGAGATTCTTGCCTAGTGTTAAATGATTGCATCCTTATAAGGGTAAATGAGACCATTTATTATAAGCCTGTCCTCTGGGTGCGCTGCAGGTCGTTAGCCATCTACCGTCATGAAATAATTAGTTTTACTATTAATGTAGCAAAGCTCAATGATCATGAGTGCCCACATGTCCCCTTACACTGGGATTAATTGTATTAATGTGCTCAGATGCCCACTAAAGGCCTTTAAAAAGGGGTGAAATCTTAGCAGGGCTCTGAAACATGGAACAGTCTTGAGAAGATAATAGCACAGAAAGATTCACTACTGCTTCCTTTTCATATCACCTTTAATACCAATATATTATAATAATGCTGGAGAATAATGACTGAAAACTGCTAATTAATACAATTCTTATATAGCACATATAACACTTTAGTTTTTAAATATTTTTAGACTTTTCTGACTCTAAATTCTGATTAGATGAGCCGCTTTCAATGGCGTTACAAAATAGCTGCTATACTTAAACTAACACCTTAAAAACATGTTGTTTTCATTAAGTTGTTGAGCATTGTAACCAATCACAGACAAGTCCGTTGCTCGCTTTGTATGACTGATTCAAAATTTCAATAACAGTTTTGTTTATCATGCTGCTAAGAGGGCCAATAAGTTGACTGTTTAGACACTTTACAGCTGTATAAAACGATAATAAATTAATTTGGGGACACAGTTTTTAGCTTGTTTTGGATATGCAGCCTTCATAAACAATATGGCATGCAATTTCCTCACAGAGACTAAGTATTTTAATGCAAATTCTATTAATGAGAATTAATCACAGTCATTGAAGTTGCCTCTTTGCTTCGTGCCAAAGAACACCACTCATGGTAAATTCCCTATAACACACAGCCTTTCATGGCTTCTTGATGTTTTCAAATATTCCTATATTTATGATTACAAGCAAGTTAAAAAATCATAGTGTAGTGACACTGGGGGTCACTCTTGGGAGCCCCAAACACCTCTGATCTTTGAAAAAAGGCCAATGGGAATTGGCGAGTGGAATTTGCATGCCACTCCCCCAGACATACGGGTATAAAAAGAGCTGGCTCACAACCATTCATTCAGGTTTTGTGCTGAGGAGCTGAGACAAGGTCCCGGTCATTTCAACGGGTAGTTCAGTGTTGTGGCAGGAGGGAAACAACGTCTCGTTCCCTCCATCAGGGAACGGAGGTTACGAAAGTAACCAGGAGGTTCCCTATCTGTCACTCACTCAAAGTCGTGTCGACGTAGCCTCAGTCAGGGCGTACCAGAGCGGGCAGTGGGAGGATTCCCGGGAAGCGAACAGGCTTACCTGCGCTTGACCGAATCGACTCCAAACCAGCTGGACCACCTGGGGGTGGAGTCTCCATTCTCCCCTGACTGTGACCTGTCGCGACAGCGTGCCTGCCGTCGCTGCTGACGACAGAGGAGGAGGTGGCGGGCGTGTTGCGACATGCAACGCGAGCGCAAGCCGCCTTGGCAGCTACTGTATGCTACCATCGCCATGTTGTCCATCCAGACCAACACGTGCTTGCCCTGGATCAACGGCCGAAGCTTCCACAGGGCGAGCAACATTGCAAGCAACTCAAGGAAGTTGACCTGCCAACGCAGTCGCGGCCCTGTCCGCGGCTGTGTGCCTGTTGCACACGGCACCCACAACGTGCCTGGGGTACTTGCACTAAGGGGACTCCTGCCCGCAGGAACGCAAGGCCCGTCCAAGGGCTGAACAGGTAGCGGCAGATTGGCGTGATGACCACGCGATTTGTGCCGTGGCGCCATGTCCACCTTGCGACTCGAGTCTGACGCCAGTGCTGAAGCGGTCTCATATGCATCAACCCGAGCGGCATGACCGCCATCGAGGATGCCATATGCCCCAGGAGCCTCTGAAAATGCTTCAGTGGGACCGCCGTGCTCTGCCTGAACAACTTCAGGCAGTTCAGCATTGACTGCGTGCGCTCGCTCGTGAGGTGCGCCATCATAGAGACTGAGTCTAACTCCAACCCAAGAAAAGAGATGCTCTGTGAGAGCTGCTCTTTCCCCAGTTAACCCGAAGCCCCAACCGCCTGAGGTGCCTGAGCACCAGGTCCCGGTGCACATACAACAAGTCTCGAGAGTGAGCTAGGGCCAGTCAGTCATCGAGACAGTTGAGGATGCGGACGCCCACTTCCCGTAGCGGGGCAAGGGCTGCCTCTACGACTTCCGTGAAGACGTGAGGTGACAGGGAATGACTGAAGGGGAGGACCTTGTACTGGTGCGCCCAGCCCTGGAAGGCGAACCGAAGAAAGGTCCTGTGCCGAGGAGAAACCGAGACGTTGAAGTACGCGTCCTTCAGGTCTACCGCCGCGAACTAATCCTGATGCCAGACGCTCGCTAAAATACGTTTCCACATCAGCACCTTGAACGGGAGTCTGTGCAAGGCCCGGTTCAGAACTCGCAGGTCCGGGATTGGCCGCAACTCACCGCCTTTCCTTGGTACGATGAAGTAGGGGCTGTAGAACCCCTTCTTCATCTCAGCTGGAGGGACAGGCTCTACAGCTTCCTTCCGCAGAAGGGACGCAATCTCCGCGGGGAGGGCAGTGGCGTTCTCACCCTGCCCTTGAGGTAAAACGGACGCCGCTGGACCCAGGTGGGTGCCTCGCGGCGGGGCGGAGCCGGAGGCGCCACATTGAGAGGGCTCGGATCTCGAACTCGTGGCCGTGCTGAGTCTGGGGACATCGAAGCACTTACCTGGCTCCGGGTACCCACCATTGGACTGGTCAGCGACGGGGAGGAGGGAACCGTCCTCGTAACCCATCACAACCGCCCGGGCGGGTGAGTTGTGCCGCAGCTGGGCGCGCAGGGGTGGGGGGCCTGCCTCCGCAGCATCGTGCCTGCCATAAATGTGCGGTGTCCGCGATCACAATAACGATGGCCGGAAACACCGAGCGTGTGACCCAGGATGGATCGCCCTTCTCAGGCGGCCTGTCCAGCAGCACTGTAAGTCTTAGTCGCCAGAGACGACATAAACCTACAGGCGCTGGACAGGAGTCTCTGGCGGTTCCGCCAGGTGGCAGCGTTTTGCAGGCACAGGTGCACCGCAACCACCTTATCCACTAGGGGAATCGCCGAGTACCCCCTGGCAGCCCCACTGTTGAGGGTAGTGAGAGCAGAGGAGCTCAGAGACCGGGTCCGGGCAGTGAAAGGTGCCCACCACGACCTCATGAGCTCCTCATGCACCTCCGGGAAGAAAGGGACCGGGGCAGGGCGTGGCCGTGAGCGGCCCTCCGAGCCCAGGGACCAATCGTCAGACCGCGAGGTTTCAGGGGGGAGTGGAGGGTTCCACTCCAGCCCAACGCTTGCAGCTGCCCAGGCAAGCATGGCCGCCAGCTCCGGGTCGGCCTGTGACTGGGTGACCGCACCTGAAGGTGGGAGCCCAGTCGAGTCCTCAGCATCAGACTGGACCAGCCCACTCTCCGATGCTGCAATCAAGAGCTCATCCACTTCGCAAGCGCCGAATGAGATCGCGAACTCGCCCTGAGATGAGCCGGCGGTCTCATCCCAGAACTCGACCGGGGCAAATGAGTGTACTGGGGAATGGGAGGTCCGTGGGGAGTTACCCGGCGGAGCGGCTCCCGTTGGGGTCCCCAAATCGCCCCAGTGCTAACAAACATGGCCTCAAACCTGTAGGTAGAACTCTAATGACGGAAAGCCGCGACCACAACATTGCCATGGTCATGTTCTCGCAGTGAGAACATGACCCATCCACGAACGCTGTCTCTGCGTGGGCAGCGCCCAAGCACGTAAGACAGCGATCATGGCCATCGGAAGCGGAGAGGTAATGACCGCAACCAGGAAATAAACACAGACGGAAAGGCATCTTTAAAAAGACAATCTCCGTCAGTACCACTCTTTTAGTAGGGAAAATATACTCTTTTATTGCAAGAATATATACTCTTTTAGACTGTCGAAGCGCCCAGGGGCATTCTCTGCACTCCACTGGTGCACGAGGGGGAGAAACCACTGTAATGCTCCATAAATCCAACAGCTTTCGAAGTGAATGGATCAGCAGAGTAATTCAGCTCACTGAATACAACCGCTCGGCTCCGAAGACAAAACCTGAATGAGTGGTTGCAAGCCAGCTCCTTTTATACCCGTATCTCCAGGGGAGTGGCATGCAAATTCCACTCGCCAATTCCCATTGGCCTTTTCTCAAAGATCAGAGGTGTTTGGGGCTCCCAAGGGTGACCCCTAGTGTCACTACATCAATACAATGTTGAGTGAGTGACAGATAGGGAATTTCACACACCAGGACACTGATGACAATGCTTAAAATGTCATGTTAATTACTCACATAACTATGTGTAGTTAAAAAAAAATCAATGAAAAAAATGTGGTCAGAATATGTACATAAATATATATAAAAAAATAAATAAACATACCTCTTAAAGTGCAGATCTTTGCAGATATTTTGCAGATTAATTGCTCATATTTTCACTCTGTGTTTGTTGCATCTTTATATCTGCAGTGTTTTAATTCCTTCCCCAAATTATTCTTGAGAAAAAGTGAAAAGCCCAATGCTTTGACAATCGCTTTTTCTGCTAACCTTTAAATAAAGTTTAAGACTCAAATAGCTACAAAGTAATATAATAAGTAATTTCATGACTTATTTTCTGCATTTTTATCAGGCGTGAGTATTATTCAGCAAACCGCAATTCAGCTCCCAGTAATTTTTTGCGGTATGAATACATTATGCAAATGACTATGTACTGCTCATAGCTTTACTGTTTGCCAATTTTATTTACGCTGCTGTTATTGTATTTGTTATAACTTGCAGTTATTTTTCATTTTGTGATTATTCAAAGCTCATCTTATACTTAATATGTTGCTTTTGGTTGTCACCATTATTGTGATTTGCATGTCAAATAATGAGGTCCAGATGAGGTACAGACATCTTGTGCTCATACAGATGTGAGCTCCAATGTATAAGTAATTCCAAATGAAAAGCCATTGTAATAGTTTACCTTGTAGAGATTATTGAATTTTCTCTTAGTTAAGGGGTCCACGCGGGCATGTTGGAGCCCAGGGCGGCTGCCTATGTTGCCTGTAGGATGGGCCGGTACTTGCTAATTTTAGCAGAGACAGAAAGGCTAAATACTATGAGTTACACTGGCCTTTTGCTATGAGCATGTGATTAGCCTGCTGCACCAGATCTGGCTTTTGCCCCTCTCTACATGCTGACCTCTATATTGTACTGTACATGACAGAACACAGTAATAGAGACTGTTATGTGGCCTGTAGACTTCTCTCTCTCTCAGGCACACACACTCTTTCCCTGTGTCTCTCTGCAGGCTATAGCCCTAGTAGGCCATGTCTGGGGTCTGGAATCACAGTCACTACATGTTAAACACAGTGACAAAATCTCTTGCTCATTTTCTGTGGGTCAAAAACAGAGCCATCCTCCCCTCAGCATAGGATGTCTGTTTTTGTCCTTCATTCATTCAGTGTTTTTGGTCACAATCAAGTTACAAGTGTTTGTTTATCTAAATGCAAAAAAGACTGCTAAATTTTCTTTTTCTGAATAAAATCTTTTTCTGAATTGGTGTTTGCCTGTGCATAAGTCACCTTCACAGTGCTAGGGTGTTCTTGGTAGTTGTCAAGGTGTTGTTACTCAGTTGCTGAAGGTGTTCTAAATGTTGTATGTTTGTTTTTATCCAGTTGCTGTGGTGTTCTGGGTGGTTTCTAGGGCATTGCTACTGTAGGTGGTTGCTAGGATGTTCTGGGCGGTTGTTAAGTGGTTGCGTACCCCTAAAGGGGCTTCCACATGACTTGTGTCGAGGTGTCAATGCAACGTTCAACACCAGAGTCAAGCACTTCTTTGACCCCCACATGGCAAGCATTGCAGACAGCATCACAGAAGGCCAAATTTACCAGTTTACCAGAAGAAAGTGGGAGGTGTGCACAGTAAACATTGAAAACATATATTTGGAGAAGAGAAAAAAGTCCTAGGAATTGCTTTGATACATTAATTGCAGAAAGTAATTAGAGAACTCTTTTACATTAAGGTCTGAGGATGTTCTTGATGAATTTAAATTCACCGCACTACAGACGGAAGTGCAACACAGCACCGGCGGCAATGCTGAAACAAGTCATGTGGAAACCCTTTAAGTCTTTTTGATATTCTGGTCTCTGTCTATGGGATTTTTTTGTCTGTTTTATCATTTGCCAGGAAGAAATTGTAAGTGTGATCACTTAAAAAAGTAAAAGGACACCTATCCTCAACAAGCCACAGAATTTGAGGTATCATTTATGTCCGTAGCACAAACGAGATGAGTTCCACGCCTTCTTATAGTGCATTCCAGACAACTCGGAACTCAGAATTTTCCCACCTCCTACTTTGAAATAATGACTGGAATGCCGTCCGAAGTCGGACATCCAACATTTGAAGTCTGGGTAGATCAATCAACCCCAACTTCAGCGAATAGCATAATTCGATGGCGGCGACCGACGGGCATAAAACGGAGCTGGGTTTTGTGAAACATATAAACAAACTCTTAAGTATGCAATATACAGTAAATATAGAAGAGGATGTTAAGAAGAATTGTTTGTTTACCAATTAATGTTTTCTCCTATTTTTCTTAGCAAATTGCCAGCTAGCAATTATCTGGAAGGCTTTGCAATTGGCTTGTGTCCATGTGACCGTGACATGTGATTGGAATGCACTGTGGTCAGAATTGGACAATTTAAACCCGTTTATTCCCAACTCTGATTGTTTTTTTTTTTTGTTTGTTTTTTGTTTTTTGTTTTTTTATCCCTTACCCTAATAATGATCAATAGATCCGTTTTTGTATTTTTTAATTTTTTTATTTTTTATTATTCAGATACTGAACCATCCCTTCAGGTATCCAAACTTTTTCAGAGAATTATGAAAAATTGGAATCAGACTTATGGTCTAAAAATTGCCTGCAAATATTTGATGCATTTGTGTTGTTTAGTCACATCTAACTTTGTTCTGGTCCTCAACCAGTCAGTGCTCAGTATGTACATGTACAGTAAACTTAGACTGAATCATTACTGAAGGTCAAGCTTAAACCAGGCAGTGATCCAGAATCAAGCTCCAGTAGATGAGACCACTGTGGATGAATTCTTACCCATCTTAGTGTTTTGTGATTGTTGTCCAATGAATAGGCCATGTCTGAGTGCAATGATTCTGTGATACTCCAAAATAGATTGAACATCTGGATCCAAACAAGAGATATAACATCAGTGTAATCGCATAGCTTGAGACTGTGTAACCATTCTATCTGCATTACCCACAGCACATGTGTGAGGGAGCAAAATTGTGCTGTTTTTAATGTAAATAAAATACACTCCCATTTTGGTTGATGTGTATCTGTATGCACATGTGCGAGCGGTTGCAATACTTGGCTGCTATGTGCAGCAGAGTGCAACAAAGCTACTACATCACTGTAATTATTTTTGTCATCCTCTCCCTCACTCACTCACTGGTTTTAATGTAATACAGATCTCAGGCCAGGCCAGCCTGGCCATTAATGTGTCACACTGACACAGCCTTCAGGACCCCAGTGCTTTTTACTATCTGTCCGCAGCCATGACATCAATTAATCACTCATTAATTCTACCCCCTTACACCGACCCTACTGATAGGGGGCAGAGGGGCTGTGTATGATTCAAACTGAATCCTTGGAAAAAGTAGAATGGCTGACAGAGCTGAAGAAAATAGATAATCAAGCAACATCACACTCGCAATCGTGCTGTTGTACTGAATGGCTATGATTTGGCCATAGGCACAAGACTGCAGGCAGTCGTGTGTAATGATGAGGCGGAAGCCGAGGAAGAATCCATATGTGGATGTTTATTCAAACAGTCCATCAAAATCCAAACACAGTGTCAGAAAAACAGGCAGTGAGGTCAAAAACACAGTAAAGCAGTCCAACCAGGCAAACAGGCAAAAGGGGAGATCCAAAAGAGAAGTCAAAACAAACAGGTCAAAACACTAGGCAATAAGGCAATAAGGCAATGATATAAACGCTTGGTAAGGCAAATGATCTGGCAATACTTTGCAATATGGGAATGAGCATGCATGGCTTATATACTAGGCAAACAGGAAATGACATTACAGGAACTGATGTTGCAGGAAACAGGAAGTGACAGTTCAGAATTCAGGTGAGGGCTCCCTCTGGTGGGCAGGAGACCGCTCAGATGTTACAGAACCCCCCACCCCCCTCTAGGAGCGACACCTGGCGCTCGGCGTGGACGTCCCCGTGGTCGTGGCGCTGGGCGGTCTGGCCTGGCTCGATGAAAATCCTCTATGAGTGAGGGGTCCAGAATATCAGAAGCAGGTATCCATGATCTCTCCTCAGGCCCATATCCCTCCCAGTCCACCAGGTATTGGAGCCGACCCCCTCTACGCCTCGAGTCCAGCAGCATGTTCACCCTATAAGCTGGCGATCCATCAATGTCCAGCGGAGGCGGTGGTTCTTGAGACTCAGTGTTGGGATCAGCATTCAGGTGGACCGGTTTGAGGAGCGAGACATGAAATGATGGAGAGATGCGGTAGTTAGCAGGAAGCTCAAGCTGATATGTAACCTCATTTATCTGTTTTACGATTTTAAATGGGCCAACATACCTTGGGCTGAGCTTCCTGCTCGGCAGACGTAACTTGATGTCCCTTGTAGAGAGTCAGACCCTCTGTCCCGGTTGGTAGCGAGGATGTGGGCGCCGTCTTCGGTTAGCCTGGAGTTCTTGCCTTCGTACGGCTCTTTGAAGATGGACATGAGCGCTATCCCATACCCTCTCACTACGACGTATCCAGTCGTTGACCGCAGAAACAGAGGAAGGTTTGCCAGACCACGGAAACAAAGGAGGTTGATATCCTAGCACGCATTGGAATGGGGTTAGTCCTGTAGAGGCATGGGTTAATGAATTCTGTGCATATTCTGCCCATGGCAAGAACTCTGCCCACCGATTCTGTTCCCGGCTACAGTATGTTCTCAGATATCTACCGATTTCTTGATTCAGTCTCTCGACTTGACCGTTTGACTGGGGGTGATATCCTGACGTTAGACTCACATTGATGTCTAATTGTCGGCAGAAGGCTTTCCACACCTGAGATGTGAATTGAGTCCCCCGATCAGAGACGATGTCTTCAGGTAAACCATAGATGCGGAAAACCTGGTGAAACAGGGCTTGAGCCGTTTCCATGGCGGTTGGCAGACCCTTGAGGGGAATAAGACGGCAAGACTTGGAGAATCTATCAATGATGACAAGAATTGTTGTGAAATTTTCTGATGGAGGGAGATCAGTAACAAAGTCTATTGACAGGTGAGACCATGGACGTTGCGGGATGGGTAGTGGTTGCAGAAGACCAGATGGCAGTTCCTTGGGGGTCTTCGATTGTGCACAAACTTGGCAGGCTTTTACGTAATCAGTTACATCTCTGTTCATCGTTGACCACCAGAAAGCGTTGTGGATTAATTTGATTGTGCGTGAGATACCTGGGTGACCTGAGGTGATGGAGGTATGAACCCATTGCATGACCCGTTGTCGTAGTTCCTGGAGAACATATTGTTTGTTTGGGGGGCACATAGCAGGTGGAGGATTTTGCTGCGTGGCTCTTTGGATCTCCTCCATGATGTCCCAGTTCACAGGAGCGATAATTACAGAAGAAGGGAGAGTGGGTTCAGGAGAATGAACTTGGAGAGTAGGGTCATGGCGTCTGGAGAGGGCGTCTGCCTTGCTATTCTTACTTCCTGGGCGATATGTCACAGTAAATTGGAATCTTGAAAAGAACAGTGACCATCTGGCCTGATGTGAGTTTAGTCTCTTGGCACTCTTTACATACTCAAGATTTTTGTGATTGGTGATAACCTGGAACGGGTGAATGGCTCCCTCCAACCAGTGTCTCCACTCCTCCATTGCAGCTTTCATGGACAGTAACTCCTTATTTCCAACATCATAGTTTCTTTCGGCATAAGTGAGTTTTCTTGAAAAAAAAAAAAATGCACATGGGTACAACTTAGCTAGTTGACCCTGATGCTGTGACAGTACTGCTCCAATTTCGCAGTCAGATGCATCCACCTCCACTACAAATGGGAGGTTAGGGCCGGGGTGTTTCAGGATAGGTGCCGAAGTAAAACTTGACTTGAGTTTTGTGAAGGCGATGGTGGCTTCGTTTGTCCACTTTAACTTGGATGGTTTCCCTCTCATAAGAGACGTCAAAGGAGAGGCGATCATGCTGTAATTCCTGATGAAACGCCAGAAGAAGTTGGCAAAACCTAGAAATCTTTGAAGTTCCTTGATTGTGGATGGTTGGGGCCATTCTGTGACTGCCTGGATCTTGGAAGTGTCCATCTCCACTCCCTGATGACTTATGTGATATCCCAAGAACGTTGTTTTCTGAACATGGAACTCACATTTCTCAACTTTTACATAGTTGATGCTTAAGGAGACGACAGAGGATGTTTTGGACATGTTCAATGTGTTCAGCTTCTGACTTTGAGTAAATCAGGATATCGTCAATGTAGGCAATAACATACTGGTTCAAGATGTCTCTGAAGATATTGTTAATGAATGACTGAAACACAGCTGGTACGTTGGCTAGCCCAAACGGCATCACCAAGTACTCATAGTGACCTCTGGTGGTGAGAAATGCAGTCTTCCACTCACCACCTTCCTTAATCCGGATGAGATTATAAGCGCTTCTTAAGTCTAACTTGGTGTATATCTTTGCTTCACGAAGTTGTTCCAGGGCAGCAGGAACAAGAGGGAGCGGATAGCGGAATTTTACCATCACGTTGTTAAGTCCACGATAATCAATGCATGGTCATAGACCTCCGTCCTTCTTCTCAATGAAGAAGAAACCTGCTGCTGCTGGTGAGGTTGAAGGTCGAATGAATCCAGAGTTAATAGCCTCTTCGATGTAATCTTCTATGGCTTGAGATTCTTGATGTGATAGTGGGTAGACTTTACTCTTAGGTGGCATGGCATTGGGCAGAAGGTCGATGGTGCAATCCCAGGGGCGGTGTGGTGGTAGCTGTGTAGCTTTGGATTTGCTGAATACCTCTAAGTAGTCGTGATAGCAGGCATGAATTTTGGGACTGGAGGCAGTGAACGGACTCTCAACACTCGTGGCGAGACATGGTCTTGGCATATTGATGTTCATGCAATGGGTAAGGCAGAATTTGAGACAGTTCTCCATGATACCATGATAGTACAGGATCGTGAACAGATAACCATGGATGTCCAAGGATGATTTCATACCTGGGTGAGTCAATGATGTAGAGTGATATGTTTTCACTATGGAACAGACCAATCTGTAGCTGTGCAGGTGCAGTTTGTCAGGTGATACCTCCCTCAATGGGTTTATTGTTGACATTAGTGATGCAAATTGTGGGAACACAAGGTAACGTAGGTAGACTGTTTTTCTTGACAATATCTTTGTTGATCAAATTCAGAGCAGCACCAGAGTCAATCAACGCATTCAAGGTAATGGGACCATTTTTTGTAGTCAGCCTAACAGGAATCAACAACAATTTTGAAATCTGAAGATAGCATTGATTAACACTCCCCCGTCTGGTAGTAGTGGTGGCTCTCCCGACTTTGTGTGGGCACTCGACGTTATGGCGGCTTCACCGCAGTAAAAACACAGATCATGTTGGCGGCGTCGAGTTCTCTCTTCAACAGATAGATGTGCATAGCCTATTTGCATGGGTTCTTGGTTGACGGTTGGTGTAGTGAGGAAGTGTGTGTGAGGCAGATGAGCAGATTTCCTCTTAGGATTGTTTCTCAACAGGTTATCTATCTTGATGGCCATAGTAACAAACTCAGAGAACGTTAAATCCTCACCCTTGCAGGCCAGTTCCGTCTGAAGCTCAAGGTTTAAACTCTGTTTGAAAACAGCCCTTAGAGACACATCATTCCATCCACTTTGAGCGGCAAGGGTTCTAAATTCAATAGCGAAATCTGCAGCGGTACGGTTGCCTTGAGACATGTGTAACAATTGTGTGGAAATATCCTTTCCCCCCTCGGGATATTCAGACACATCTCTGAGTAGTTGTAAGAAGTATGCAAAGGAGGAACGAAACTGTGAATCCATCTCCCAAACCGCTGCAGCCCAATCAATCGCCTTACCAGATAACAATGTCATCAGAAAAGTGCATTTACTTCCTTCACTTTGAAACTGATCTCTCTGGCTTTCAACATAAATGCGTGCTTGTCTGATAAAACCACGACATTGTCCTGCAGAGCCATCAAACTTGTCTGGCAACGCCAGTCTTACCGTTGGTGGTGTAGCCAAAGGAAGCGATCGAATATAGTGGGTCAAATGATCGTTTGCCGACTGCAGTTTGTTGAGCTGCTCTTGGTAGTTCTTCAGCATTTCACTCTGATAAGCGAACGCCGCTTGAAGCTGAGAAACTTCCGCTGGATTAATAGTAGGCGAAGTATTCTGTAATGATGAGGAGGCGGAAGCCGAGGAAGAATCCATATGTGGATGTTTATTCAAACAGTCCATCAAAGTCCAAACACAGTGTCAGAAAAACAGGCAGTGAGGTCAAAAACACAGTAAAGCAGTCCAACCAGGCAAACAGGCAAAAGGGGAGATCCAAAAGAGAAGTCAAAACAAACAGGTCAAAACACTAGGCAATAAGGCAATAAGGCAATAAGGCAATAAGGCAATAAGGCAATAAGGCAATAAGGCAATAAGGCAATAAGGCAATAAGGCAATAAGGCAATGATATAAATGCTTGGTAAGGCAGATAATCTGGCAATACTTCGCAATATGGGAATGAGCATGCATGGCTTATATACTAGGCAAACAGGAAATGACATTACAGGAACTGATGTGGCAGGAAACAGGAAGTGACAGTTCAGAATTCAGGTGAGGGCTCCCTCTGGTGGGCAGGAGACCGCTCAGATGTTACATCGTGCTGTAGTGCGAGAGTGATATTTTGCTTTATACAACAGTTCTAATAACAACAGTTAAAATCAGGTAACTTAAATTGTAGACACAATGTGCCCAGTTATTTTGTCAAATTTTTTGCTCCACTAATAAAAATACTTCCAAACTAAACCAAATTAGGATCAACCGTTGCATGTTGCCAAGCAACACAGACTGACAGCCTGTCTGGAATGCCACAAACACGGTACAGAGTGATACAATTGTAACACTAAGTGTCAGCAATCTTTGAACATGGAATTTATAGCATTTTCGAAAAAATTACAATGAAAAAAAATTAAATGACTTTAAAAATGTCCAGTGGTGTAACCATCCAGTAAAAGTTTTCAAACGTATTTTTAGGGTACAAAATATTTTTAACAAATGTCATTAATTTTTGAGTCATGAATATCAAAACGTTTTCGGTTACTCCATTTGACCTGAGCAAAATGTGCCTTTTCATAATTTTATTTATTATTTATTTATTTTTACTTCACACAATGGGGTCTTCTCTGTTTTATGTTTTTTATTCACATGACAACATGTCTACCTGCTTGTTTGTTACACCACCTGACTTTGAATTGGTTGACAAAAGTTATTCAAATATTAATATTTTAATTGCTTATATTTTTAAGAAATAATAATAAATTATTATTCCAAACTACATACAGTATGGCAACCTTTCTTTTTTTAGAATTTCAATTTTTAATGAGACTTTTTATTTCTTTTTATTTGTTTTGTGCGAATTATGTATTTTTTTTATTTTTATAACTAATAGACAAAAAAATGAGTCACGTCATTGACCCATATGCTGCAGAATACATGTGTACACAAGTTTACAATAGAATTAATCAGAAGAAACAATTTAAAGTCAACTCTGTGTAACCTATTCCAGATTTTATCAATAATTAAGCACTTTAGGAGAAACATAGATAAGGAAAGAACATTTCCTTAAAAAGCTGTTTTATGGTGTTTATTTTTCAGTGTGTATATCAGAGCGTCTCGTCCTCCATAGGGAGTGACTGAGGGGATGCAGGTGCTGGATGGACTAATGTTGCACTAACAGGTGTTTCTGAGAGCCTGGCCTTGTATGGGAAGAGTTGTCTACTGTGAATGCTGTGTTTATCCTCTCAGCCTCTCTCTCATCTCTCTCTCTCTCTCTCTCTCTCTCTCTCTCATGATAAATTATAAATTTTCTTTGGGCTGACTTTTCACAGCACTGGAATCTCTCAGAGCTGTTAGTCCCTGACATTTTGTTTCCTCTACCAAAAAAAGGAAACGCGAAGAAAGGAAGAAATAAACGTATTCTCATTTCCAGACGTCCCCTCAGGGGTGGATTTAGACATGGACGACATGGGCAGCCACCTGGGGCAGGATCTTGCCATTATTCAGTAATCATAATGGTCAAACAATTCGAAACTATTATATATTTTAAGTTTTTCAAAGTAGCCACCCTTTTATAATAGCTCTGTACATGCTGGCCATTCTCTCAACCAATGAATCATGCACCTGGGATCCACCATACAATGTAGTTGCCAGAAGTTGCCACTTGTTGGCTGCTTGTCCATTACTATTTGGTCCAGTTGGTCAATTAAAAAAAAAATGTAAGCTAATTTTTGTTGTTGTTGTTGTTTTTTTGTAATGAAACTCATACATGGGCACAACTTATATTAGGGCTGGGCAATATGGCAAAAATATTATCACAATATTCTTGTTCATATTGTTCGATATCGATATTTATCACGATATGCATTCACATTTGCACATTGCACATTTTTTTGAATTACCAAGTTGGCAGAAGAAAAGAAGAAGAAAAAAATCCTAAACAGTCAAAATAGTCTATTCAAAACTGCATTGGGGACCCAGAGACAGCCAAAGCAGTGGTGTCTGAGAGATCTTTTAGCACAATATTAAAATATTTTATAGAGTTTATCAATCAAGTGAAGTTGGATATGAATGTTAAAAGATCATCTGTTAGTTTTGAAGCATAATGACAACATTTAATTTTTTCATTCAAATTATTTTTATATTTCGTTACATTCAGATACCCAAGTATTGGGGCATAGAAGCCCTTGTGACTGAGGAATGATACTGTATGGAGGTTCAGGGGTATCCCCTGAGAGAAAATGTAGAAAATGTAAAAGTCTGAATGGACCATTTTTATATTTTCATTAAAGTGAGAAAGACTAGGCAACAAACTAGTAATTTTACTGTCTTTCCTTGTCATGCCAGAGATAATGACATCTGATTCATTTCACAAAATTTGAACAAAAATCTATTTATTTATTATTAAAGGCTTGTAACATGCTGATTAATAAAGCTCAATTTAGAAGGAAAAACGTTATGGTCTAAAGGCACTCTGGAATCTTGTTAACTGATGCGGCACCTCATGTCTAATCATCACATGCAGTACCTCATGTCAATTCACATGCGGGGAAAAGAGGCAATTCGTGCAGACTGGGACAGGGCATAAATGAAGCTGGTTTCTTCAGTGCTAGAGAAAAATAATCAAGAATACAGCACAGAAAGATCAGATCTTGTGTACACAATACTGTTGTTTTGTCGCGCTGCTCACTAAAGACGATGAGAGGGTGCAACCGTTGTCATGAAATCTTGCTGTCCAGATGGAATCACATCGCGTGGCCATCACGCCAGTCTGTCACAGCCTCTTCAGCCCTTGGACCAACCTCACATTTCTACGGGAAGGCGTTCCCCTAGAGCAGGTCTCCAGGTGTGTCATGGTTATGACAGATGCCTCCAAAATGGGCTGGGGCACTGTATGCAAAGGGCACACAGCTGCCGGCTCCTGGATAGGCCCACGGCTACATTGGCACATCAACTGCCTCGAGTTGTTGGCAATTCTGCTCGCCCTGTGGAGGTTTTGGCCATTGATCCAGGGCAAGCATTTGTTAGGTCGGACAGACAACACGGCTACGGTGGCATACATCAACCGTCAAGGCAGTTTACGCTCCCATTGTATGTCACAACTCGACCGCCGTCTCCACCTCTAGAGTCAGCAGCACCTCAAGTCGCTGCGAGCCACTCACATCCTGGGCGACCTCAACACTGCAGCGGACGCGCTGTCATGACAGGTTACCCTCAGGGTAGAGTGGAGACTCCACCCTCAGGTGGTCCAGCTGATTTGGAGTCGAGTCGGGCAGGCACAGGTAGACCTGTTCGCTTCCCAAGAATCCTCCCACTGCCCGCTCTGGTATGCCCTGACCGAGGCACCCCTCGGTTTAGATGCGCTGGCTCACAGCTGGCCCCCTGGACTATGCAAATATGCATTTCCCTCAGTGAGCCTACTTGCACAGACCCTGTGCAAGGTCAGGGAGGACAAGGAGCAGGTCATCCTGGTACCACCCTACTGGCCTACCCAAATATTGTTCTTGGACCTCAAGCTCCTCGTGACAGCCCCCCCCCCACTGGCAAATTCCCCTGAGGAAGGACCTTCTTTTTCAGGGACGGGGCACCATCTGGCACCCGCAACCAGACCTCTGGAATCTCCATGTCTGGCCCCTGGACGGGACGCGGAAGACTTGAGTGGCCTACCACCCGCGGTGGAAGACACGATCACTCTACAAGGCACCTATATGCCTTGAAGTGGTGTCTGTTCACTAAGTGGTGTTCTTCCAGATGCGAAGACCCCCAGAGATGCGCAGTCGGATCAGTGTTTTCCTTCCTGCAGGAGAGGTTGGAAGGGCGGCTGTCCCCCTCCACCTTGAAGGTGTATGTAGCCGCTATAGCGGCACACCACAACATAGTGGATGGTAAGTCCTTAGGGAAGCACGACCTGATCATCAGGTTCCTGAGAGGCTCCAGGAGGTTGAATCCCTTCAGACCACACCTCATTCCCTCATGGGACATCTCTGTAGTTCTTCAGGGTCTACGAAGAGCCCCCATTGAGCCCCTGCAGTCAGCTGAGCTTAAGGCACTCTCTTTGAAGACTGCCCTCCTGACTGTGCTCACTTCCATCAAGAGGGTAGGAGACCTGCAAGCTTTCTCTGTCAGCGAAACGTGCCTGGAGTTCGGTCTGGGCAACTCTCACTTGATCCTGAGAACCCGACCGGGCTATGTGCCCAAGGTTCCCACAACCCCTTTTAGGGATCAGGTGGTGAACCTGCGAGCGCTGCACCAGGAGGAGGCAGACCCAGCTCTGATGTTGCTGTGTCCGGTGTGCGCTTTACGCACCTATTTGAATCACATGCAGAGCTTTAGAGTCTCTAAGCAGCTCTTTGTCTGCTTTGGGGGACAGCGGAAAGGAAGCGCTGTCTCCAAGCAAAGGATCGCCCACTGGGTCATTGATGCCATAACAATGGCATATCAAGCCCAGGACGTGCCGCCCCCAGCAGGGGTATGAGCCCATTCTACCAAGAGTATGGTAGCCTCCTGGGCCTTGACCAGTGGCGCCTCTCTAACAGACATTTGAAGAGCAGCGGGCTGGGCAACACCCAACACCTTTGCGAGGTTCCACAATCTCCAGGTGGAACTGGTTTCGTCCCATGTAGTGGCAGGCACAAGCAGGTAAGTCCGGGACAGCTGGCTGGGTGTATCGCTTGCACATAGCGCCTTTCACCTCCCCTGAGCTGAAGATGTGCGCTGTTGACTCCCAGTAGTGTTCACAAACTGTGTTCCCTGGATGATTTCCTCCGAGCCCTGTGACAGACGAGTTTGCGGAGAAACTCGCTGCCGGCTCAGTACATTTGCTAACTAAGCCCTGAACTGGGGTAGGTGCTCCGCATGTGTTGGTTCCCCATAGGTAACCCCATGTGACGTATATCTTCTGCTAATTCGTTTCCCTGTTAGTAAACTGCATCTTCTTTGGGCAGAGGCCCCTCTGCCCAGTCACCATGTTTGTAGAAACTCCTCCCCCGTAGGGTAGGACCTACCATGGAACTTCTCCACATGACATACTTCTGACAAAGCTCGGCAAGACCATGTGACGTATTTCCACTCAAATTTGTTTTTGGAAGAAACACCAACAAAACTACATCTGGTTAGAAACCTAATTATGTTTTTACACTGAAACCTGTTTGAATCAAAAGAGTCTCTAGTTTAATATGAAATGCCATTTTTTTGTTTTGTGATTAACATTTTTATTGATTCATACAGTAAATATAGAAAAGCAAAACATATATACATAGAATCAACATTTAACCCCCACTATTACCCCTCCCAATCCCCAGCCCTGACCCTCAACAAACATTCCTGTGGTCACACATGAGTATATACACACAAAAAAAAAAAAAAAAAAAAAAATATATATATATATATATATATATATATATATATATATATATATATATATACACTATATTGCCTTTAGACGCATATGAACTTAAGTGACATCCCATTCTTAATCCATAGGGTTTAATATGACGTCGGCCCACCCTTTGCAGCTATAACAGCTTCAACTCTTCTGGGAAGGCTTTCCACAAGGTTTAGGAGTGTGTTTATGGGAATTTTTGACCATTCTTCCAGAAGCGCATTTGTGAGGTCAGACACTGATGTTGGACGAGTAGGCCTGGCTCGCAGTCTTCGCTCTAATTCATCCCAAAGGTGCTCTATCGGGTTGAGGTCAGGACTCTGTGCAGGCCAGTCAAGTTCTTCCACACCAAACTCGCTCATCCATGTCTTTATGGACCTTGCTTTGTGCACTGGTGCGCAGTCATGTTGGAACAGGAAGGGGCCATCCCCAAACTGTTCCCACAATGTTGGGAGCATGGAATTGTCCAAAATCTCTTTTGAAAAACAACCCCACACCATAATCCCCCCTCCACCAAACTTCACAGTTGGCACAATGCAGTCAGACAAGTACCGTTCTCCTGGCAACCGCCAAACCCAAACTCGTCTATCAGATTGCCAGATGGAGAAGCGTGATTCGTCACTCCAGAGAACGCGTCTCCACTGCTCTAGAGTCCAGTGGCGGCGTGCTTTACACCACTGCATCCGACGCTTTGCATTGCACTTGGTGATGTATGGCTTGGATGCAGCCGCTCGGCCATGGAAACCCATTCCATGAAGCTCTCTACGCACTGTTCTTGAGCTAATCTGAAGGCCACATGAACTTTGGAGGTCTCTAGCGATTGACTCTGCAGAAAGTTGGCAACCTCTGCGCACTATGCGCTCTGTCATTTTATGTGGCCTACCACTTCGTGGCTGAGTTGCTGTCATTCCCAATCACTTCCACTTTGTTATAATACCACTGACAGTTGACTGTGGAATATTTAGTAGTGAGGAAATTTCACGACTGGACTTGTTGCACAGGTGGCATCCTATCACAGTACCACGCTGGAATTCACTGAGCTCCTGAGAGCGGCCCATTCTTTCACAAATGTTTGTAGAAGCAGTCTGCATGCCTAGGTGCTTCATTTTATACACCTGTGGCCATGGAAGTGATTGGAACACCTGAATTCAATTATTTGGATGGGTGAGCGAATACTTTTGGCAATATAGTGTATATATATATATACAGTACTGTGCAAAAGTTTTAGGCACTTGTGAAAAATGTTGCATAGTGAGGATATCTTCAAAAATAATGACATAAATAGTTTTAATTTATCACTTAATGTCATACAAGTCATAAAACATAACATATAAACATAAAAAAGCTAAATCAATATTCAGTGTGACCAACTTTACCTTTAAAACAGCACCAATTCTCCTAGGTACACCTGGACACAGTTTTTCTTGGTTGTTGGCAGATAGGATGTTCCAAGCTTCTTGGAGAATTCACCACAGTTCTTCTACCTATTTAGGCTGTCTCAGTTGCTTCTGTCTCTTTATGTAATCTCAGACTGACTCGATGTTTAGTGGGGGGCTTTGTGGGGGCCATGACATCAGTTGCAGGGCTCCCTGTTCATCTATTCTAATCTCTTCTATTTGCAAAAGTAATGTTTGGGAGTCTAACATTTATATTTCCTATTGACACACTAAAGCTGAAAATATAAATAACCATCTTAAGACAAATGCTTTTGTGGAACATCTTATGTGCCAAAGACTTTTGCACAGTATTGTATATATATATATATATATATATATATATATATATATATATATATATATATATATATAATCACACACATTTATACCTATACCTTTCTCTCCACTGCCCCTCACCGAGAGCCCTCCAAAAACTCCAAATAGTTGCCCCATTTCCCAACAAACAGTCTTCTAAATGACACTTCCTCAAAAGCCGCCACCCTCCCCATCTCCGTGCACCACTCCTGAAATGGGGGCGCTCCAGCCGACCTCCATCCCCTTAAAATAATTTGTCTGGCTATCATTACACCAGTCAGAACCCAATTTTTTATGTGTATATTCTCCACATCGATGACCGCCCCATTGCCCAAAACACAGAGTCTGGGGCAAAGCGAAATCCGAGTGCCCAATACGTCACACATAAAACTCTGAACCTTCAACCAAAATTCTTGGATCTTAACACACCACCAAAAAACATGGGTTGTGTCTCAATCTTCTGATTGGCATCGCCAGCAGGTGGGTGTGTCTTTAAGACCAAGCCTATACAATCTAGAGGGTGTCCAACAGAATTGTTGTAAAATCTTGAATTGCATAAGGCGCACCCTTGCATATTTAGATGCAGACTCAACATTTTTTAGAATCCTAGCCCACACTCCCTCCTCCAATACCAAGTTTAAATCTTTCTCCCATAATCTCTTGATAGAAGTTAAAGATCCATCCCCCAGACTCTGAATTAGCAGGGAGTAATACACTGATGCCTCATGACCTTTTCCAAAAGCATTCCCAGAGTATCTGCCGATTTAGGGGGGTGTATGCTACTCCCCAAAAAAGTACAGAGCAGGTGGCGCAGCTGTAAGTGTATTAACCTCCCTCACAATCCACTCTGACCAGCAGAAAATGGATTTATTAATACATAATTTTGGGTTCAGCCATATGCTCGAGGCAACATTTAAATACATTTCCGAATTAAACACTCTGGACACTTTTGTCCATACCGAGTGCAAATGCGAGATAACAGGGTGCAACTTACTTCTCCGGTGAGTTTAATAGAAAGGCTTTGTAATGGTGAAATAGGAGCAAGAACTTCCTGTTCAATACAAAACCAGGGAGGGGCTCTCTCAGGTGGAAGCGATCAATGATCCAAATGTTTGAGACTGAATGCATAATAATAAAACAAAATCTTGGGTTGACCTAGCCCACCTTTGTCAGTCGGCCTATGCAACTTCCTGAAATGCAATCTGGGATGTTCACCATTCCAAATGAAGGACTTCGCTATGCTATCAAATTGCTTGAAATAAGAAAAGGGGACATCTATAGGGAGAGACTGTAGCAAGTAGTTGAATTTTGGAATACAGTTCATTTTAATAACATTAACCTTACCAATCATAGGTAAATGTAATGAAGCCCACCTGCCCACATCGCTCGAAAACCTTTTTATTAAAGGGTCAAAATTAACGCTAACTAAATCACACAAATTTGCTGGGAATAAAATACCCAAATATTTAATGCCCTGTTTGGGCCACTGGAAGGCACCCGGCTGAAAAGCCGTTACCGGGCAGTACGCTGTTAGAGCCAAAGCTTTGGATTTAGACCAATTAACTCTGTATCCTGAGAATTTAGAAAAGGAATTAATAATTCTGTGGAGGAAAGGCATAGATCTAGTAGTGTTGGAGACGAATAATAAAATATCATCTGTGAAAAGCAAAAGTTTTTGCACCACACCTCCCTCCACCACCCCTGGAAAATCATCCTCCTTTCTTATCGCAGCTGCTAATGGTTCCAGGGCAAGACAAAACAATAATGGGGAAAGAGGGCAACCCTGCCGGGTACCCCTATCCAGAGTAAAATAATCTGAAATTAATCCATTAGTTTGTACCTCCACTACCGGGTGTCTATTAAGTAACTTAATCCAACCAATAAAAGTACTCCTAAACCCGTACATTTCCAAAATCTTAAAAAGATAATCCCATTCTACCATATCAAAAGCCTTTTCGTGTCAAGTGAGATGGCAGCGACCGGAGTCTGATCATTCGCCACTGATCACATGATATTGATGAAATGCCTGATGTTATCAGAAGAGCTACGGCCCCGAATAAACCCCACCTGATCTATATGTATAAGAGATGTCATAACTTTATTTAATCAGTTAGCCCAAATTTTTGATAATATTTTAATGTCTAGCTGGATCAGGGAAATTGGACGATAACTCTTACACTCACTTGGATCTTTGTCCTTTTTAAGAATCAGACTGATCCAGGCATGTGTCATGGTTGGTGGAAGTTTTCCATTCTTTATTGATTCCGTATACACTTCTAGCAAAAATGGAGCCAATTCTGTAGCATAAGATCTAAAAAACTCAGCGGCAAAGCCATCTGGCCCCGGAGACTTGCCTGTAGGCAAGGCCTTAATTACCTCGCCAAGCTCCTCCAAGGTTATCTCAAAATCAAGAGAATTGTTTTGCTCAGCCGTCAGTTTAGAAAGTTCTAATGGTTCCACAAAGTTTCTAATATCCTCATCAGTAGACGAACACGTGGAACTATAGAGACCAAGAATTCTTTAAAAGCATTATTAATATCAATGGCCGAGGTAAATATTTCACCACCAGCAGAATTCACTGAGGGAATGGTAGAAAAAGACTCTCTGTTTTATATATCTAGCCAGAAGTTTTCCTGCCTTATCCACAGACTCAAAGTATGACTGTCTTGCTCTGAATAGCCAAAACTCCACATTCCGCGACAAAATAGTGTTATATCTGTATTTCAATCAGGTCAATTCTCTGAGGCCATCAGACAACATTTGGCGCTTCAGCTCTGTCTTGGCACTTTTAATATTCCCTTCCAACTCCACGAGTTCTTGTGCTTTGGATTTTTTTGGTGAATGAGGCATACTGTATGATCTGGCCCCTAACAACCACCTTAAGTGCATTTTGCAACAGAGATACATTAAAGTGACAACTATATGATTTCCTTTTCTCCATATGTGGCAGCACCTCTAAATTGAGCAATCAACAACAAATGAAATGAGGGACTGATGAGGGAAAATTTATAGTCCCTACCAGATGGGTTCAAAAGTCTCCAAATATCTGTAAGACCAAGATTTTTACACATCATGTGAAGTGTCAGTGTTGCTCTAGGGGGCTTGCACACTTTTGCTTCACTGTGATCAAGGACTGAGTCCATCAAAAGATTAAAGTCTCCTCCCAATATTATATCATGAGGGGTGCCAGCGACTTACAACATCCCTTCCAGATCTACAAAAAAGCCCTGGTCATCAATGTTAGGTGCATAAATATTAGCCATAATAAGACTTTGCCCCTGAAGTTCTGCTAAAACAGTAATGACTCTTCCTAATTTATCTTTAATCTGTTTGAGACATTTGAATTGTAGATGCTTACTTATCAGTGTAATGACTCACCTACTCTTACTTGAGCCAGCACTAAAGAAAACATGTCCACCCCATATCTTCCCAAATTATTCAGCTTCCTGCGGGGAAAGATGCATTTCCTGAAGAAACACTATATCATATTTCTAATGCTTAAGAAGAGAAATAACCTTCCTTCTGTTTATGGGGTGCCCCAACCCATTCACATTCCACGTGGAGAGAGACAATCCACTCATATTAACATTTGACATTTTGACATATGAGAAAAAATAGATTGTGTGTCAAAAACAAAATTATAAACACCACATTCCAACATTAGTGCAGCAATCAAACCCTGAACTTCCCCCAGAACCAAACAAACAGAAAAAAGAAAAACATGTGCATTGACCCCGCGCACAACAGCGCTAACTGGTGTCCATCCTTCTAAACTCAAACAGTCCATGTACGCCTACGAGAGCCCCCGCAACAACTTTGCCGTCAGATTGCTCAAGTCCGGTGTTTCTATAAACATTTTGTGAGACAGAGTTACACAACAACAGATAATCTATAAAACAAACTCCAGCCAATAGGCAGAATAAACACAAAGAACGTGTATATTCATCCACATAACTGTCCCGAAGTTGTGTTATTCCACAAAACAAACTCCAGCCGTTAGGCGGAACCATCACAAAAAAAAAAGGGGTGCTCAGTTTTCTCAGACAGTCAAACGAATGTTCAGTGAGCCGGCCCATTCGGCTGCTACATGTGTGCAACAAATGACCTAATCACTCCAGTGTCTTTCAAGAAATACTCCACAAAACAAACTCCAGCCAATAGGAGACATAAGCACAAAGAACGTGCTGATTCATCCACACAACTGTCCCGAAGGAGTGTAACAAAGTCCAGCCACTAAAAAAAGACAAAGAAACAAAAAAGGCCCTCTTGTCTTCGAACAGTCAAGTGAATGTTCAGTGAGTCGGTCCATTCGCCTACAACGTGAGTACCACAAAATAACTTACTCCATTGACTTTATGAAGGACATCGCTTACTGGGGACATGTAAATGTTTTGCATCCGTAGCATCTATTCTCAATTTGGCTGGGAACATCAGTGCAAAAGTGACCTTCCGTTGATGTAAGAGTTTCTTGCATTCCTTGAATCGATCACGTTTCTCTCTTGTCGAATTCGCAAAGTCTGGGAACAAGAAAATGCTATGGTTCTTCCAAAAATGCCTTTCTTTACTCCTCGCGCAACACAAGATCTTTATTGGATGATCTCAGATATTTGGCCAGAATTGATCGGGGCCTGTCACCCTCAGTGGATCGCCAAGCCGGAACCCTGTGAGCTTGCTCGATTTCCAGCTTATAGCCTGTTATGTCAAGCAGATTCTGAAAAAGCCCGTCCAGGAATTTCATCATATCCTGACCCTCTTCAGCTTCAGGAATTCCGATGATTCAGACGTTATTCCGCTGGTTGCGGTTCTCCATGTCCTCCAATTTCTCCCAGATGTGCTCCAAATCCACCTTGGTCACTAGCGGATTAGCAGCTAGTTCCCTCTCCGATGACTTCAGATAATCGATCCATTTCTTGACATGTCCCACTCTTGTGACCACCTCAGTGAATTTCGTCTCCATGGCAGTGATCAAACTACATATTACAGCAAGATCCTCCAAGTCAGCAACAACCTTCGTCAGCATTGCCAACATGTTCAACAATTTTCGCCGAATTTCCTTCACTTCTCCGGCCAAATCAGCTCACTGGCTCGGGGCTTCAGAGGCGTCAGCTTGAGCACGTAAGTGTCTTTTAATGTCTCCAGAGCCTGAGGATTTTGAATTATTTGACACATTGTTTTCCTAGAACAGTTATGGAACAGGGTGTATCGAATCTCACCGGTTTATGACATAAAAAGTATTAAAACTAGCAAAGTGTGCAGAGCTCGCCGTTCACATGTCCGAACCTCGCATGGCATCACGTGACTCTATGATATGCCATTTTTTTTATTTGATGCTGCTAAACACATTGTACACTATAGTGTACTATAGCACAAGGTTTTTATTAGAAATACTATATTTTATGCATTTGGCAGACACTATTTACTGTGCATTTTCACATTCATTGAAAACAAAATTGCTTTCAGAGGCTTTATATGGAGTTAGGATGAAAATACTGTGCATTTCTAACTTTTCAGGGGTCAGTGCAGACAGACAGCACACTGGAGGTTAAGTCATTCACTAATTCACTAATTAGGGAGCAAGGGAGCATCCTGTAGCTTTCCTATGAAGCCAAGTGCATTCAATCTAAACTTCTTATCAAAAGTTCAGTTTCAGGCTGCAGATGCAGTTTGAACCACTCATGGTTGGCAGACATAGGAAAATGGTAATCAGTACATAGATTCAGGATTTATAGTGTATAATTTTATTTTAACAAGTGATTGGACGATGCTGGCCATTACTTGTATCAGAATTAATTATGCTAATTTCTGATTGGTAAAATGTTTCAGCACTGGCTATCACTTGTTTGTTTGACAGTGCAAAGAGAGAACATTGAGATGTTGTTGCCAAAGTAGAAAAAAACATGGTAACATAAAAGTTAAATAAAGTCAAACTTATTATTTATATATATATATATATATATATATATATATATATATATATATATATATATATATATATATATATATTATTTGTGCTTTACAGAAAATCAGCTGTAATGTCTTTAACATCAAAAAACATGAATAACCAACACTCCTGGAAACATAATAAACCAAAAAAAAAAAAAAAAAAAAATATATATATATATATATATATATATATATATATATATATATATATATATATATATATATATATATGACTTTCTAATAGCTTGGTATTATTTAAAATTTCACAGTTTAGTCCACATGTGTGACATCAGTGTTTAGGAAAACTAGTTGCTCTTTTTTTATTTTTTTATTTATTTATTTTTTTTTGGCATGTTTATTAGGTGTTACTAGTTACAAAACAAAAATGGAAATGGAAAATGCACACAGCAGTCACGCTCGGGTCTCAGGAGGATAAATGTATATCAGAATCAGAATCAGAATGAGCTTTATTGCCAAATATGCTTACACATACAAGGAATTTGTCTTGGTGACAGGAGCTTCCAGTGTACAACCATACAAAAACAATACAAAAACAGCAGCAAGACATAGATAATAATAACAAATTAAAAATAATTATACACATATGTACAGACACACACATACATACATACATACACACATACACATGGGTAGTGCAAATCTAATACAATCTGTTATGTACAGTGTAAATACAAATCTGTTATGTACAGTGCAAATGTTGTTTTTTTGTTTGTTTTTTTTTTTCTCTCCAGAGGAATGAAATGGCAGAAGAGGTTGGATGTGTTGGATAAATATAAGAAAGACTAAACTGTGTATTGCACATAGTTATTGCTCAATGGGGCAATTTAACCGTTCATGAGATGGATAGCCTGAGGGAAAAAACTGTTCCTGTGCCTGACAGTTCTGGTATTCAGAGCTCTGAGGCGTCGGCCAGAAGGCAACAGTTCAAAAAGGTAGTGGGCAGGGTGAGTGGGGTCCAGAGTGATTTTTCCAGCCTTTTTCCTCACTCTGGAAATCTATATGTTCAATTTAATTTTATCACCCTAATTTGTTTAATGTCACCCTAATTAAAAGTAGAACAATCAAGAGATATTGTTTAGTTATGCAATCAGAACTGCAAAATATTTAAAAACATTTTCTTATATAGCTTCAACATAGTAATATCATTTTATGTAGTAACTTGTAGTGTAGCTAACTACTTTTTTTAAAGTGTAGTTTGACTGTAACTACTTTAAGTTACCGAACACTAATGCAAACTCAGGACGTTATTTTTGAGTTATGCTTGAACTGCAAGTCTTTAAGGCTTAAATCCTATCATTTAAGGTATAATGAGCAGAATGTTGCAATAACTTGGATGACAAAAGATTGTATTCACTTTTATGGGTGCCAGCTCAGCACTAATGCCTAAGAACTAACACACAATCTTTGTAGTGTGAAGGTCATATAAAGTTTTTTGAGGCTGGCTCACAAAATCAGTCTTTCATACTGTAACACCCACAAAGTCCCACCTGTCTCCAAAACACACATGCACATTTTTTTTTAATTTTTGTATGGCCATTAAAACAGTTTCCCGATCTGAATGTCAAACAGCTCTCCCTACTGCGGTCAGAAAAGTGTTTCCCGCTGCTGACAGGCAGGATAGATGACCTCCATTATGCACAACTACAAATACATTCCAACAGCTGGAGGTGCAGTATATTATCCCTCAGCAGCGAAAGGAGACAAAAAGAAAAGAGAAAAAACTGCAGTGAAGGGCTATTTTTTCAAGCTGGATTCCCTCATAGAGAAGAATGGTGTCTTAATTTGTTTACTCTAAAGGTTATCTTACAATGAGGTATTGGGTTCGGATTACTCAAAAAATCAATCAGACAGCCAAACAGACAAGCAGAAAGTCAGCAGAAACTGTTTTTAAAACTGTGTTTGTATGTTTGTCAGTCAAGATTTTTTGCAACAGATATGTGAAAGTTGTAAATAAGAAGGAAAAAAAGTCAGAAAGTTGAAGTTTAGTTTTACATGGCCATTTCCGCCCTCTCTCTGATTCTTCTCTTTGACACTTTCTATTTGACCGTCTCTGACCTTTTACAACGTCAACACTAATACGTTTTCGTTTGAAAACGCATTGATTTTGCTACGTTTACGCCTCTCATCCACACTCGAACAGCGTTTCCTCCATCACCGCATACTTTGAAAAACAAAAACGTTGGGAAACTGAAAATGTAGTTTTTTTTAAACAAAATCTTATTAGTGTGGATGTGACCTTAAACAGTCTGTTTTTCCTACTTTACCTTTAAAACTTATGTTAATTACCCCTGTTTGTCTAATTTCCACATACTTTAAAGTTCACATTGTTGTTTATCAGAACAGGCCAAGTTGCTGAATCAGTATTCTGAAGCTAATCAGAGATAGCTGTTAATATGTAAATGTTGACAGGAATATGTTAATATGCTTATGTTAATACAGTATGTTTCAATAAATTATCTGTGCAGACCGGAACTGGAAAGCTCTCTAATGTTACATTGTGAACATTAGAGTATGTTTACATAGAATATGAAAATCTATGCTCTTTTAAATGCTATTTAAAAAAAAATAAAATAGAAATAAAAATAAAAAAGCAAGGAAAATCCAAGGAAAATAGTTTCCATTTTAGCATATTGTTTTCCAGGATATTTTCCCTTTTACCATATCTGCCTGTTTGCACAGTTTTTATTACTAGTGCAGTGATGTGTCGGCTTTATTAGGCTTCAGTAAAACTAACCCAACTTACTTGAGGACATATGAACACACATACAGTATATCACTGACTCCAGTGTGGCAGGTTTTGTTCTCATTGTAGGGACAATATTTGAAAATAATAATAATAATAATAATAATAATAATTCTCCAGAACAGCAAAACCTGACCAAACCAGTTTGTGGAGACAAGTATGCGTGCTGCTTGAATGTGTAGGAAATATGAAAAGCCTTGACCTCAGAAAGCTGGGATCTCTGGAAATAAGAGTGAGTTATCTCTCTGTCACACACCCACTCTCACTGTAACACTAAATTAGCTACAATCCCTGCAGCATCAATCTAATATAATTGCTCTGACGCCAGTCGAGGCAACGGTTCTGTTTACGAGACAGTTTTCTCTTATCTGTTCTTATTATCTTATTATTAATGGTCTGCTACATAAAAACACTTACATTCATTCAGAAGCCTCAAACAGTCTCCTGGAAATATAGACAGTAAACATACATACTCAAGTGTCATAGAATAGCTAAAGTCTGGCTTTGTCAAACTAATGTGCAGAGTGTCACACTGCTATGTCAAACATGATCATATCAAACACACACTCTTTACCCATGGGGCATTTCACCATGGCAGCTTGACAACACAATCACAGAAACTCAAAACATTTGCTTATCAAGAATATCACTGAAACATGATGGATGAACAGGACAAGAATTCCTTTGGTACAATGGCCTTTGCCACGTATAATATTTTCCCTAAGAAGTCATGGTTGCAGATCAAAGCTAGTCTCCAGGAAAGTGTTTTGTTTTATTCAAAATACAGGATATCCAGCACTTATCTTAGATTTTAGAAAGAATTAAAAAGTAATTATTTCAGACATAAAAATAAAGTAACATTACTTTTCTGTACGAGACTGGGGTTAGCTGTCATGTGAGGAAGTTGTCACAAGGGCTATATCTTGGTAACTTTTGATATTGAGTCAAAAGTCTGATTACACAAATGCTTTTGTTTTATTTTTTAGCAGTGGTTTTGTGTGTTGGCTTCAAACACCTAGGTCAAAAGTGTCTTAAAGAGCCCATATTATGCTAATTTACAGGTTCATAATTTTATTTTGGGGGTCTACTAGAATAGGTATACATGCTTTAATGTTCAAAAAACACATTCTTTTCCTCATACTGTACATTGCTGCAGCAACTCTTTATACCCTCTGTCTGAAACGCTCTGATTTAGCTCCTGTCTCTTCAAAGCCCCCCTTTCCGAAAAGCCAAGTCTGCTCTGATTGGTCTGCTGGCCCAGTCTGTTGTGATTTGTCAACCGCTTAGAGCGTGTGTCGGAAATGTAATGCCCCTTACCATAACCGAGTTTCAGGCTTCCTGAGCAGATGTAAACACTATTGTAACTATAGTAACAGTGGCGTCGTATATTGCCATACTAGTTTGAGCCCGAGTCCGAAAATGAAAGTTTGGAAGAACAAGCTGATCGACCCAAACCACCTGCTCAAGCACGACTTGAGCAGGACATTTCACAGTGGTAAGTTTTAATTTTGTAGCTTTTTTACAAGTACACTGTTGATTATTGTGAACCTAACAAAGCTTCAAGTAAAAGACACAAGTTAGTCATCTTTTGCTGGAATGGGTGTAGCCAAACTTTTTTCTCCAGAGCTATGAACGGAGAACAGAGGCTTACTCCCGGTTGGACATTACCGGCGGTATTAGAGAGTTAGTGAGCAAGTTAGTTGTGGACTACCATGGATAGCGGCCGTAACATTACAGCTTGTAATAATTATATAATTATATAAGACTCTTGAGATCGTTTGTTTGTTACTTAGTTTTAGGTAAATGCCGGCCCACAGCAGAATAGTAAACCCTTACCAAAACAATAACGTTACATAGCAGGTTAGCCGAGCACTACCGTGGATTGCAGATGTAAAATTACCGTTTGTAAAAATAAATCCATCTCCACACTTGATCACTATTCATGATAGTAAGAACGACAAACAATCAGCATAATTCTACACAATTGTAGGTAAAAGTGGGCCAGCAGCTGATTAGTAAAACTATTTCAACATAACAGCATTAGCTAGTAGGTTAGCAGAGGCCTATAGCTGTGCACTGGGTGTAAACCATAGCTACAACACAAAACTCTGCTTTTTAACTCTTGGTAACAGATAAATCCACAAATAATCAAGCATACTTACAGGTTGTGATCCTGAAGGACCAGATTGTGTCAACAAAGTGGGAACTGCACCATCTTTCAGTCTGGCATTGGTTGTGGTTGTACTGCTGAGGAATAGTGGTAAAAATAAAGTTTAACCACTGATTTGTCAATTCGTCTGCCTTTGTAAGTCCAAACAAAGAGGTTTTGCTTTTGCAGTGAAGAAAACAGCGTCTTCCCAACGACATCCTGGTGGGCCAGTGTAGCCCCTAGGCGGGCATTATGCAAATGTGTTACATAGTGACGTAGATACTTTACGGAAGAAATGGCTGGACAACAAACCAGGTGTTTTATTTAGTTCAGGAGCAGTGTTGTCTGTGGGAGAGAATAACTCTCTATGTGGACTTAGTGCTTTGTAACTTTCTAGACCTTTTACGTGCACATGCAACAGCTATATTACACACTAAAGGAAAGGTAAAACCCCAAAAAGCATAATAGGGCCTCTTTAAAGGAATATTCCGAGTTCAATACAAGTTAAGCTCAATCTACAGTATTTGTGGCATAATGACTCGCCTCTCATTTATTAAACAAAAGCAAAAATCGCGGTTACATTTAGGCAATTACAATGTAAGTTAATTTGGTCAGTCCATAAATGTACACACTGTTTCAAAAGTAAAGCTACAAGACATAAACATTATATGCATTAAAACGATTTTTGTGTGATAAAATCACGTACCGGGATTACAGGGGTTCATCTGTGTTACGTTGTCATGACAACAAAGTTGTAATAGTGCATATAAAATTACATAGATAAGGTTAATAAGTGATTTTATAAAACTAAAACCATGATAACTGTCATGTGTATTTTGTTGATTCATGTCTTTTATTTTGAAAAGTTTAGTTCCTGTTCCCTTGTCATGTGATTTCATGTTTTCCCTCCATGTTCATGTGTCATGTTTTCATTGGTTTATTGTTTCATTATCTTGTTATCAGTTCTGTCTGTTCATTGGTTGATGTTTCCCATGTCTAGTATTTAAGCCCTCGTGTTTGCCATTGTCCATTGTCAAGTATTGAATGTGAATGTTGATGTAAGGTTGGTTCAAGTCAAGTCTTGCTTATAGTCAAGTCATAGTCAAGTTCATGTTTTATGTTTCATGTTTGTAGTTAGGGTTATAGGTTATCATGTTTGTAAATAAAGTGCACTTGGGTTCTCTACACATCATCATCGTCTTCATCATTGCCAGTGCCAGCAACGTTACAATAACACATGGTCTCATAAAATGAAAGTTATTATAACTAAATTTTTGCAAACTCAGGGGCTGTTTACACGACAATGTTTTCAACTAAAAACGGAAAACTTTTTATGCGTTTTGGCTGTTCGTTTACACGACAACGGCGTTTTGGGGCCTGAAAATGCAAACCTTTGAAAACGGGTTTCGAACACATTGGTATCTTTCATGCGGTGGAGCCACTGGAGTGGGGCGTGATCCGAGCAGAGAGTGAAGGCCCGCCCCAACAGGTAGTACCGGAGAGTGAGGACTGGCCACTTAATGGTGAGACACTCCTTTTCCACAGTGCTGTACTTAGTCTCCCTCAGCGAGAGCTTACGGCTAATGTACAGCACCGGGCGCTCCTCCCTCTCCACCACCTGCGAGAGTACAGCCCCCAGCCCTCTGTCCGAAGTATCCGTCTGCAAGACAAAAGGAAGAGAGAAATCGGGTGAATGTAAAAGCGGCCCCCCGCAAAGTGCGGCTTTCACTTGCATAAACACCTTTTGACACTGCTCCGTCCACTGGACCGGGTCTGGAGCTCCCTTTTTAGTGAGATCAGTCAGCGGGCTGGTGACGTCCGAATAATTAGGCACGAATCTCCTATAATAGCCAGCCAGCCCCAGGAACTGTCTCACCCCCTTTTTGGTGTTGGGCCTCAGGCAGGCCGCAATCGCCGCAGTCTTGTCAATTTGGGGACGCACCTGCCCATGGCCCAAGCGGAACCCCAGATACCGTACCTCCACCCACCCAATCGCGCACTTCTTGGGGTTTGCTGTGAGTCCCGCCTGTCGCAGCGATCTCAAAACCACCCTCAGATGCTGCATGTGCCGCTGCCAATCATTACTGTAAATGATGATGTCATCTAAGTATGCAGCGGCATAAGCCGAATGCAGTCTGAGGATTCGGTCCATGAGACGAGGATTTGATCCATATATGGACTCAAGATGGCACCGAGTATGGCTGCTGCGTTGCGAGCTCCAACACAACATTGTAGTTTTTTGTTTGTTTTGTTTACAATTCTTATGTTTTTTGTCTTGGATGTTGTCTGCCTTATTGTCTATGACAGGCAAACACTTTTGGACATTGGCTCTGCAATTACACACCATAAACTGGACTTCAAATTCCTCAATGCCGACCCGCTGTTTACAAACAGACCAGCGGAGCCCTTTGACTGGGCAGCCTGGCCGCGGAAACGCAAAAGGAAAAGGGGAAACAGAGCCGCCGTTCTCATCAGAGTAAGACGTCGCGCAAATCGACCCCCGCTACCCAGTATTCTACTGGCAAATGTTCAGTCTCTGGACAACAAGCTCTGCGAGCTGAGAGTGCGGATCTCTTTCCAATGAGAGACGAGGGACTGCTGCATTATCTGCCTTACAGAAACTTGGATGTCTGCGGAGATTCCAGACTCAGCCATTGAACCCGCGGGGTTCTCCGTGCACCGAGCGGACAGAGCGAAAGACCTCTCAGGTAAAAGCAGAGGTGGTGGTGTTTGTTTTATGATCAACAAATCCTGGTGTGATCAGAGGAACGTACATTCTATCAAGTCTTTCTGCTCTCCTGATCTGGAATTTCTCATGCTTCTGTGTCAACCATTCTGGCTACCGAGGGAATTCACAGCAGTCATTATCACTGCTGTGTAAATCCCGCCACAAGCCGACACAGACCGGGCACTCAAGGAACTGTATGGGATTATAAGCAAGCAGAAAACCATGCACTGCGGGGACTTTAACAAAGCCAACTTCAAGTCAATAGCACCGAAATACCACCAACACATCAGTTTCAACACACGAGGGGACCGGGTTTTGGACCATTGCTTCTCTCCCTTCCGGGATGGCTACAAATCCCTCCCCCGCCCACCATTTGGCAAATTGGACCACTCTTCTGTTCTGCTTCTGCCCGCTTACAGGCAGAAACTGAAACAGGAAGCACCCACCCTCAGAACGATCCAGTGCTGGTCAGACCAATCAGATTCTACGCTACAAGACTGTTTTGATCGCGGACTGGGAGATGTTCCGGTCCGCCTCTGATGACGACATCGAGGTATACGCTGATAGCATAACGTGTTTCATCAGAAAGTGCATAGAGGACGTTGTTCCGACCAAAATAATACAGATCTATCTGAACCAGAAACCTTGGATTAATAGCGATGTTCACGCGACACTTGATGCGCGGACCTTTTAATTCTGGGAACATGGAGGAGCATAAACAAGCCAGTTATGCCCTCCGAAAAACTATCAGAACAGCAAAACGTCAGTACAGGAACAAGATTGAAGGACAGTTCAACACCACCAACTCTAGAAGCATGTGGCAGGGAATTAACATCATCACGGACTTTAAAGGGAATAAAAACTCCACTGTGAACACCGCTGCCCCTCTCCCGGATGAGCTAAATACTTTTTATGCTCGTTTCGAGGGAAATAACACCGCCCTCACAGAGAGAGCTCTCGTGGCCGAAGCTACAGAGGTTAGTTCAATCTCCGTCTCTGTAGCGGATGTAACCCGATCCTTCCGACGGGTGAATATCCGTAAAGCCGCGGGTCCAGACGGCATTCCGGGCCACGTCATCAGAGCGTGTGCGAACCAACTGGCTGGTGTTTTTACGGACATTTTTAACCTTTCCCTCTCTTTGTCTGTAGTCCCCACATGCTTTAAAACGTCCACCATTGTGCCTGTTCCAAAGCAATCCAAAATCACTTGCTTAAATGACTGGCGTCCTGTTGCTCTGACCCCCATCATCAGCAAATGCTTTGAGAGACTAATCAGAGATTACATCTGCTCTGTGCTGCCTCCATCACTGGACCCATTGCAGTTTGCTTACCGCAACAACCGCTCCACTGATGATGCCATTGCATCTACAATACACACTGCTCTCTCCCACCTGGAAAAAAAGAACACTTATGTGAGAATGCTGTTTGTAGACTACAGCTCAGCATTCAACACTATAGTGACCTCCAAGCTTGATGTGAAACTCCGGGCTCTGGGCTTAAACAGCTCGCTGTGCAGCTGGATCCTGGACTTCCTGTCAAACTGACGACAGGTGGTTATAATGGGCAGCAACATCTCCTCATCACTGACCATCAACACTGGATCCCCGCAGGGCTGTGTTCTCAGCCCACTCCTGTATTCTCTGTACACACATGACTGTGTGGCAACACACAGCTCCAATGCCATCATTAAGTTGCTGATGATACGACGGTGGTAGGTCTGATCAGTGACAATGATGAAACAGCCTACAGAGAGGAGGTGCACACTCTGACACACTGGTGTCAGGAGCACAACCTCTCCCTCAACGTCAGTAAGAAAAAGGAGCTTGTGGTGGACTTCAGGAAAAGAGAAAGAGAACACAGCCCCATCACCATCAATGGAGCACCAGTGGAGAGAGTCAGCAGCTTCAAGTTCCTGGGTGTCCACATCACTGAGGAACTCACATGGTCCATCCACACTGAAGTCGTTGTGAAGAAGGCTCATCAGCACCTCTTCTTCCTGAGACAGCTGAGGAAGTTTGGAATGAACCACCACATCCTCACACGGTTCTACACCTGCACTGTAGAGATGCATCCTGACTGGCTGCATCTCTGCCTGGTACGGCAATAGCACCACCCACAACCGCAAAGCCGTACAGAGGGTGGTGCGAACTGCCAGCCACATCATCGGAGGTGAGCTTCCCTCCCTCCAGGACATATATACCAGGCAGTGTGTGAAAAAAGCTCAGAGGATCATCAGAGACTCCAGCCACCTGAGCCATGGGCTGTTCTCACTGCTACCATCAGGCAGGTGGTATCGCAGCATCAGGACCCGCACCAGCCGTCTCCATGACATCTTCTTCCCCCAAGCAATCAGACTTTTGAACTCTTGATCTCTCCCGATCAAAATACATCAGCACTGCACTTTATTGATCTTATTATCTCACACCGGACTGTCATAAATTATATTCTCTCTTAACAACACACTGGCAACTCACTATCAACCGACAGCCTGAATGTCAATACAGTACAATACAACTTACTGTATGTTTTATATAAACTATTTTTTTATTGTAAAATGTGTATTCTATATTGTGTATTGTATACTGTACATTGTATGTTATTATTTGTATATTGTGTTGTGTGTAATTAGGTGTATATTAGATTTTAAATTGTGTTGTGTAAATCTGATGTTTATTGTAATTGGTATATGTCTCATCACTGTCACGACTACTGTGTTGCTCGGAATTGCACCCAAGAATTTCACACACTATTGCACTTGTGTATATGGTTGTGTGACAATAAAAGTGATTTGATTTTATTTGATTTGAAACATAGCTGGGGCTCCAAACAAACCGAATGTAAGCGTCACAAATTGGTATAATCCGAACGGTGTGGAGAAGGCTGTTTTTTCACGGGAAATTGGTGTCAAGGGGATCTGCCAATAACCCTTTGTCAAATCGTGTGAGTGCCCAACTGATTGAGCAACTCATCAACGCGAGGCATTGGGTATGCGTCAAATTTAGACACCGCGTTGACTTTTCTATAATTCACACAGAACCGTACAGACCCATCGCTCTTAGGAACAAGAACAACCAGGCTGGACCAATCGCTGTGGGATTCCTCTATTAACCACGTATCAAGCATTGCATCCAATTCATCCCAGACAATTTTCTATTTGTGCTCGGGCAATCGGTAGGGACGGATACGTACCACCACCCCAGCTCGGTCTCAATGTGGTGTTGGATGAGGTTCGTGCGACCTGGTAGAGGGGAAAATACATCTGCGAATTCTTGTTGTAGTTTGGCAACCTCTGCGAGTTGGTACGGTGAGAGGTGGTCTCCGTAAGTGACTGGGGTGAAATGATTGTGTTTCGTATTCACCTCCAGCCCGAGCTCCACCCTCTCTGGATCTAACGTAGCCAGCATCACAGGGACCTCCATAATTTCAGGAGCTTAAGGTGATAAATTTGACGTGTGCCCCCTCTATCGGTTCGCTTTACCTTATAATCGAGATCCCCCACTCGTCGTGTGACCTCAAAGGGTCCTTGCCACTTGGCGAGTAATTTGGAGCTCGATGTGGGGAATAATACAAGTACCTTATCTCCCGGTGCAAATTCCCGCAGCCGAGTTCCCCTGTCATACAGCCAGCGCTGTCGTTCTTGAGCTTGGAGCAAATTCTCCTGTGTTAGTTTCCCCAAGGTCTGGAGCTTTGCTCTAAGATCAAGAACGTATTGAATTTCATTCTTACTGTTTGAAGGTCCCTCCTCCAAAGCTTTGCATATGACATCAAGCACGCCGCGCAGGCGCTGCCCATACAGCTTGAATGGGGAAAATCCCGCGGAGGCTTGCGGGACTTCTCGTACTGTGAATAACAGGGGATCGAGCCACTTGTCCCAATTTCTAGTATCCTTGTGCACGAACTTACGAATCATATTTTTAAGGTATTTATTAAACCGCTCCACCAGGCCATCTGTTTGTGGATGTTAAACACTGGTGCAAATTGACTTAATGCCCAATCATTCATAAAGCTCATGTAGTGTTCATGACATAAAGGTTGTGCCCTGATCCGTGAGGATTTCTTTCGGAATCCCCACCCGGGAGATTATCTTGAAGAGTGCCTCCGCAACACTACGTGCTGAATGCCCGGCCAATACAAATGGGCTATTAGACGGTTCAGTGTTTTCCTTTCCCCTAGATGACCTGCCATGGGATTATAATGAGCCGCCTGGAAAACCATTTCCCGACGGCTCGGCGGTATTAAGAGCTGGGTTGTATCTTCCTTTGTTTGAGCGTCCTTCATCACTCTATACAACTGCTCATTTATAATTGCGAAATATGGATATGAAAGTGCGACATTCGGCTGGAGTTTCCCATTCGGGAAATCCCCTGAGGATGGGAGGGGCCTCTCCCCCCCTCACGTCATCCTGACATTGAGCTGACGAAGACGGCCCCAGCTCCGCCTCCCCTGCCAGAGCATCGCACATTTCACATCTCGGGAAGGACCCATCCGCACATATTTCCTTTAAAACATTTCTAAATTCAGGCCAATTAGTCCCCAAAATCAGCAGATGGGTGAGGTGGGAACTAACCGTGGCCTCCACTCTAGGTTTTGTTCCCCGGAATTTAATCACAAGGGTCACCACAGGGTAGTTGTGAATATCCCCATGCACAAACTTCACCCTCACAGTTTTAGTTGTGCCCAAAGCCCCGTGTTGAACCAAGCATTGGTGGATAGTGGTTTGATTACAACCGTGTCCACCAAGGCTTGGTGAGTACCCCCCCTTGACTCTTACCGGTATCCAGTACGCTCCGGCCCAATCGGGGGCAGCCTGCGGAGTATCAGGGATCCGGACCACCGTTCCCAGCTCCATCACAGGGCATTGATCCAGGAAGTGCCCCGGATCCCCACAACTCCAGCAGGCCGGCCCAGGCACCATGCCCGCACTTGCGTTGGCGGACACTTCCACCTGAGGGGGAGAGCGGCAGGGCACTGTAGGGGCTGACGGTGGTGCAAATCCCCACACTCTGGGAACCGGCCTCGGCAGCGGAGCTCCTCACCTCCATGGGGCAGGAACAGGCCCTGGGGAGAGAGCAAAGTGAGAGAGAAGAGGGGAGGGGGAAGAGACCGGGGAACACACAGGGGGAGGGGAGAGAGAGAGAGAGAGAGGAGGGCTCTTCCACCCTCGTGTACACCACCAAATGATCCTCCGCGAGCTGAACAGCTTCCTCCAGCGACACCGGGCGGTGGCACTGGACCCACTCTGCCATCCCACTGGGCAGTCAATGGACCAGCTGTTCCAGCACCACTTGATCTATCAATCCCTCGACGTTACACCTCCCCGCCAGTAGCCAATTCCGGCACACATCTCAGAGCCATTGGGAAAACGCAAATGGGCGGTCGGTCTTCCCCAGCTTCAGGGTTTGAAAGAGCTGGCGGTACTGCTCCGGACACCGACCCACCCGCTGCAGGATGGCCCACTTCAAGTTGTCATATGCCAGGAGGTTAGCCGCCAGCAGTTGTTGGGCAGCGAGCTGGGCTTCCCCGGACAGCAACGGGAGGAGCCTGGCCACCCACTGGTCACGCGGCCAGCCCCAAATCCCTGCGGTCCTCTCAAACAGGTCAATGAAGGGTTCGGCGTCGTCATCCACCCCATCTTCAGGAGCGGGGGCTGGGGGCAGGGAGTTGCGGCTGTCCGGGGTCATGGCCGTCACTTTCTCCTGGCCGAGGAGGCTCCGGATTGCATGTCGGTCCTCCGCCTGAGCCCGCAAGATTAAAAAACAAACGGCGATCCTGGTCCTGGCGGAGCTCAAGCAGGGCTTGCTGATGGTTCTGATGCAGGCTAGCGAGGGACTGGAGGATATCGCTCAGCTGGGAGGGCTCCATGGGACGTACTTCGACTTCCCGGGTTTCGGCACCAGTGTTAGGGGGTTAGAGTGAAAGGAGAACACAGAGAAGCGGGTTTTCCAGGCTCAGGTAAGACTTTAATCCGCCACCTCAGTGCTTTACAACTTCGCAAACTCATCAGCTTCACAGGCACGTAGTAACTTTAATCCATCAAATTCATAGCCACGTAGTAACTTAAACACATCAGCTTCACAGGCACGTAGTAACTTAAACTCATTAGCTTCACAAACAACAGATTAATGTAACAGCTTCAGGAGTACCGTGGCCTTCCTTGTGCCAGACTCTCTCTCTCTCTTTCTGCTGGTGGCGTGGCTGCTTATATGCCACTCTCCCCATGCTTTCTGAAATTAGAAACAGGTGTTAAACATAATCTAGCTCAGGTACAAGCACCCTTACCACTTTCTCTCTCTCCGGACGGACGCTTGACCACGCCCCCGATACCACACAGTGCAAATAACAATAATCAACAATTTATTCATTTGGAGTGTTTTGTATGGAGTGTGAACATTGTACAGTAGGCAAAACCTGCAATTTGAAAATCTTGAAATTTATGTATGGATTCAGATGGGAATTTTTTTATTTTAAATGTTATTTATTTATTTACTTAATTTTATTTGATGTATCTTTACCCTGCAATTCATTCACCCACCGCTTATGTATATAGCCTATAGCCAGAGATGTGATGCCATGTACAGTATTCAGTGCTTAGAATATGAAAACATGAGGCAGTGAAAATGCATGTTAGATCCAGTGTAAACAAGACCTCTCTCTCCGTCAGAAGATATCCATATATCAGAGTTCTGTCTGATATCCAAAACCAGTCAACATCAACAGCTTGTTATGTTAACTTACTCTCCTACCAGCCCAAGAGTCAGCAGGGGGAATACAGAAGAAGGCAGGAGATGAAGTGATGATAAAAATGAAGAGTTTATTGAATAATCTTGAGAGTTCAGTCTATAGGCATGCGCGCGAGTACTTCAAAACAACGTGAGAGACATTCAAAATTACAATGGTGGGCTACAGGACTGTGTTTGTGCTGCTCAAGATTTTGAGCTTATTGATGCTTCTCAAGCAGAGTAATTGTAGTAATAAAGCAACCTCATCGTCCGTCCAGACAAAATTGCTCGATGCTTTTGCCATCTTCATTGTTTGTATTCACCGCTCTGTGGAAGAAAGCTTATGTGCGCAGGCGCATAGTGTTTCTTTACAAAGTGACATCGCCAACTACTGGCCTGACATGCATAATACAGCGTTTTTAGTCGTTTTCATGGATCCGTGTGAATGGATCGTTTTGAAAACGTTGTCATCTGTACGCGAAACTTTTCAAAAACGCAAAGGAAAATTTTTTCTGTTTTTAGTACATCATTTTCGTGTAAACGTACCCTGAGTTTTACGTGCCGCTTTCGACGTTTGCTGCAGTTTCCTGATGAAATGAACACTAGAGGCACTACAACAGTTGTACTTTTTATTAACTTTCACACAAATTACTGGTACTATGGCTGTTTATGACTTATAAAAATGTATTTTTACCCTATAACTCACACACCTGCTATGTTATTATATCAAAACACTTTTACTCTTAACGCATCATTTGAAAAACGATAACTTTTAATGCTTGTATTACAGTGTGATTAATCTGCATGGTAGCTGACTTGATAGAGTGTTGGACTTAGGACTCAGAGACTGAGCCTCAAGCCCGGCCAATGGCGCAGTAAAAATGAAGCGTAAGTATCATAGAAGCTCCACGAAATTACTTGGTTGCATCAGTAAATGTGTTTTTACTGTCTAATTTTCTTTTAAAACACTATCGGTTTAGGGTTGCCACCCATCCGGTAAAATACGGGATCGTCCCGTATTTTATAGATTAAATGATTTAAGCTGGTCAGATAGTGTCACGGTGAAATTGTTCCAGATCGGCAATTTAACATTGATATTAGTTGGAAAATTTGCCTGCAGTGGGTATGGGTCTGAAAAGTCCACACATTGTGCTAAAACGTGCTAATACTGTGGAGGGTGTGGTAAGGGACCGTCTGAAAAGTCCACAAATGGTGGTAAAACTGTGGAGTTTTTTCTATATAAATGTTAAATAAGATCAAACAATGTATGAATACAATCATAAAGACAAGTAATTTAATTAATTAATTTTTTAATTTTCTTTATTTATCACACATTATACATTTGCACATATACGGTGAAATTCTTCTTTTTCACATATCCCAGCTAGGCTGGGGTCAGAGTGCAGGGTCAGCCATGATACGGCGCCCCTGGAGCAGATAGGGTTAAGGGCCTTGCTCAAGGGCCCAACAGTGGCATCTTGGCAGTGCTGGGGCTTGAACCCCCGACCTTCTGATCAGTAACCCAGAGCCTTAACCGCTGAGCTACCACTGCCAAGTACAGGTGAAGGAAAAAAATAAACAAATAAAATTATAAAAATTATATTAAAAACAATATATATAAACCATCCAAAATGTATGCATAAGATAAAAAGACAAATAATCGAAAAATTAAAATAAATATATTTTTAACATATAAATGATGTATATTTTTATACAAGTCATGGGTCAGGAAAGTTGTCATTTTAGCATATAAGAAAGGATATACAATTTTTAATAATAATGCATATTAACTCAATGCATTTATTGCTAAAACTGTGGAGGATGTGGTTAGGGGCTGTGAATTTCATGATTTCAGTCTCTTATGTTTACATCTCGTGGCTATACTTTTGAAACTTTTGTGTATTTTAAGGTTTATAGGCTGGCCCATTCACTTCAGTTGTAAGTAACTGCAATGTTTGCTTTATATTTAAAATAAGGGATGTAAAAAAAATTTTTTTATTTTTTTTATTTTATTTTATTTTATTTATTTATTTGTGGTAATTAACATTATGCCACAAATGCTGTCGATTGGGCTAAATATGTATTGAACTTGAAATTAGAAAAATATTTGTAAATTCTATCCTCCAAACTAAATAACTAAATAACTATTACCAATATTATGAAATTCCACTTATTATAAATTCAAAACCTTTTTACAGCCAGGAATTTAAGATAGTCTAAAGTGCCTATGATGAGGAATATTCACTGGAGTAAAAAGTGTGACCAAAAACTATCCCTGGTCTCCCTTACAAAGTTATTGCATTAAGTGTACAGACATTTGTTCTTTCTTTCTTTCTTCCTTTCTTTCTTTATCCTCTCTCTTTTTTCCTATGGACCTGGCCTTAGTTTGCTAGAGAAGATGGTGGGAGACTGATTTTAATGAAACTGTCAGAGAGTTAGTGAGTGTGTGTGTGTGTGTGTGTGTGTGTGTGTTGTGTGTGTGTGTGTGTTTGTGTGTGTGTGTGGGCAGGTTTAAGTGGTTTACGAGGACATTTTTTTAAGTTACAAACTGGTAATTACAAGGGTATTATGCTATAAATGTGGTTTATGAAGACATTTCTAGTGTCCCCATAATTAAAATAGCTTAAAAAAAACATACTAAATGATGTTTTACTGAAAATGTAAAAATGCAGAACATTTTTTGTGAGGGTTAGGTTTAGGGGTAGGGTTAGGGTTAGGGGATAGAATCTATAGTTTGTACAGTATAAAAATCATTATGTCTGTGGAGAGTCCTCATAAGGATAGCCGCACCAACATCAAGTGTGTGTGTGTGTGTGTGTGTGTGTGTGTGTGTGTGTTGTGTGGGTTTGCCTCACTGCTGAGAGTGTAATTATGCTTCTTCCCCTAACAGACAGTCTGACAGACATATTCTCTCCTTCCTTCTTCTGTCTTTCCTCTCCTTCCTCACTCTGTCCATCTCATGGGGCCCCTTAAGACACAAATTAACATTGCATTTTGTTTGTCATCAGCCAACAAATGACAAATCAAGTTAAAATAAGAATGACTGAAATAATTGCCATTTTATACTCAATACCAGTACATAATTGTCATCGCCAATCAGATCTATGATGCGCAATAGAGTTATTGAAAGATAATTGTACACAAATGAGTCCTGTCAACATGTAAATCACAACAGTTGAAATCAATTAAATGGAATCAATTATAACATGAGAAAAGGCAGGCATAAAAGAAAAGCTGGAAGAAAAATAGAAAGCAGAACCAGTAATTAAGAAATACAGACAGGCCTTTACTTGTGATGAAGGGACCATAAATCCCACCAAGTCTCTTTCTCTCTCTCCCACTCTACCATCAGCACTGTGTAAGTTTTTAATCACACTGAAATGATTTATTTGAAAGTCAGCCGTGTGTCACCGCACTTCCTTTCATTTTTCAAATTGTTTGTGTTTTTTCTCTATGATAAATTTATCTTCAGACAACCCCAATATGACTAATTAACTCTGAAATATAGGAACCAGATGTTCGGGTAAAGGAAGTTTCTACGCGGCAGCCAAGAGAACATGCCAATCTCTCTCTCTCTCTCTCTCTCTCTCTCTCTCTCTCTCTCTCTCTCTCTCTCTCTCCCTTTCTCTACTCATTTTATGTTAAGTCAAACTCACTCTGCTCTAATGTGTGACCTGTCATATTGAGGTCCAGAGTAAATTTCCTGGCTACGCTGCACATCCTGCAGTTCACAGTCACTTTCCTCTCATTTCCATCACCTCTCTCCCCTCATCAATCATCAGCCCATGCCTAATAATCCTCCTCCATCTCTCCAAGACCACAAATTTAAAGGGAACATTTATAATTACACCTAATACACCATAAAGTTAAAAACATTTACACTAAGTGAACACAGGCTGTAAGCAAGTCACAAATTACTGCTGTTGATCTTGAAAGTGTTCGAACTTTGCTTCACATATACGTATATAGTATGTAGCAATTAAATAAATGGTTTATTTCGACATGAACATGAAGTGCTAAGTTGAAAAGAGTCTTTTTGGAGTGTTTGTGAGGGGGGGTATGTGTGTGCCGCTGCTAAAGCAAAGAGTCATGGTGCCGGGCCCCGAAGGGACGCATTGCTCTGACACTCTGACAGTTTGCCATGAGTGACGTGTGATCCGTACAAATTTCAGGACTAATAAATCTACCTGTCAGTGCGGGGGACTTGAAAGGGCTGAGGCCCTCGGGCTGAGCTTTAACACAACTCATGTTGATGAAATTCTGTAGGCTGGAGAATTATAGCTGTCAGAAAAACGCCCACGTCAAATCTCCAGCTTTTGGCTCACTTAGTCTCTATCTCTCTCTCTCTCTCTCTCTCTCTTTCCTCTTGTCCCCTGCTCTCTCAACACTTATATATCGCTCACGTACACCACCCCCCCCCCCCCAAGTCTATTGCCACAGCTAACTCACCATCTCTCTCCCTTCTATTCAATGTAGAAAATAAGACACAGACTTCTTTCATCGCTTGGTAACTATTATTACATCACTTTTATACCCTGCAACCTCAGGCCTTTCAAGCTGCACCACACAACACCATTCCTCCTCTGTTGCTATTACTGCACTTAACACAAAACACATACTCGCAAACACATTGCAGATGACATCTGTGTTATCTGTGTCTGGCATGACTCCGGTGGTGTGAGAAAGAGCCTGTCCTGATCTCTTCTGTTTTGAGGGGTTATAGGTGTGCAGGACATGGAGAATTGCTGTCAGCGGTCGAGGTTAAACAGGGGGGAAGAGCGAGGGGGAGACATGCTGAACGATTTCTCTTTGCTCTCTGAAAATTCAATACCAATACGCCAATAAATCACACACTCTCTCCTTTTCCTTTCTCATTACTTGAAGGCTTGCAGTGTTAGATTTATTCCTGTTTGTCTTTTATTTTTGGCCGTGTTTGCATAGCGTGTCCTCTCTGTGCACTCAGAGTGTCCGCAGGGCGATAACTCATGTTGTTTGGACACTTCTCGACTGGTGATGTCTTTCCCGTAAAGTCTATAAAGGGGGGATATCGGGACGCTTGTATTTACACTATAGAGTGAAGTGTTCAGTATTGTTTGTGTGCGTGGATCGCTGAATGGCCTGTCTTTTTAAATTTCAACAGCATTTTCTTTCCTGCACAGCAACCTCACCCTCTCATATAAAGGGGTTATCCTGACTTTAATCAAAAAGTTAATACATGTTCTCTCTCCCTCCCTCCGTAAGACACACAGATGAATCTCATAAAACCTGTGAAGAATATTTCTGGGTCATATTTCACACCAAAATGAATAAAAAGAAACAAAAAATTGTATTATAATAATTAAACCAAATTTTTAGGATCATTAAGAATATTTTCATATCACCCCCTCCCTAAATTATCATTATAGTAATGCAAAGTTTTAGTTAGTTTTTCTCATTTTTAAGGCAAAAGATGATGATATATTATAAAAAATGTTAACTTAAAAATTGTTAATTTTTTTTTTTTATTAATTTTGTTTTGCAAATATGTTAAACATTGTTTAAAGTCATTATATATGAATTATATATGATTTTTTTTATTTTAAGTAATTATAATTTAGATAATAAATATATCTTTTAGATCATAAATAATATTTATTTTAGATTTTTTTAATTAACAAAAAATGTGTAACGTGAATCACCATTAAGAAAAAAATTAATAAATAAAACATCCAGACACATAATGGTAATTAGAATTTGGGGAAAGTACTATATGCCTAAAAACATCTTAATCTAAATATGATTTTGGCATGAAATGTGACCTGGACATGCATGTTTTCATAAGATTCATCCACACAGGTCTCATTTGTCATTATTGTTCCATATTATAGGGAAATCCTGATCTGCTGTAATTTTGCAAACCTTCAAAAAAAATAAAAATAAAAAAAAAACAGAATTCATCTGTTTGACTCACATCTCTCGCCAACTATCTGCCACCGAATATTTATGATGTTCTTAAAAAACTGTTTCCACGAAGGTTTACACTGACAGTAAGTCTAGTTAACATGCCATAAATATGTGGTATAAAAATGTTTTTAAGGGAGTTTCTGAGTGTTCTGAAAAGAATTCACCAAAATGAAATTCCACACCCCATTCAATGATAATGTCATCAGATAAAGGAAATGAGTCACTACTAGATTAAAGCCTGATCCCAGTCATTCATTCACTGACCTCACCCCATCATCAACACTTAGTATTTCCAAAAAAAAAAATAAAAATCATGTCTCAATCTGTGAAAGTGTCATGGAGGGTGTGCCTGACAGGTGTGTGTGTGTGTGTGTGTGTGTGTGTGTGTGTGTGTGTGTGTGTGTTTGATAAAGTGTGTGATCTCAGAGCTTTAGCAGGGCTCGGAGATAGGAGCAAAAGTGCCGCTTTGCAAATCCCAACGATAAAGCGTTCTCAGTGTAGCTCTCAGTAAGTACACAAGATCTTTGAAGACAAATTAACAAGCAGCATGCGTGCACACATGCACATGATTCTGAAATGGGACCCTGGCTAACTACAACCAGACCTGTTGCAAATGTGATTTCCGAGCCTAATGGACTGAAACGTCGCTGATGGCTTTAAGCAGCTGAAACCGCATTCCTCTATTCTTCAGCCTGTTTGTTGACTCCTACATGAACTGGGGAGATTGGCCCAGGGGCATCCAAGCATTTGTGTGTGTGACAGCAGGGTCTAAACTAACAAACAAGAACCAGGATCCAGAGCTCTCACCCTTTCTGTAGCACCGGTATTGACCTCTGAAGTCCTGCAGCAGTGGTCAGAGCCAAAGTCCGCCCAAGATCTACTCACCTTTCACTTTTAATTCATCTGAAAACACACTTTCTGCCTCACTGAGTGTGTGTAACACAGCTACATTAGAACAATATTATAGAAAATGATAGCTACATTAGAACAATATGAGATAGAGATAGATAGACAGACAGACAAAACTCATATTAAGAGAGACTACAAGGAAAATACAGTATGTACTTTTAGGAAATTGTCACATTGCTGGACCATTTAAAATTGCATAATTAGTAACTAACAATACCCTTACAAAAACTAAGATATACTTTCCTTGTACATGTCAACTTTAACCTAAACTCTTGATAATTAAGAATAAAGGTTTATGGATATGCTATATGTCAAGTATCTATACATAATTTGTGCACTAAACACAATATACAGAAATATACAGTAAAGAAAACTAAACACAGGAATCTTTAATGGGGTATTTACACTTGGTCACTTTATGCGTTTTTATTTATTGGATTGCTATCCAATTGAGTAAGCACATTCCATTTACACTTGGTCACATCAGTGTGTCTCTGCCAAACGGATATAAATCCGATCTTCAATTCCCGGGCTATATGCATATAATCACTTCCATGATTATGCTAATGCAGGGCAGCAAATTTAAAAGATGTGATATATTATTTGATTTCAAGTGACTTTGCCGTGTGCATGTGTGTGTCTGTGTGTGCATGCTGTGTATTCCCCCCTCGAGCCTTGTCATAGGTAAGATGCATCATGCATGTCAACTGCGCTTATTGTGGTGTTCACTTTCAGTTTTCGTCAGCGATCTGCATCAAATACACAAAGTTCTGTTTCTCCAACAACATGCATGCGTTCCTTTCTTTGTTATTATTTACTGTGCGATGCGAGCCGTATGCAAATGCTCAGTGAAAGCTTTGATGTTTCACTTTTTCCATATGCTGACACAGAGCTGTTTGGGCGGAGTAAAGTTTACATATGTGGCTTAAAAGGTGCATCAACACTTGATGAGTTTCACCTGGAATGCGTCTCAAACCACCTTCGGTGGTGATCAGATTTATATCCATCTCAAATCCGTCTGGAGGGCATTTAAACTTGGTCAGTAAAACCACAAGTGATCAAGTGTAAATACATACTAAGTGTCCAGGATCCATATACACTCACCGAACACTTTATTAGGTACACCTGTACAACTACTTATTCATGCAATTATCTAATCAGCCAATTGTGTGGCAGCAGTGCAGTGCATAAAATCATTCAGATACGGGTCAGGAGCTTCAGTTAATGTTTGCATCAACCATCAGAATGGGGAAAGGCATGATTGTTGGTGGCTGGTTTGAGACTGGCTGGTTTGAGTATTTCTGTAACTGCTGATCTCCTGGGATTGTCACACACAACAGTCTCTATAGTTTATTCAGAATTGTACCAAAACCAAAAAACATCTAGTGGGCAGCAGTTCTGCTGACAGAAATGCCTTGTTGATGAGAGAGGTCAATGCAGAATGGCCAGACTGGTTTGAGCAGACAGAAAGGCTATGGTAACTCAGATAACCACTCTGTACATTTGTAGTGAGCAGAATAGCATCTCAGAATGCATTACATGTCAAATTTTTTCCCCATTCTGATGGTTGATGTGAACATTAACTGAAGTTCCTGACCCGTATCTGCATTATTTTATGCATTGCACTGCTGCCACACAATTGGCTTATTAGAAAATCGCATGAATGAGTTTGTGTACAAGTATACCTAATAAAATGGTCGGTGAGTGTATGCTCTACTTTATTGAGGAAGAACAGTTAAACTTGACATCTCGCCTCTCTCAACTGCTCCTAGCCCGCACACACTCACACACTCAGCATTTTAATATCCAGCATACTATCAAAATCACAACTAATGTTGAAGAGTGTCTCAAATATTATAAACATAGGCTGCGTGTTGGTGTGTCTGTTTAGAGTGACAACTGAACCATGCAGATGACCTCTAAATGACCCCTCTATCATGGCCACTCAATCATACCTGTCTCTTCACACACCTCCAACACTCCTTGGTAATGCAACAGGATAACACACACACACATACACACACACACACACACACACACACACACACTCACTCACAGCCTGAAAAAGCATGAGAGGGGCCAATCATACTGAGCAGGGAGAAAGTTAACCCCCCTCCCACAGAGAAGTTCACACACACTCTAAGCGCTCTCAGAGGGTTGTGTGTCTGACCCGGCTTGTCAGTTGTTATTCATTATTCATCAGGCAGATCAAAGGATGCCCAGCAGGAACTCTGAGGACCCTGACAAGAGGCAGTCTGTCCCCACTGTTGACAGGTCATCTCTCATTCCTTACTGACAAGGAATAGGAGTCACAGGAGCAAAGTCACACACATGAGCACACACACTTCAAACCACCAAAACCAAAGTGTGTGCATTCATGGACACATCAAAAAGTGGATTTTTGTTACCTTAAAGGGATAGTTCATCTAAAACTGTAAATATGCAATGAAACTGAAGGGTGATTGAGGCTAATATTATGCCTAGTAGTGTACTACAGAGGATAGAAAGTCATACAGGATTGGAACAACATTAAAGTGAATAAATGATGACAGAATTGATAGTTTTAGGTGAAATATACCTTGATCTAACCCTTAAAATTACTTTCTTTGGCATAACCTAATGTAGTTAGGTTGATTCTGTCATATTAAATAATATTTCTGAATTGAAGATTACCTTAAGCTTATTTTTAAGTTACCTTAAAAAGCATTTGTACAGTGTATATTTAAGTGTACTGTATGGGTGTGTGTATGTAAGAGTGTGTGTGTGTCTAGGGCTTACATTAGATGGTGCCCTTTTCTGGTATCTGTATTAGTTTAGTATGTATGAGAATCTGTGTATTTTCATATGGTTGTGTGCGTGCCTGTGTGTTTTGCCCATCTAAACAGTGACCCTTTCACTGTGTGTCTGAGCAGCCCCCCTGCTGCATAGGAGGCATCAATTACAGCCTGCCGTCCCACTGTCACAGCCTTTAATTAATGAGCCCACAGCACACTCCACCATGGGGCTGGCCTCACCGTGAACTCTGCAGGAATTCAAGAACACACACATACCCAAATACACACACAGATGCAGATGCGCATGCACACACAGTCACAGTCTCTCCTAAGCGGAGAGATAACCCACCACACACACACACTCATATCGCTCTCTCCCCTGCTGACAAGCGCTCCATTCGTCCATCAGACTGATAAACAGAAGCTTGTGGTCTGTGCGGGTCATCAGGTCATGGGACAGTTGTGGCTGAAATACAACTTCTGCTTCCCTTAGATCTCCCCATTCTCTCCCCTGCCCTCCTCCACCTTCTCTTTTCCTCTCAAATGGTCTTCTACTCTCATGATGATGTCACCCCAGAGATGCTTGAGGAAAGTTCCCCATACTGCAAGTATGAACTGAATTTGATATAGAAATTACTTCTTGACTGTTAAAAAAGTAAGTTCTTTAGGTATGCAGTTGTGTAGTATTAAAAGCATTATCTAACATACCACATCTGGAAACGTGGGCATTGTTTTTTGTCCTGTTTTGTGTTCTTGGACCTGTGATGTACTAACAGCAACCACTAAAATAATTTACCAAAGTACAATTTGGCCACAAGGAAAAACTTTTTTGGCACCTGTTGCATTTACTAAGGTTGAAAAAAAAAAAAAGATTTTCAGATCAATTATGATCTTCATTTGAACTATCCTGATATTGATTCTTAAAATCACAAGATCGACTCTTTCAGAAAGTATTCAGACCCCTTAATTTTTTCACATTTGGTTATGTTGCAGCCTTATGCTAAAATGCTTTAAATTATAATATTTTTCACATCAAACTACACTCCATACCCCATAATGACAAAGCAAAAAACTGATTTTTGATAACTTTGCAAATTTATTAAGAAAAAACTGAAATATCACATTGACATAAGTATTCAGACCCTTAACTCAGTACTTAGTTGAAGCACCTTTGGCAGTGATCACAGCCTCGAGTCTTTTTGGGTATGATGCGACAAGCTTTGCACACCTGGATTTGGGGATTTTCTGCTATTCTTTTCTGCAGATCCTCTCAAGCTCTGTCAGGTTGGATGGGGACCATCGGTGGACAGCCATTTTCAGGTCTCTCCAAAGCTGTTCGATTGGGTTCAAGTCCGGGCTCTGACTGGGCCACTCTAGGACATTCACAGAGTTGTCCCTAAGCCACTCTTGTGTTGTTTTGGCTGTGTGCTTAGGGTCATTGCCGTGTCATTGCAGGGTCAATCTTCGTTTCATCAGACCAGAGAATCTTGTTTCTCACAGTCTGAGAGTCCATTAGGTGCTTTTTTTTTGCAAATTCCAAGCTGCCTTTCATGTGTCTTGCACTGAAGAGAGGTTTCCGTCTGACCACTCTGCCATAAAGCCAGTGTTGCAGTGATGGAGTGATGTTGCAGTGATGGTTGTCCTTCTTCAAGTTTCCCCCATCTCCAAACATGATCTCTGGAGCTCAAACAGAATGACCATCGGGTTCTTGGTCACCTCTCTTACCAAGGCCCTTCTCCCCCGACTGCTCAGTTTGGCTGGGCGGACAGCTCAAGGAAGAGTCCTAGTTGTTCCAAACTTCTTCAGTTTAAGAATTATGGAGGCCACTGTGCTCTTGGAAACCTTCAATGCAGCCAAAAAAAATGTGTTGCCATCCCCAGATCTGTGCCTCGACACAATCCTGTCTCTGAGCTCTGCAGGCAGTTCCTTTGATCTCATGGCTTGTTTTTTGCTCTGATATGTATTTTCAGCTGCGAGGCCTTATACAGACAGGTGTGTGCCTTTCAAAATCATGTCCAATCAATTGAATTTGCCACAGGTGGACTCCAATTAAAGTGTAGAAACATCTCAAAGATGATCCAGAGAAATGGGATGCACCTGAGCTAAATTTCAAGTGTCATAGCAAAGGGTCTGAATACTTATTATGTCAATGTGATATTTCAGTTTTTTATTTTTAATAAATGAACAAATCTTGTTTTTGCTTTGTCATTATGGGGTATGGAGTGTGGATCGATGTGGAAAAAATCATTTAAAACATTTTAGCATAAGGCTGCGACATAACAAAATGTGAAAAAAATAAAGGGGATTGAATACTTTCTGAATGCACAGTACATGTCTAAACATTACAATACACTTCAGTTCCTTGAAAATGCCTGTCTTGGTGAGGTCTTAACATAAGCACAGTAATTTATGTCTAACGTGAACGTAACAGCAGGACAAAAAGCAGATTTGCTGTTAATTTTCAAAAAAACAAAAACAAGAAAACCACTCACTGCTCTTGACTGGATAACTTTAGTAGCTTTAAAAATTATAAATATATTATAATCATACAGTGAAGGCAAGTAATTTAAGCATTCAGAAATTTTTCAGTTTCTGAATGCTCACTTAAATACTTGATACTGCTGTTAAAGCTTCTTAAAGGAATAGTTCACCCAAAGATTCTCCCATCTTACTCAAACTCATGCCACCCCAGATGTGTATGACTTTCTTTCTTCTGCTGAATCCAAACTGTTTTTTAGAAAGATTTTTAGAAGGATATCTCAGCTCTGTAGGTCCACACAATGCAAGTGTATGGTGACCAGAATTTTGAAGGTCCAAAAAGAACATAAAGGCAGCATAAAAGTAATCCATACAACTGCAGTGGTTAAACTAATGTCTTCTAAAGTGGTATGATTGCTTTGGGTGAGAAACAGATCAATATTTAAGTCCTTTTCACTATAATTGTTTACTTCTGGTCATTCTCCAATGCACATTCATGAGAGCACCCAGTTGACGCAGCCTCTCGTGTGACGTAAGCCCGTTGGCATGTTCACGTGAGAACTGATGCGATACACCCGTAAGTGCAGCTCGGTTTATTTACAACAGAACGCTGTTCACAAAGCTTCATTGGTTTTGCTTTCATTTGAACATGCCAACGCACTTACGTATCACTTTAGAAGACATTAAATTAACCCCTGGTTTCATTTGGATTACTATGACTCTCTGTGCTTTTTGGAGCTTTAAAGTGCTGATCTCCATTCACTTGCATTGTATGGACCTACAGAGCTGAGACATTCTTCTAAAAATCTTTCTTTGTGTTCAGCAGAAGAAAGAAAGTCATTCACATCTGGGATGGCATGTGGGTGAGTAAATTATGAGAGAATTATTAATTTTTTGGGGGTAAACTATTCCTTGGATTTTTTATCTTTGTTCTGTTGTTTTTAGTTATTCTATTGATTGTAATGTTTCTTTGTTCTTACTTTATTATTGACTGTTTACTTGTCTTGAATATTTATTTGATAAGTTTAAAAAATGTTTACTCAAAATAGTATTTTGTTGTGGTATTGAAATTGGTATTAAAAATCATCAAATTGCTTTCATGGGTAAGCAAAATGGAATCAAATAAAATCTGAATCAATTCAAGAGCTTGTGAATCAGAATTAAATCCTACTCAGTCGAATTTATGCTTTTTGCATACTATATAGTAGAGAAATATGCATATTTGTATGTGCGGAAAATACACTCTCCTCTCTTGTTCTGTTCATCCAAAGGTTAGCAATGAGCATGACCCCTCTCTTTTACTCACTGTTTGCGTGTGCGCACTCTAAGTTAAGAACAGCAACACAAAGGAGAAACAGCACCTAACGCTATAAAGAACCCTAACAACAAAAACTCCCAAATTACACTAGGTGACATCTGGACAACCTTACAAGTGCGAACACCAAGGAAAAAGTCTTCAAACCAGGTAGAAAATGCTCCCTATTCCAGCTTTTTTTGTGGACCAGCAAATAAAAAGGAGGCCTGATAAATTACGGTCAGAAAGAGAGCATTGTAGAGGTGACATTTTGACCATTATACTTGGTCTGCAAAATATTATCTTTATTAATGTGAGCAGAAATCAAGCTCTCCACAGCACTCTGGAGTATTTGAACAAATAGCTGTGTGAGAGCTTCAGGCAGTGAAATAAATAAAACAGTAACAAGCTGCCTCCATATTTCATTTTACAGTCACCTCAGAGAGCGGAGGGGAGGTAGAGCTAAACGGCCAAGCCAAACACTTGGAAGTTTGCACACTCATAAATTAACAGCTTGACAGTTGAAAGCGCTCTAACTAATTCATCATACAAATCAATCTATCCACCACAAGCACACTTTTTTTTACTTCCTTTCATCATTTACATTTATTACAGAAGGTTGTCTTTCTTCTTCCAGGAGGGTTTGGGTGTTGAGGTGGTAATTTTTTTTTTTTTTTTTTTTGGTGTGATGGGGATGTTCTTAAAGATTTATCTGAGTCTGGTTTACACTGAGGGGATATTTCATGTGCTATGCCATAATTTAACGTAAGTGACTTAGAAGTGACGGAAGGAATAGAGCTATAGATTAACCTCCAATGAGGATTTAAAGTCAAGAGCGATTGCTGAACGAGAAAATATTTTGCCCATTAACTTCATGAGTTATTTTCGCAGTGTAAATCAAAACGTACAAAAACTATAGGGGAATTGATTCCAGCTGTGCTCAGGAGAATATGCTGGAACGAAAGCTTATCAATATGAGCACGCAGGCAACTTGTGTGGCAGCATGCCTTCACAAACCCCTTCACCCCAATCTCTTGCAGTGGTTTGGCATGGTCACGGCATGTTAAAGTGCTATTCATCTTGACAGCGGGGTGAAGGTAGGTTTTGAGAATGTGCAGTTGTCTCGGGGGTGATTCCGCACGTCACTACATTGGTTCGGAGATTGACAGTGATACCGCTTGACGTCCGCGTACGTGTGGGGAAGATGGTTAGAGCACTTGGTGGAGAGGGACAGGGTGAAACAGAGATGGGTACTGTTCTGCACAGCATGAAACAAACTGCTGTTGACATCCCTGTCACCAGCTCTCATTTCAACAGCACAGTAAAACTGAAGGCAGCCTATTAAATGGAAAAAGAAACCGCAAAAAATAAAGTGAAAGAGAGCAAATATGCATTAAAGGGTTCACTCTACAATGAAAATGCATTTGCTCATCCTAGTGGTGTTCCAAACCTGTACAGTATCACTTTCTTTCTTGAGTGGAACACAAAAGATTTTAGGCAGAATATTAGGCACTGCCGACCTTAGTTATTATTCACTTTTATTGTATGGATTGTAAGGATCTGACAACTCTTACTCTTGCTTTGAACTGTACAAACACAGCAACACACGTATCCTTTCCTCCATTTAAAGTTAAGTGGAATTTTATGGGAAATAAAGTGTATAAGAGATGACAGACAGCATATTTTCATAAATCTTCTTTGTTGGCGTGAAGTTCACTGGCAGAAGGCCTGTCAGCAAACTGTCTCTTTAGTTTAACAGTCAAGCATCAGGTTGATATGACTGTATCAGCCTCTCAAAATGGAAAGAGTAAAACGGAGTGAAAGGCAGAAAGACCAAGCAAAAATTAGTGAAGGAGAGAAAACAGATAAAGAGAGAGAGAGAGAGAGAGAGAGAGAGATTAAGTGTAACTAAGATATTATTATCGATGCCAAACAGCAAATATGAGGCCTTTCTTCTCTCTTACTGGAACTGTAACTTAAGCCAAGGTGCTCTGAGCTACACACGTCACTAAGAGTTTGAGTAAGTGACTTTGACGAGGTGGCCTGCAGCCAAGGCGGTAAGCCCACACACACACACACACATGTATGCTATGAAAAATATGCTCCACTTCACCTTTGGTTTGGTGCTATGCATCTACTGTTCTTCGAAAGATAACAGACGATCGCAAAGTAAAAATCCACCCTAACACATCGCAAGACATAAAGCGTGTGTGCACGTTAACACACAAGAATACTCATCAATGTTCGACATTATGAATAAAACATGAAGCAGGCAGTGACACAAAGACATAATGTCCTGTGTGACATTGTGCGTTGTTCGCAAGTGCATGAAAATATGACACTGTGACATGCAGAGCACGGCAAAGAGAAATGAATGGCATTAGAAAAGCTCTCTCTCCCTCATGACTAAAAGGCTAAAGGCAGAACTGCCCATACCATTCTGTCCTTGCCATCCCCTGCCAGGAGGCTAACAGAGGGAATCTGCCAGAAACAGGGGCAAGCTCAATCACCTCACGTCTGAATGTGCTACCAACAGGCTGGTATTAACAGGTTTTAATAGGTATTTCCCTTTAATATTCTCCAGGCTGTTAATGTGTCTATGTGTGTCTTAGTCTTTCTCTCCCGGGTCACTGTGCGTAATACTTCACAACATTTCTGAAGTCATTACGACACCATTTCAACCTCCCTGAGCCTGTCACCCACCTCCAGCTGAACAAACATGTGATCCAGTGTGTGCACGTGAGCATGTTTTTGACAGGGTTGATGTGTAGAGGGAAAATGATGGATAGCATTCATTTTCTTTTATTAGGGACTTTGGGTTGTGTGTTTTGGCTATTCAGAGAGTGAGAGAGAAGCAGTTCATGCCAGTGGAGCATTTAACATGTTATTGGGTGGGAAAAATGGGGGAGGAGGACTAAGCAAAGCTAGACCGCTGGCAAACGCAGCTCATCTCCATAGCTATTGACACATTTTTAAACAGTACTAAAGAATAACTATAATTTCTGGAGACTGAAGGATTTGCTCTGTTTGGCAGAACAATACTTTTTTTGGGGCTGTAAACACACTCCTAGTTTAAAAGCTGCCATGCAAACATTGCTCACTTTTATCTCTTTAAAACCAATGTTATCAATGTTCATTCAGCCTATAACTCAAAAGCACACATATACAAAGTTGTTTGGTGTGAGGAGAGATAACCATTGCTGTTGGGCAGTAATGTAGTAAAAGGAGCGATGCTAGTTGAATATGACGGCCATAGGAATGGAAGTCTTGTTACAGTTAAAAGAGCCAATCACCTTTTTGATAAAGACATCACCTTGCGTGCATCCGTATTAGCTAGAGCAGCCTGAAAAACAGTGGTATTTATTTATTTATTTATTGTGTGATCTGAGCTAAAGAAGCACAATTTATGATACCATTGTTGTCAGATTATATTGCAGACTTAAAATATGATGTTTGATCGTAATCTTGACAAACCATTTTGGAGATTTCAGTTTTCCCCCAATTCAAGTAGACAGTGTCATGGTAAACATTCAGTACCCTGGTACATATAAAAAAAAACATGCTATTATCATCTCATACAATCGCTCTCTCTCTCTCTCTCTCTCTCTCTCTCTCTCGCTCTCTCTCTCTCTCTCTTTCTTTCTTTCTTTCTTTCTTTCTTTCCTTCCTTTCAAAATATAATAGCCCCTCTCTTTATTTACCCTGCCCCACTTTATACTTATACCCACACTTTTTTCAATGTCAACTGTGGACTTCTGAAGAATTTTTATTGGATTTCCCTGCTGGACAGCAAAGGCCATTTATCCTGTCTTGCTCCCTCTTATCTCTCTTTCCCTTTCACCCTATTTTACTCTTTTATAAGTGTGACAGCCATTGTTCATTGCCTTTTATTGCTTTTATTTATTTTTTTCCATAGAATTGTTCATTTTTTGACAGTTCTGCAATATCGCTAACACAAAACTGTGTATAGGGCAAACCAGCCAACTTGACATAATCTTAAGTAACAAAACTGGAAATTTCATTTTAACTCCGAAACATTCATAATATAACCCAAGCGTCACCCACTCTCTTGTATCCCGGTGTCCTCAACTCTTGTCCCATAGCCAGTGCTCTCCCATTCTCTACACATGTGTTAGTGATCACACATTCAGAGTTTTGATTCAACATTAGCGTCATCCCTAGGCTTCCTTAAGCATGAAACATTCAAACGTAAACTCTAGCAGCTAAAAGGCCCTCTTACCTCTTTCTTGTGGTAATATGTTTGCCGTTTCTTGTCCAGACTTTCCCTCAGAGAGCTCTGAGTGTAGGCAGAGAGTGCCATATGGCCATAATCACATTACTGATGCCATAATATGTGTCGAGCTGTCAGAGTTCATTTGAACTTCTCCCTCATGGGGTTCAGGCATTTCTTTTATTTATGTTTCTTTTTTGATGTAGGGTAGATAACAGCGGTAAAGCATCTGTGTGTGCATGTGTGACATTGAGTATGGCAGAGGACTGTAAGTTTGTGATTAGTGTTGGTGGATAGGGGCCAGTTTGTGTAACCTCTTCCTAATTGTGGGCATGTCTGAAGTCATTGAGCTTTCCATGCTGAAACTCTGTCAGGAGGTTGAACCCTGTCTATCTGTCAGATTGCATCCACCTCATTCACTCCAAGGGGAGACTATTGAGGGGAGCAGAGAAAATTACAAAGACAAAGAGTAAGAGAGAGAAGACTTACCATATTCTTTTCAAACTGGAGCTTGCAAATTTACTTGTCTTACCTGTCTTTTCTTGTTTCACTTCCTATGTTGATTAGGGCGGTTATGGAAACAGTGTGTTTTAAATGTTCTGCATTCAGTATATTTAATGTACTCACAAAGTAGCCCTACGTGTGTAATAGAGTCCAGCTAAAGGGACTAAAGATCTCTCTTGATTTATGACAGTATAATAAATCACAGTGTAACCAAGTGATCTGATTATTAACTTTATTATTTTATGAAGTGATTAGTAAGCTTAATTGATAAGCATGATATGACATGGTGTATTCGTCAAGATTTATCACTCAGCAGTTGTACCATGTGATGAAACTGAAACTCACTCATAGGAATTTCAATGCAATCTCAATATATCTGGGAAAAAGTCTGCACATTTATAATTATAAGATAGGTATAAAAAAAAAAAATACCACAACAAATTTACAACAGGTAGAAAAAAATGTTTGTTTAAAGCTTTATGGAGCAACTCAGCAGTTCTGGTTCATGAGTGAAGATTACATTTTTTACAAGCCACTTGAATTTATGGAGGCTTATAAATATGCGCACATGTGCAATGTTTAGTGAATTATTGCCATTGGCAGGTCACCTTAATATGTCATATTAAAGCAGCAAGGCTGTTGACAGGTGCTGTTTGACCCCCATCAAAGCACACACACACTCACACACACACACACACACACACACACACCTCAATTTGACTCATTTTCCATTTCTTCTACCAAAACCTTGCCTTGCACTCTGAATCACATTTTCACACATACATACATTTTTGACACATATGCTCTAACATAAACATACACCTACATTTTAGACACAGACACAAATTGTTTAAACCATCCGTAAATAGATTAAAACCACAATGATAATGGAAAAGGGCATTAAAAATGGGCAAACTCATGAGTAATTCAGTCTGAATTAACACAACAGAGAGGCAGGTCACACTTCAGCAGATACTTGTCAATACAGAAGTACACTCAAGTAGAACATTGGCCACTTGAATGCTCTTGTGTTAAGCCAGAGGGGGTTAAAGAGAAAGAATGTGAGACACAGAAAGAGGTGGGGGGAAAGAAAAGAGAAAGACATCAAAGGCCATGTTCCATTCAGAGACCCCACGCAGACAGCGGCAGGTCCTCATAAGACAGGCCCCCTCATGAGTTCCCCCACCAGCAGTGAGCTGCTCTGCTTATCAAAGCACCACAGATCTATAGAGGAGCACTGAAGCAATGCTCAATACACACACACACACACACCTCAAATCCTTAAATAAGGCTGATTATATTGGCCTCACCCATCAGCGGTTTCTCTGTACCACCCATCTTCCCTGGATCCCCAAGACAAACCCACACAAATGTCTCTGTCTATCTTTTGCCTTTTCACCACTTTTATTGACAGGGCTATCTACAAAAATGACTGGAAATGATGGGGAGAAGAAGAGGGAATGGAATTGGGAAATGATGCACATCAGATTCAAACTCAAATTGGCCACATGAGCACCACAGCCCAACGTGTCAGAGCACTATGCTAACAGCTAGACCACACGCCCAACTTCACTCTCTCTTAAATATTACCCTGTTGTTCCCTTGTTTTCCTAGACAATCGTTCTACGAAGGTTTTGCTGGTCACATATAAAGCAGGTTAACCCTCACAGAGACCCAAGAATTGGCATTGGTTATGTATTTTCCTTTTTCCTCCTTGAGAATGGTCTTAGGAAGTCACTGATTTTTCAGTAATTAGGTTTTATTAAGATATTAACATTTATTAAAAATTAATTAAAACAAATTATTAAATTTTTATTTTTTTTTTTTGTTTTGGGGTGAATTTTGTGTGACTTTAGCAAGTTGAGACATTTAAAATGCAACTTTCTTCCCACCAACACTTTTGCTGTGATAGATTTCAGAGTCTTGGCTACTGTTATGTGTAGTAGTTGTTTTTACTGTTTTTATTAAAATATATATATATATTATTTAATTGTTTCGAATAAATGTTGCAATTATGCTACGTTGGGTCTCCGAGGGTTAAGTAATGGTTAAGAGGGTGATGGAAGTAATTTTTTCAATGTTAAAAAACTTTTTCCTAACCAAGCTTAACCCATAAAGGCATACTTCAGGTCTTTAGTGACCCGGGACATCATTCCACATTCTGTGTACTTCATCCATTGTTTGGAACTGTGCCCACACCTCTTTTGTATTCCTCAATCTCTTTCTTATAAATAGTGTAAAACAAAAATGTAAAAATTGCACACACACACACACACACACACACACACACAAAAGTACCAAAAGTGTATAGTGTCATTAGATACACTTGGTATGTAAGAGTATCGCGTGTGTGTGTGTGTGTGTGTGTGTGTGTGTTTTTGCACTTCAATAAATTATGTTTTATGATTACTTCATATCTATATAAGTTTACTATCACAGGATATCTATTTATTTGTTTATTATAAGAGAAATTACTAATATTTTCATACAAATATATACTATATCACGTTGATTTTCTGTGCAATAATGAATTATCAACAATGGTGAATTATTCCATATGTGTGTCCACATACATATTATACATGTTATTTCTTTCTCAAGGTGGCACTGATGTGTCAGTGATTGACTTGATTTACATTTTACATTGCTATTTGACGAAGAAGTAACATGGAAGTAAACTATAGCAAGTGTAACACATGAACAGTATGATTTAGCTATTGTCATTTGGGTGTACTACTGAAATTATAAGTTGTGCGTCTATTTAGACTCAATAAGTGTCTAAGAAAATACTTATGTGGTATCTTATCTGTAGCTAATGTTTAGCTTATGTATATCTTATGTGTTATGTGTACCTCAATATTTTTTAAATTGAAATTTCAGTGTGAAAGTAATTAATCCTCTTCTAGATTTTTTGTATTATCTCTTTGATATATGACAAATAAAACATCAAAATATATCAAAATATATTTTATTCTATTATTTTCTAATTGTCTTTAAAATATTTTGAAAATTTGACACTATCTGTTCATTTTGTAGATCCCTTTGTGATAGATATAAGTGCCAGGTCTCTAAAGACCCAAACATGTAACGTGTGTTGGGTGAAATTCCTATGCATTTAAGGGTTAACGTGTTCAGACAATTACAGTGCATTCAGAAAATATTCAGACCCCTTCATTTTTTCACATTTTATGTTGCAGCCTTATGCTAAAATGCTTTAAATAAAATAAAAATTTTCACATCAATATACACTCCATACTCCATAATGACAAAGCAAAAAACAGATTTTTGATAACTTTGCAAATTTATTAAAAAGAAAAAACTGAAATATCACATTGACATAAGTATTCAGACCCTTTGCTATGACACTTGAAATTTAGCTCAGGTGCATCCAGTTTATTTGGATCATCGTTGAGATGTTTATACACTTTGAGTGAAGTCCACCTGTGGCAAAATCAATTGATTGGTCATGATTTGGAAAGGCACACACCTGTCTGTATAAGGCCTCGCAGCTGAAAATGCATATCAGAGCAAAAACCAAGGAATGAGGTCAAAGGAACTGCCTGCAGAGCACAGAGACAGGATTGTGTCGAGGCACAGATCTTGGGAAGGCAAAAAAATTTTTTGGCTACATTGAAGGTTCCCAAGAGCACAGTGGCCTCCATAATTCTTAAATGGAAGAAGTTTGGAACAACCAGGACTCTTCCTAGAGCTGGCCACCCGGCCAAACTGAGCAATTGGGGGAGAAGGGCCTTGGTAAGAGAGGTGATCAAGAACCCGATGGTCACTCTGGTTGAGCTCCAGAGATCATGTGTGGAGATGGGAGAAACCTTCAGAAGGACAACCATCACTGCAACACTGGCTTTATGGCAGAGTGGTCGGAAGGAAGCCTCTCCTCAGTGCAAGACACATGAAAGGCCACTTGGAATTAGCAAAAAAGCACCTAAAGGACTCTCAGACTGTGAGAAACAAGATTCTCTGGTCTGATGAAAAGAAGATTTAACTGTTTGGCCTCAATTCCAAGCATCATGTATGAAGGAAACCAGGCACCGCTCATCACATGCATAATACCATCCCAACGGTGAAGAATGGTGGTAGCATCATGCTGTGGGGGTGTTTTTAGCACCAGGGACTGGGGGACTGGTCAGGGTTGAAGGAAAGCTGAACATAGCAAAATACAGAGATATCCTTAATGAAAACGTCATGGTTACTGGTGTAACCTCCGTTCCCTGATGGAGGGAACGAGACGTTGGTGTCACTGACCCCTAGTGTCACTACATCGACACCAACGTCTCGTTCCCTCCATCAGGGAACGGAGGTTACACCAGTAACCATGACGTTCCCTATCTGTCACTCACTCGACGTTGGTGTCGATGTAGTGACACTAGGGGTCCCTATACAAAATGCCACAAGGCTGAACTGTGTTACGTGAACTGGCAGTGTGTGGTGGGCAGACTTGCTGTGTGCCTCATAGCCAACACACCAGGTCGACACGTAAACTCCCCCAACACAGTTATGAGTGTCGAACGGCCCTTTTTAGGGACAAGTCGACTACCCAAAGACAGAGACAGGCTTAACCCAGTCGTGGCCTCTTTTCCCCTTCTCTTTTTCCACTCCCTAAACAAGAAGGGGGATTATCCGACTGGGCCGCCAGGTCTAGTCGGGGGATGTCCCTCCCAAGGGGAGGACACCGCAGAGACCACACCTCGCCCCAAGAGAGGGGGGGGATATTTAAGTGGAATAATACATCACATGGTCTTTCCAACCATGTGGAGAGCCTTCAAGGTAGATCCTCCCCAATGGGGAAAGAGTTACTACAACATGGAGACTGGGGCAGAGGGGCTCTGCCCAAGGAAGACATAGATCGAGAATTAGCGGAAGATATAGATTGCATGGGGTTAGCCTTACAGGGAACCGCCACATGCGGAGCACCTACCCCAGAACCGGGCTCTTAGTTAGCACGTGTACTGGGCTGGCAGCGAGTCTCTCCGAAGACTCGACTGCCACAGGGCTCGGAGGAAGTCAACCAGGGAACAAATTTTGTGAACACTACTGGGAATTAACAGCGCACGTCTTCAGCTCAAAAGGAGGTGGAAGGCGCTATGTGCAAGCGATACACCCGGCCGGCTATCCCGGGCTTGTCTGCTTGTTGCGTGCCACTACCTGGGACGAAACTGGTTCCACCCGGAGGTTGTAGAACCTTGCAAAGGTGTTGGGTGTTGCCCAGCCTGCTGCTCTGCAAATGTCTGTTAGAGAGACACCTCTGGTCAAGGCCCAAGAAGCCGTTACACCACGGGTAGAATGGGCTCGTAGCACTACCGGGGGCGGCATGTTTTGGGCGAGATATGCCATAGTTATGGCATCAACGAGCCAGTGGGCGATCCTCTGCTTGGAGACAGCACTTCCTTTCCACTGTGCACCAAAAGCAGACAAAGAGCTGCTCAGAGATTCTAAAGCTCTGCGTGCGATCCAAATAGATGCGTAAAGCACGCACCGGACACAGCGACGACAGGGCTGGGTCTGCCTCCTCCTGGGGCAGCACTTGCAGGTTCACCACCTAGTCCCTAAAGGGGTGGTGGGAACCTTGGGCACAAAGCCCGGTCAGGGTCTCAGGATCACGTGAGAGTAACCTGGACCGAACTCCAGGCACGTTTCGCTGACAGAGAACACTTGCAGGTCACCTACCCTCTTGATGGAAGTGAGCGCAGTCAGGAGGGCAGTCTTCAAGGAGAGTGCCTTAAGCTTGGCTGACTGCAAAGGCTCAGAGGGGGCTCTCTGTAGACCCTGAAGAACTACAGAAGTCCGATGAGGGAACGAGTTGTGACATACAACGAGAGCACAAACCACCTTGGCGGTTGACATATGCTACCGTTGTCGTGTTGTCCGTCAGAACTAACACGTGCTTGCCCTGGATCAACGGCCGAAACCTCCGCAGGGTGAGCAGAATTGCCAGTAACTCGAGGCAGTTGATGTGCCAATGCAGTCACGGACCCATCCAGAGGCCGGCGGCTGCGTGCCCATTGCAGTAAAAAGTGCCTCCCGCGACCTTGTCAGCTCTTCATGCACTTCCGGGAAGAAAGGAACAGGGGCGGGGCGTGGCTTTGAGCGGCGCCGCGAGCCCAGGAACCAATCACCGAGCCACGAGGGTTCAGGGAAGAGTGGTGAAATCCACTCTAACCGACGCTCGCGGCTGCCCGGGGAAGCATGTCGTCATCTCCGCGTCAGCCTGTGACTGGGCAATCGACCCCGAAGGGAGGAGCCCAGCTGAGGCTTCCGACTGGACGAGCCCGCTCTCCGATGCTGCGCTCGAGAGCTCATCACTTTCGTGGGTTCCGAATAAGAGGTCGGTGAGACAAGCCAGCGGACTCACCCGGAAGCCCGATCGGGGCAGACGAGCGTGCTGGGGAATGGGAGGTCCGCGGGGGGATACCCGGCGGAGGCGGTCCCATTGGGGTCCCCAAATTGCCCCCAGTGCTAGGCGCGCTGGCCTCAAACCCGTGGGTAAAAGGACCGAGGCGGGAGCCTCTAGGGTGGCTCGCTTTCTTACGAAGGCGAGCCGCGACCGCAACGTTGCCATGGACATATTCTCGCAATCAGAACATGACCATCCACGAACGCTGTCTCCACGTGAGAAGTGCCCAGACACGAAAGACAGTGATCGTGACCGTTAGAAGGCGAGAGATAACGAGCACAACCAGGAATAACACACAATCGGAAAAGCATCTTTAAAAAGACGCGTCTTTAAAAATACGTTCCATGTGTGCGCTCTTTTAGAGAAATAAATACTCTTTTAGAGGGGAAAAATGCTCTTTCAGAAAATATACTCTCTAGTTTTTCTGCCGAAGCGCCCAGGGGCGTTCTCTGCAGTGCACCAGTGCAGAGGGGGGAGAAGCCGCTGAAATGCGCCGTCAGATCCAGCAGAGGTGAATGAACAGTAGTATTCAGCTCGATCAGCATGACCGTTCGGCTCCGAAGAGAAAATCTGAATGAGTGGTTGCATACCAGCTCCTTTTATACCCATATGTTCAGGGGAGTGGCATGCAAATACCACTTGCCAATTTCCTTGGCCTTTTATCAAAGACCAGAGGTGTCTCGGGCTCCCAAGAGTGACCCCTAGTGTCACTACATCGACACCAACGTCGAGTGAGTGACAGATAGGGAACCTGGTCCAGAGCGCTCAGGACCTCAGACTGGGCCGAAGGTTCACATTCCAACAGGACAATGACCCTAAGCACACAGCCAAGACAACGCAAGAGTAGCTTAGGGACAACTCTGGGAATGTCTTTGAGTGGCCCAGCTAGAGCCCCGGACTTGAACCCAATTGAACATCTCTGGAGAAACCTGAAAATGGCAGTCCACCGACGGTCCCCCATCCAAACTGACAGATCTTGAGAGGATCTGCAGAGAAGAATGGCTTGTCGCATCATACCCAAAAAGACTTGAGGCTGTAATCGCTGCCAAAGGTGCTTCAACTAAGTACTGAGTTAAGGGTCTGAATACTTATGTCAGTGTGATATTTCAGTTTTTCTGAATGCAGTGTATAACCATTTGTACAATGATTTTGCTTTCAAAACATTGCTCTGTTTGTTGGAGCAATTCTTTTTGGTGACCATTATGGCACAGAAATGACACATTTCGCCTTTACATCTCTGGGCTGGTTCCGCATAACACCACTACACAAACTTAGTTGTGGCTTGGGGCATCATTGAGGCACAATTAAAGTGCTAGTACAATGCTTTTTAAAAGACATACAAGAGATCGTCTCACCACTGACCCTCCCAGCATCCATTTTGTCATGTCATTAGCACTAGTGTTGTTTCCTCTGCTTTTGACTGGAAGCCTGTTGTAATTGCAGGTCTAGTTATTTTCCTGCAGTCTCTCAGTAGTCTGAAGAGTACAGTTTTACAAGCTCTCTCCCCTTCTCTTGTCCTCTAGTGATCAAAGCCTCTCTTTCACAGATACATTTCCCCATCAGACAATACCTCCTCACAAGCCGCTGTCAGCTCATCTTCTTTTCTTTAATTTCATCTTTTAAAGTTTTTTTTAAACTCTCTTTCTTTTTAATCCTCATTCCCCTACCGCTCTCTCTCTTCTCCTTCTTTGTGTGTGCTGTCAGGCATGACAGGTTGTAGCTGGGAGGGACGAGTGCGGAGAGAAAGGTAGAAGCAAATTTACAACAGGACGCCACCTGGCCTTACCTCACTAGGACTGTCAATCACAAATACACACACACATGCTGTGTATATATATATATATATATATATATATATATATATATATATATATATATATATATATATATATATATACACACACACACACACACTAGTTGTGCTCATATATACACTGATCAGCCACAACATTAAAACCACCTGCCTAATATTGTGTACATCCCCCTCCTGCCACCAAAACAGGGCCAACCCGCATCTCAGAATAGCATTCTCACCACGATTGTAGAGAGCGGTTATCTGAGTTACCGTAGACTTTGTCAGTTCTAAATAATCTGGCCATTCTCTGTTGACCTCTCTCATCAAAAAGGCATTTCCGTCCATAGAACTGCCCCTCACTGGATGTTTTTTGTTTCTGGCACCATCCGGAGTAAATTCTAGAGACTGTTGTGCGTGAAAATCCCAGGAGATCAGCAGTTACAGAAATACTCAAATCAGCCCATCTGGCACCAACAATCATGCCACGGTCCAAATCACTGATATCAGATTTTTTTTCCCCATTCTGATGTGAACATTAACTGAACATTAACTGAACATTAACGTATCTGCATGATTTTATGCACTGCTCTGCTGACACACGATTGGCTGATTAGATAATCGCATGGATGTTTGTTGGTGCCAGGTGGGCTGGTTTGAGTATTTCTGTAACTGCTGATCTCCTGGGATTTTCACACACAACAGTCTCTAGAATTAACTCAGAATGGTGCCAAAAAAAAAAAAAAAAAACATCCAGTGAAGGGCAGTTCTGTGGATGGAAATGCCTTGTTGATGAGAGAGCTCAACAGAGAATGGCCAGACTGGTTCGAACTGACAAAGTCTGTGGTAATTCAGATAACCGCTCTGTACAATTCTGGTGAGAAAAATAGCATCTCAGAATGCTATTCTGAGATGCAGGTTGGCGCTGTTTTGGCAGCACAAGGGGGACCTACACAATATTAGACAGGTGGTTTTAATGTTTGTGGCTGATCTGTGTATATATACAGTATATTATTATTATTATTATTATTATTATTATTATTATTATTTAAAATATATATATTATATATTTGCACTCCCACCAAGATGGCTGAATCTGCAGCACATCTACAACAATCAACAAATAAGCTGTGAATCTGCAGAACTCGTGTCATTGCATACCTGTATGACTTTCTTTCCTCTGTGGAACACCAAAGGAGATGTTAGGCAGAATGTTAGCATCAGTCAACACTCACTTTTATTGAATGAAAAAAGACATTAGGGTGAGTAAATGGTTACAGAATATTCCTTTTTGGGTGAACACTTTAAGAAAAGCCTTACCCTTACATTTATAAAGGGCTTACATTAAGTGTTTTGTTGCAACTGGTCACTGATCTCCCTTAGATGTTGCATAACTTGTAATGTATTTTTCTGGATCACCATGGTGATAGTCAGGGGTGAAACCTGAGTGTCAGTGTTTGTGCTCTGAGCGGCGACAGTAACTGTGGTAACTCAAAGTGACGAATGGCTGCCATGGTGCATTGATGGGCTCAGGATGATAGACAGTCACTGACACAAGTGCTCAGGACATGGCTGCTGACATCATGCTGTCGCCCGAGGGGGACCAGCGGGCTCCCGTGAAACCTGAGGACCTCTGTCGACTACAACGCATATGCACACACACGACTTCATGCCTTAATCGAGCAATTCACATAGAAGAATTTTAGACAGGCGAGAAATGAGAGGAAAGAAAAAGGAGAGCATATAATTTCAGCCAGAGGAGAAGAGGAAGCGAAGAATGAAAGAGAGAGAGAATGAAGGAGAGTTGTGCCCTAAGGGTTGGACAGGAGGAACATTAACTTTCTTTACATTATCCTGCATGTCTTTTGTTCTTTTTCTTACATCTGATGATTGACATCTTGCAAAGAGATAGGGGGGGGGGGGGTAGACTGAGAGAAAAAGGAAAGATACAGTTGTATCTCTTTGCTTATATATAGTATGTTGAGAAGAAGTGGAATGAATGTGGCAGGTTATTTATTTATTCTTTCACTTTTGTAGCATCATGCTTTCCTCTCAAGGAAAGGAGACAATGATTTACAGAGTAAAACCAAATAAACTAAATTTTTAGAGGTCAAAGCCCAGTGCTAATTCAATATTTAGTTACATAAAATAAGTTCTGTAGACTTGTGGTTAGAGCATGTGTTTCAAACAGCCCTGGTGTTCATGTGGGTGAAAAAAAAGTAAGCTTTTAAGTTTAGGGAAACAAATGCTATTTAGATTGGCTTAAAAAGGTTTGGCATTAAAAGATTAGTTCACCCAAAAAATGCAATTTTGTCATCATTTACTCACCGTGATGTTGTTCCAGACCCATATGACTTTTTTTCTTTCTTCCGTGGAACACAAAAGTAGATATTAGGCAGTATGTTGGTTTTAGTCACCATTCACTTTCACTGCATAATTTTTCATTCAGTGAGATAAACCCATTCAAGTCTCTCTTGTTAACATGAGCTAATTTAAAGACGCTGTTTACAGAAGTGCCGAATTTCCTTAAAGACACAGTACCGGTTTTTAGCACATATTCAACAAATCAATGTAAATATCTGTAAATAGTATAAATTCTGAAATTAAACAATTAAACTGTAACAAAATATACTACATGCAATAGGTATGTCCCAATACCATTTTTTGGAGAATGAGTACTAGTACCGATACCTCATTTTTGGCACTCGTCGATACCAAGTCTGATACCAGTTTTTTTGGTATCTCCATATCGACAGTTTATTTACATTTTTTCAACAAAATGGTGTTTACATTAATTAATTCATTAAAACTTTAATCAAATGAATATATAACAATTTATTTTCAACATAATATTGTATTATTTTTTATCAAATGAAGTGCTTATATACAGAACCTCACAGCACAGTCCAAAATACAGCGTTGGAGTTATATTTTGCCAGATAATGTGCTGCATAGCAGAGCATTACAGATGTGAGATATTGCTTAAATATAATACAATTACTATTGATTTATTGTTGTTATTATTGTTAGTAGTAGTAGTAATACAGTGAATATTATATAACTTTACAGTAGTGATATATTTCTGTCATACTTTTTCTGTGAAACACTTAAACAAACAGAGCCCGTGATGCTCATGATGGTGTTTCCATGTATGAGCCAAGGAGGAGCTTTAAAATGACAAAATGTTCCTCATTTGTAAGTCGTTTTGGATAAAAGCGTCTGCTAAATGACTAAATGTAAATGTAAAAGGTATGTGCTGGCACAACACTGTCTCCACATATTCACAAAAGCTCACATTTGATGTGCGCCGCACATGCCAACTATATATTAATCTAATTAAATCACAGCTGTTAAATAATCTCACTAGGACATAACATGATTTTTAATTTGTGCGCTGAATGTTTACGGAATGACATTCGTATTTCAGATGGTATCAGTTTTTGGTAGCGGAGCATTTTTACGAGCACGAACACGAGTACGAGTGTGGTATCGGACCAGTATCGAGGCATCCCTAATATGCAATATAATATCATATTTATTGATTAAATACATTGATTTGTTCATTTTTTTAAAAAGCTAAAATGTGACCAAAATGATGAAAAACTAATACAACTTAATTTGTCAAATTAATATTTTCATATTGAACCTAGTTAAAAGGTCCCCTGTATAATTCACAGCATTAGCTGGGAGAGAATTTATTTTATATGTAAGCAAAAGGGACATTATAACTAATATACACCCATATGAATTAATCTCAAATTGAATCTAATTGGAATTGAATCGAGAGCTTGTGAATCAGAATCGAATCTAATAGGTAAATTTGTATTGATATCCAGCCCTAGTCATACAGGTTTGAAACAACACAAGGGTGTGTAAATGCTGACAGAATTTTCAATTTGGGGTGAACTGTGACTTTAAAAGGACAGTGCTAATCATGGGGGCAGTCATTGCAGCCTGCTCTCCTATGGAATAAATTAACCCAACTCTCGGTTCCCACCTCTATCTGTCAGTGGATCACCAGCTTTCTGACAGATAGGCAGCAGCTAGTGAGAATGGGGAAATTCTCCTCCAGCACATGTACGATCAGCACTGGTGCCCCCCAGGGATGTGTACTCTCCCCACTACTCTTCTCCCTCTACACAAATGACTGCACTGCCAAGGACCCCTCTGTTAAGCTCCTAAAGTTCGCAGACAACACTACAGTCTTCGGCCTCATCCAGAAGGGAGGTTGAACAGCTGGCCATCTGGTGCAGTCAAAACAACCTGGATCTGAACACACTTAAAACAATGGAGATGATAATGGATTTTAGGAGGAACACCACAGCATTAACCCCGCTCACCATTATGAACAGCACTGTGGCAGCAGTGGAGTCATTCAGGTTCCTGGGCATTACCATCTCACAGGACCTGAAGTGGGAGACCCACATAGACTCAATTTTGAAAAAGGCCAGGCAGAGGTTGTACTTCCTTCATCAGCTGAGGAAGTTCAACCTGCCACAGGCGCTGCTGATCCAGTTCTTCTCAGCGGTCATGGAGACTTCTATAACTGTCTGGTTTGGTTCAGCACTAAGTCTGACATCAGAAGATTTCAAAGGATAGTTCAGACTGCTGAGAGGATTATTGGCACTCCTCTACACACCCTGCTAGAACTGTACACATCCAGAGTGACGAAAAGGGCTGGTAAAATCACTCTTGACCCCATTCACCCAGCACACTTCCTTTTCGAACTGTAGCCCTCTTGCCGGCACTACAGAGCACTGAGCACCAGAACAGTCAGGCACAAGAACAGTTTTTTTCCCTCAGGCCATCCACCACATGAACAGTTAAAACTGCCGCCAAATACTTTCCTTTATGTCAATACAACCATGTGCAATATTCAGTCCATCCATTTCTACTTACAGTATATCTATATTTCATTTATAGATGAATATACTTCTTCAATATATTACATCACCTGTACATAACTGTATATCTGTATATAAAATATTATAACAGCATTATTGCTCTGTTGTATATTTCTCTTTTTATTTATCTGTTTTTTTTTTTTTTATGTCACGTAAATATGTTTAAATGTATATGTTTGTATGTATGTATTTATGGTTGAATTCTCTTTGCACTGGAAGCTTCTGTCACCATGACAAATTCCTTGTGTGTGTGTAAGCATACTTGGCAATAAAGCTCATTCTGATTCTGATTCTGATTGTGCTGTCATTCAAAAGTTAACTTTAGGTGAACCGTAGTTTCTGCACCACTCAAGGCCTTTATAGGTTTTCTTTTTTCCAGATAACGCTGATCTTCTGGAGTCTGTGTAACTGGAGTCAAGATGACCGGCAATGGAAGTATGGATATTTGTCAGGTGTATTTTGTTGATTCATGTCTTTTATTTTGAAATTCTAGTTCCTGTTTCATGTCATGTGTTCCTGTTTCCCTTGTCATGTGATTTCTGTTTTCCCTCCATGTTCATGTGTCATGTTTTCATTGGTTTATTGTTTAATTAGCTTGTTATGAGTTTTGTTTGTTCATTGGTTTATGTTCTCCCATGTCTTGTATTTAAGACCTCATGTTTTCATTGTCTAGTTGTCAAGTATTTAATGTGAATGTGAGTGTAGAAGTTTATGTCAGGCCATGTTTATTGTCAAGTTTTTGTCAAGTCAAGTTTTTAGTCAAGCCATGTTCATGTTTATATTTAGTTAGGGTTTTTGGATTTCACATTCTGTAATTAAAACTGCACTTGGGTTCTCATCATCTTCGTCTTCATCATCATTGCCAGCAGCCAGCACATGTTACAATATTACATATTCATGCAGGTTATAATCTATTATATATTGCAAGTACTTTGACACATAAACCCCACTTTGTAGCTCTCGCTCTCCTGAGAAAAACTCACACTGACTCCAATCTACAGCATCAGCTCCCATACCTCTCTTCCCCCTGAGTTCACACATTAGTCTAACATGTCCATGTCAGCTCTCCATCACATGCAGGCACGCAAAGACACACACTGCTTGACGCAAACATGTGACTCTGTGAGCACTGCGTAGGGGAGACTAGGGACGGTTGCAACAGGGGACGGTTGCAATAAGTCTTATTCCTCCAATCAGAAACATGCTAGAGTAATGACACTCATAATGCACATGCTCAGTTAGACCCAACCCCCACCAGTAAGACAGAAGACACATTCAACATCTGCTGCTGCATTTATTGAAAATATCTTGTTTTGGAGGTAATTTTTTCATGAGCTGTATTTTTGTCATACTGTCCTGACCTTTTGTATGAATTAATCAAAACTTACTTAGTTTGAATCATTGTTTTGTTGACTTTTAAGTGACATGGTTAGCATGTGTCAAGGTCAGTGTGTCTAGCTAGCACATGATGTTCTGTCATGGCTGATAAGCTAAGCAGCCATATCAAAACAGACAACAGTACAGTATTTTTCAACATAAACAAGTCATTGTGGGTTACATAAAATGATAGTTCACCCAAATACAAATTTGTATTGCTTTTTTTTTTTTTTTTTTTTTTTTACAAAAACCTTATAACATGGTCATTTCATTATTTCGTATTAACATGATCTTATTATTGTAATGGTCCATTAGCAAATAGTAAGCCATTATTGTTAGTCATACAGTGAATAAATCATCTAAAAGTAGAAATTGTATTCTGTTTGTTTTCAGTATGTCAAGAATGAGGAAGAGGGTTACTAATAGAGGGGTCCTCCTCAATAAACAGTTGCAGTTTTGTACAGTAAATACATGTTTAATAAAAGTTTGTTGCTTTGCAAATTGTACCATTCTTCCTGTCTAACACTGAAATATGGAGAGATTGAATAGCATCTGTAACATCTGCACACTGACTCAAGGTAGGCCTATGTTCTAAGCATAAACAAACAAAACTCAATAACTGTTATTTGATCAATATTACTAAATAAATAAAAACTTATATCATATTTTTGTAAAACAATACATATTTTCAGAATACTGTGCTCATTGAGACAAAAGGCAAAAGTTAATTAGTGAACTTTAATGTATTTTTAACATGTTGCAACTGTCCCTGATTGTGCTGCAACTGTCCCCAGGGTTGGGGTCAGTTGCAACATCTGATTCTTCCATTCAAATAAATATTGTGAATAATATGTCATATGTAATCATCTTTAGATGGTATGGGTAATTAGCAGACAGGTGTAAGTTTAATATATAAAAACTGGTTTAGTCCAAATAGTCTCTGAGTTACTGAGAGAAATGCAAAAATGTTGCAACCATCCCCAGTCTCCCCTGCCTCCTCTCCCTGCAGTGCCAGAAGCTCTTTCTCTTTATAGAAACAGATGTCCGCTATAAACCCGCACCTCCTCTTCAAAGGTCTCGAGTGCTGGGATTCACAGCTTTATAAATGTGTGTGCTGACTTTGATGAGCCAAGGCGTCCTATTTAGCAGCTCCCTTAAAAAATCCTATAGACGGCCGCCCACTGTGTCAGGATGAGGATATTAGCCTGTCAATGAGGTGTAAACTTTGTCACAATGCTACAGTTGGCTTCAAGAGAACATTAAAGGGGAGGATGATGTCACTCAAGGTTACTTCACAAATAACTTACCACCTCCACGAGGAAATGGATATAAAGCCATTATGGCTCTGTAAAATTCTGTAAGCTGTGGTCATTGTATTTGGCTCTAACTCAGTGCTTACAAATAGGTTTCTTTTGTTGTATGAATATGTAGTCTTATTCATCTCCTGGTTCTTTGTAGATCATTCTTTGCCATCATAATGTCATGAGCCTCAAATGAATGGCATATTTCCAGTAAATGAATATAAATGTAATACTTGTCATTCAATCCACATTAGCAAAAGAAAAGGGGTACCAAGTTCTGCTTGGACAAAAAACTTTCACTGAGGCTTTTATTCATTGGAAAAGATTAGTGCATTTTCTATTGGTGCCAGCTGCCAGTTTCTGTGCTGTTTGTGTATGGATATGATCTGTCCTTACTGACATTATCTTGTGTTCCTCAGGCTCCTCCTATCACCCATTCTGATCTAAAGCATTCGCTCAAAGACTGAGAGACCTTCTCCAGACAGACATAACTTAAATCTCACTAAATCCACACATGCAGCAAATTACCCATCCTGACAGCCGCAGTCAATCTAGAATATTTACTTTCTTACTTCTGAGCAGAGAGTACACAATGACAAAGTCTCTCAGAGGATAAAAAAGGAAACTCAAAAAGAGGACAAAATATGCTCTCTTTCCATCAACCCTCCACCCCTCACTCACCCCAATCCCTCTCTTCTCCCTCTGTCACTCTTTTCTCTGTCAAATCAATGCCACCAAATCTGTTTTGCTGGCACATCACAGAGCGCACTGTTTATAATCCCTGGCAGTTTAATGGCAAACCCCTCTCTTTCATTTAGTCTTCCCACATGTGTTTGTAGATAGAATCTGCCTGCAGACTGAGATCAACACATATCAGAATGCTAACACACACAAACACTCTCTTTTCGGGGAGGGAAGCCGTCACAATAATGCCCCTAAAGGGCCCCATCACCAAAGAAAGTTCATTTTAACATGCCACCCAAAAATACATATTTTCTAAAAATGAAACCTCCTATCACAGAAGATGAGCTGTGTAAAAAAAATTAAAAAATTAAAGTAAGAAATTTGTTTTTGTATCAGAGTAAGAAATTAAGTATTTGCTTTTAGATGCAGCAGGAATTGCGATGATTTGCAAGATAGCGACAATATACTGGTGACAGCTTAGAAAAGATTAATTGCACTTGAACTGCACAGCTTACATATCCAACTTTTAAACTGATCATATCGACAAAATTCCACAGATCAAAACTAATCTAGAGAAAGCATTCCTACTCACACTAAAGAATACTGCTCCATCTCTGCATGTTGTAGATCATATAACAGAACTCGATTAAGCATTTGAGCTAAGTGAGCTCTAAGTCTACAAAAACATGCACAAAACTTAAATCATATTCTACTGCGATTTAAATTTGGTTAAAATATTTTTCCAGTGAATTAAAGAAGGATGAAGGTGTAGGTGAAAATACGCATAGAGGTTTAAAAAAAGATTGAAAAAAGAAAAACTTAACAAAGAGAAAAGGAATAAGTACATCCTCTGTGGAAGAAAAGAAAAGAGGGAATTGGTGGAAGAGTGGAACAGAAGGAAGATGATGTTGAGGAGGAGGAGGATAGGCCGTCTTTGCTCTACCCTGTGGGAAGATAATGGGTGAGAACCTCCTTCATATCCAAACAGTATGCGTGTGTATGTGTGTGCACACTTTTTCCCCCTGCTGTGTGTGTGTGAGCATGTGTGCATTTTAGATCTACAGAGGAATGTGATTTATATTGTGGAACTTTGATCTCCTAAAAGGCTTTGAGATTTACACAACAATAATTCTTCTTGGCCAGCGCTGAGATAAATGATGTGCTTATGGCAGAAATCCAGAGCAGATTTTAATAGACCGTAGGGAGAGGGGCTGGAAACAGAAGACATTCGCCCTACATGTATTTGACAGGCTCACACAGACTACAGTGCACACTGGAAAGAGTCAGAGGTTAAAACAGTGTATAAATATCATAGATAATAAAAATCAAGGGCACCGAGACTCTCGAATAACATTATGGGCATCCTGTCTTTCTCATCACTGCTTTAAATTAGCCAGTTAAGGAGCAAATGGCTCTTATGTTGCTGTTGCTTAACAAATGTTAATGGAAACAAATGAGAGGTTAAGCTATGTTTGTGGACGGAAGAACAGATTACATACTGTAAACCTAAAGTTTTTTTAAGCCTAAGAAGATCAAATGACTTTTACAAGTTATATGAGAGAAGAGGAAGCTATAGAGGTGAAAGATGGCTGCCAGAGGCTGGTTAAAACATTAAGGCACCAATAAACACTTTCTTACTGCCATTGGCCCATGTCATCGGTGGGTGTGACCTACACCTACTTTGACGCCAACATCTTTTTTCTTACTTATTTTTAACAAACTTAATTTCTTCACTTTGTCAAGATCAGTCAACATGAACACACTGGAGTGCAAACTTACCTAAATATGTACGATCGTTCACGTAGAGATATATTACAAAATTATTATTTTTTTAAAACGCTTTCATGATCTTACATGGATTATTTTCTCAAAATTCATCATAAATACAATAAGAGATGGTATCTGGTGATTATTATAGCAACGTATAGTGTGTAAGTGTTAGCATTAGCACCATGAATGCAGAATGTAAACATGACAAATTACAAATTATCTACTACTAATGTACATATGTACTGTATATAAATACCGTTGCTCAGCTGTTTGAGCTTCTTTTTTAGCTCTGAGCAAAGAACAAATAACTTTGCAATTAATGTATCAGAGCCTTTATGATATATTACAGCCATGGCCCAGTGGTTAGTTGGTGCACATGTGCTGACACATTGAGCCATGGGTTTGAGTCTAGCTTGCAACATTTCCTGGTTTCTCCTCTTCTTCCCTTTATTTCCTGCCCTCCCTCCAGAATCAATTTAAATAAAAGTGTTAGAAGGAGAAAAAAACATTTAGGTTTGTTAAGCTGTGTTAACCTTTAGACTGAAGCCATATGGGTTAGAGTCACTAGTATTTAACTTTGACACATACACTCCAAGTCCTCAGACATGCAAGTGTAAGGAAGACAGAAAAAGAGAGAAGAGAGAGGAAGGGGGAGACATAAATGAAGACAGTGAGAACACAAGTGCCAGCCTTTTGTCTTTTCATGTTTAATTTGTGCTCTCTTTCACCTTTCACTGAGGGACTGTTTCTGTCAGGAGTGTAATGCTCTCCAGCAGCTCTCACAGAATGGATGACTGACAGGCAGCCGTGGGTTTGGTTTCAATAACACCAAGCACAAACACTGTAAATTTACAGCTACAGATGACTCTCTGAAAAGATCACCCAAATCTCAGCAGCCATAACTAATTTTCTCTCTGTCTCTGCACCCCCCCCCCCCCCACCCCCACCCCCCTCTGTAGCAGCTGGTTGTACTCAGTATTGGGCCTGACACGGCACTTTGAAATAGCAATCAATGCCTTTGTACTGCAGGGAGGACTCGTAAAAGTGTCATGGCCAGAATATACGGCACCGTATTTCATTGCTTTTCTCTATTTTTAAATGCTGAGTTATGGTGGTGGAAATGTGTACCTATTAAAGGTGATATGATGTATTCTCTGCCTTGTTCTGAGGCTCATTCATCAAGTGGGGACTGAATAGAAAACTGCGCCCACTTCTTCACCCTCTTCCCTCTCTCTCCTCCAGCTCCCCAGTTCTAGTGGGCTGTCAAGGGTAATTTATAGCACGCAGGCAGTGTAACCTTCTGGCAGGCTTTGTGGAAGAAGCTTGTGCTCTCTCTCTTGGCAACTAGTAACCTTTTATAAGGCTCAAACTTGGCCAGGCCACTGGGCACTGGAGACAAATCCAGTCAGGACCTGAAAAGTAAAATGCAATTGAACCTGAGTTTTCCACAGAAAAACTAAACCAAATAAATCATGGAAAATGAGTGGAATTGTGGCTAAACTAAATAGCAAAACCAATCAATAAGGGCAGCACTGATTGAAGGGAAAGAGTGTGTGGACGATTACAGCTTGACATCATTGGATGTTGATTTGGCATTTATTTGTGGTTCTTGCTATGTGTGATTTAGTGTCGTAGAGAAAGGCAGTGAAAGGGGAGGAGGGGGGAGTATTAATGGTTGAGATACTGCAAGAGTAGACTAAAGAAATATTTCACTGCTGTTAGCTGGGCCCTTCATGTAGCATCTGAAATGAGGATGTGCATTCCCAGTTAACAAATAGTTTGCATATGGCTTTATCAAGAGCTTTGGACAATGTAAAGTTAGTTCACTTTCCTGCACTTGGTATTTTCCAAACGTTTAGTAGAGATTTTAACTAAATAGTTGCCTTATAGCTAACAATTGTGTAAAAAATATAAATAAGTTATTTCTGATTATGTGGTCACTTATTAACAGGGTTGGAAAGGTTACTTTTGAAATGTATTCCACTACAGATTACAGAATACATGCTGTAAAATGTAATTTGTAACATATTCCGTTAGATTACTCAAGGTCAGTAATGTATTCTAAATACTTTGGATTACTTCTTCAGCACTGGTAGATTTTTTCACTTGTTTTGACTATAAAAACTCAGTACAGTAAGACAAAATAAACAAGTTAAAAATACATTCTCTGAAAAACCTAAATATCTTATGCGGTTGTTTCTAAAACAAGATAAATCAAATTGTTCTTGTTTTAAGGACTTTTAGATATTTTTACAGGAAAACAATAAAAAAAAATATTATCAAGAATAGGATTTTTGCCCTAATATCAAAGGTCTTTCTAGAAAAAAAGAAATTATGATCCAACATGAATTTTCTTGATAAAAAAATATGATCATGCCTGGTAACATGTGCATGTTAAATGGCTAGAAATAGCATTTTAGCTTAGCGTAAAGCTGACAATTTACACAAGGTTTATTTCTATTTCTTCTGCTCTAAACTTACTTCAAACTTAATTCTCTGTCTGCTCGTATGAATGTAACACATCATAAGAAAGTGTTTCACCGCAGTTCAAATGCACTTTGGATTGCATCATTTATATGTATAAATGTATTCCATCTGAAAGGACTAAATATTAAATTAAACAAATGACAATAAAATGCAAAGTAATCTCTTCAGTAATCAAAATATTTTTTGAATGTAACTGTATTCTAAATCAGAATCAGAATCAGAATGAGCTTTATTGCCAAGTATGCTTACACATACAAGGAATTTGTCTTGGTGACAGGAGCTTCCAGTATACAATAATACAAAACAGCAACAAGACTTTTAAAAAATAATTAAAAATTCAATAAAAAATTAAAAAATTATATTTACATACATATATATATATATATATATATATATATATATATATATATATATATATATATTGAAAAGAAAATAAAGTATATATAGAATACACAATAGACAATATATATATATATATATATATATATAAATATATATATAAATATATGTGTATATATACACATACATACATACACACATACACATATGTAGTGCAAATCTAAATACAAATCGGTTATATACAGTGTGAGGGAATGTAATGGCAGAAGAGGGTGGATGTGTTGGATAATGTAAAAAGACTAAGCTGTGTATTGCACATTAATTATTGCTCAATGGGGCAGTTTTAACTGTTCATGAGATGGATAGCCTGAGGGAAAAAACTGTTCCTGTGCCTGATGGTTCTGGTGCTCAGAGCTCTGAAGCGTCGGCCAGAAGGCAACAGTTCAAAAAGGTAGTGGACAGGGTGAGTGGGGTCTAGAGTGATTTTTCCAGCCTTTTTCCTCACTCTGGAAGTGTATAGTTCTTGAAGGGAGGGCAGGGGGCAACCAATAATCCTCTCAGCAGTCCGAACTGTCCTTTGTAGTCTTCTGATATTCAATTTCATATCTGAACCAAACCAGACAGATTTTGAAGTGCAGAGGACAGACTCAATGACTGCTGAGTAGAACTGTATCAGCAGCGCCTGTAGCAGGTTGAACTTCCTCAACTGGCGAAGGAAGTACAACCTCTGCTGGGCCTTTTTCACAATGGATTCAATGTGGGTCTCCCACTTCAGGTCATGTGAGATGGTAGTGCCCAGGAACCTTAATGACTCCACTGCTGCCACAGTGCTGTTTCGTCAAAATCAAATAACAATGATTTAAATTGTAACTCTAGTGGAATACAATTACTTACATTTTGTATTTTAAATACGTAATCCCGTTACATGTATTTTGTTTGTAACACACTTGAAGGAAGGGTTCAACAAGCGTGTGATTCGTTTTGGGTTCTTTATTCAGCCAGCATCATTTGCATGATCATTCACAGATCTAGTCACAGCTTGAGCTCAGTGCAATACTGTCAGTCATGTCAATGTAATGTGTACAACTACTAACTCTTTTTCTTCTTTCTTTTCTCTTTAGGTCTACTCTGGGATTCTCTTCCTGGCTACTGCCACCTACTGGATACTCATTGCATAGCTGTAAGTATACTACAAATATACCTGCATACGCTGAATAATTAAACAACAATTATTAATAATCAATGAATTTTGGCTTTTTATACAAAATTAAATGAATCTGTCAATATATTCTATGTTTCCCCACATTCTCCGCTACAAAATAGAATGTAGTCTCGACATTCTCAAAATACATTACTTGTTATCCCCCCAGTTAGATTATAGGAGTCAGTGATACAACAGTTCTAGTACTTGTGCTATATTTTTACACATCACACAACATTTATCTAATTTTTCATGCAGTGTGTTTGCAGTCAGATTGTGCACCATGATCTTCTACCACCATCGCTGTTCATCAACAGGAAACTGTACTTTCACTGAAGGAATGTAACCTTTAACCATGGAAACAATCTACTTTGTAAATGTTTTCTTCTGGAATGTTACGGTTACTACTTTATCTTCAACAAAACTGAAAAACATGAACTTAATCTTAATCTAGTTTTAATTCAACATCTTAACTTTTGTTTTAACTATAACTCATTACTTAGATTTTTAGTCAGCTTATCCATCTACAATACTAGGCTGACCTAGTGTATGGTAAGTAAACATCTTTTCTGTTTCTCAAAGGATATATTCTTTTGCAGGCAGGTTGTGAAGGTGTTTCCAAGTCACTCTCTTCAGCATCATCTGTTTCTTCAACTTCTTCCCCTTGTGACGACACATCATCTTCTCCTTGGACTGCTGCTTGCTCATTTTCCTCTTCTGGATCTGTATCGTTCAGCATCACTTCAGGATGAGGTTCTGAAGGTTTTGACTGCAGACACCTACCGTCGTTCTTACTCTCTTTGTTTACTGGCATCCCCATCAAGCATCTCCAATCATCCTCACCGTCTGAACTGTCACAGTGTGTTTGGTTTTGCTGTGTTGATATTTTGTCAACCCTGCCATTTTTCTTGTTTTGTTTTGCAGGTCTCACAGGTAAGTATTCTTTCTCTACAGGTAAGTAATCACACGGTAACAATACATTTCTGTGCAGTATTCTGGTTCTTCCTTTCCTATTTTCAGGTCGAACTTCGTATACTAGACTATCCTGGTACTTCCTCTGGGTGATGACATGAACTTGTTCTTCCCAAAATGATTTGAAGCTTCCCAGGTCCACCTTTCTCCTTAAAGTTATGGACAAGTACTCTATTTTCATGGATCAGTTCAGCTCCGTGCACTTTCTTGTCGTACAAAGATTTTCCTCTTTTCTTCTCTTTGTGTGACACTTTTGAGGCTAACTTATAAGCTTCCATCATTCTCTTTCTCCAGTCCTCAGCATAGTCACGGTAAGAGGAGCTTTGGTCTTTCGCTGTTACACCAAACATAATATCAATGGGCAATCTGGGAGTACGGCCGAACGGGAGATAATAGAGTGCAAACCCCGTTGCCTCACTCTTCGTGCAGATGGTCTCAGGTAAGGTCCACAGCCTGGCTAGCAAAGTGCAGTTGAACCGTTCAACCTGACCGTTCCCTTGTGGGTGATACGGTGTTGTATGGGAACCTTGCACACCACTGTACTCTTGCAACTTTGCAAACAGAATGTTATCAAATTCCATGCCTTGGTCATGGTGCAATTTTGTCGGGCACCCAAACTTCAAAACAAAGTCTCCGAATACTTTGTCAGCAGCTGGCTTGGCACTCTTGTTTCTACATGCATATGCTTGAGCAAAGCATGTGAAGTTGTCCATCACAACTAAAATATATTCATATCCTCCTCTACACTTCTTCAGATGCAGAAAATCAATAGAAACCAGCTCAAACAGACACGTTGTGGTAATGTTAGTCAATGGAGCTCTGGTTTCTTTGTTTGGACGTTTGCTTCTCAAGCAGCTACAGGTGCGCGTGACATAATGTTCCACTTCCTTTTGCACGTGGGGCCAGTAAAAACGATCTCTGATCAAGTTCAGCACCCGTTCTGCCCCTAAGTGACCCATGTCTTGATGCAGCTCCTTATAGACAAGCTCGTGATATTTCTTGGGCAATACAAGCTGATGATGGTTTGCTGTTTTCCGAAACAAGAGACCATGTTCATCCAGGTATAATCTAGCTCTTTCCCTCATCAGGGAAACCTCTTTACCTCGGCTTCTGTTCGTGGACCATGGTTTAGATTTGAGATCCGTCAAGACTTCTCTGATTTCAGGATCTTCCTCTTGGGCTTTTCTCAAGACTTCCTTGGGAATCTCGGCAACTGATGTGAGCAGCTCATTCTCTTGTTCTCCAGACAATGCTGTTTCGATGGTAAGTGGACACATCCATGGCCCTCTCTCATGACTCTGTACCATCACTGATGAGTTATGCTGACCATGACGTCGGGGTGTATTTCTTCTGAACAGGTTTGTATGTACTGTTCCATCTGCAGTGATATGCGCGACAAACCATCAGTGTCCCCATTCGACTTTTCTGGATGGTATTTTATAGTGAATCGAAAGTCAGCAAGTTTGGCTACCCATCTGTACGTTGTGGCATTTAGTTTGGCTGTTGACATCACATATGTGAGAGGGTTGTTGTCCATATACACAATGAATGAAGGGGCATAATAGACAGTCTATGAACCACTCGCATATGGCCCACTTCATGGCCAAAAACTCCAACTTTCCCAAGTGGAGATGATTAGATTAGGGTTAGGGTTCTTGATCCGTATACTATCACCACTAACTTGCCTCTCTGTCTTTGATACAGCACTACTCTGAGGCCTTCCTGTGAAGCGTCACTGTGGAGTACAAAGGGTTAATTCCAATCTGGATATCCCAGCACTGGTGGAATTGATAACTATTCAATTAACTCACAAAGGACTTCTTGATGTTCATCTGTCGATGTGACTGGATGGGACGATGCAACCTGTCCTTGGCAGTTTTTCCCCTTGCTCTTACTCTTCAGCTGCATTTTTTTCTTTGATGTCTTCATTTCGGCGAGTAGCATGTAAAGAGGTGCGGTGGGAAACGTTCTGAATGTAGGACCAGTAGTAAGAGAGAAATCCTAATAACTTTCTCATCTCACCAACTGTCTTAGGGGTCCTCTCCTTCAGCGCTTGGACAGGAGTGATGTCGGCGGGGTCCATCGTGTAGCCATCTTTGGTCACCAGCTTTCCTAAGAATTATACCTGATTTTGAAACACTTCACATTTTCAAGGCGTTAACTTGACACCATGTTTCTGATAACATGCAATACTTTTCTGATGTCCTGAAGATGATTCTCAAATGTCTTTGAATGAACTAGATTATCATCTAAATATGGTTGACATACCTCATCTTGCAGTTCTCTCAGGCACTCCTCCATGCTCCTTTGGAATTCAGTAGGTGCATTTGACAATCAAAAAGGGACTCTCACCAATTCATATAATCACCACGGTGTTATGAACACGGTGAGAGGATGACTGGACTCTTCTACGAACCCCTGATGATAGGCTTTGCCTTGATCATGGACCGAAAACCAGACGCTACCAGCCAAGCTATCAAGCATATCCTGTATGCGGGGAATAGGGTGTCTATCTGGAATGGATTTCTTGTTTAACTCCCGGTAGTCACAGCAGAGGCAGAGATTTCCATCTTTCTTATGCACACAGACTACTGGTGAGGAATATGGTGACTTGGATTTAGAAATCCATCCCTTATTTAACAGATCCTCTAGATATTCTTTAACCACATTGCGCAATGGCTTCGGGACAGACGTGTACGTGTGCTTCACTGGTGTGGTCTCACTGAGGGGAATCTTTAGCTGGAGCGATGGAATACATCCCACATCACTGTCATCGCGAGCAAAAGCATCACTCTCTTCTCTCAAAAGCTGCTTTATTTTCTGCTGCTGTACATGTGTTAGATGATTGACGCAAACAGGAGGGTCCCATAAGTCTTTCTGTCGAGTTGGTAACATAGTGTCAACATTTTCTGTGGAATGGATGACTCATTCCCTGTCTTTATGGAACAGGCTTTGGGTGGTGTGTGCGACAGTAGCACAGGCACTCTCTTGCTGGACTGTCACTAGTCTCATGTCAGCGGGGTAGATGGCTTTTACTCACTGTATATGGCCCAGAACTGCACGTGGAGGCAGGTCAATGTCATGAACAGTATCATTGATCACTGGAATGCTAATATGTGAACAGGTCCCTCTCTGGAGGCGGACAATGTTTTCCTCCATCCTCAATCCGTCTGGCCACTTCGCACACTCATCCAGCACAAAAAGAGCATCTTGGTCAGATAGTAAAGGGCCCGTTTTAATGCAACATTTCACAGTTCTTGTCTGTTTTGCTGGAATTCTTGTTACTGACCTTCCCGCTTTTGCTATTCCGTCGCTGCACTCGCCGTCTTGGCTCCTCACTAAGTTCAGCAGCACCTCTTTCTGCTTTCTTACAGTCACAGGAAAGTGTAGTACTCATGGCTTTGGTCGTTACACTGGTAGGTCGCTCTACGCCGCTGTTCAGAAGGTACTTGATGACATTGTATCCAATAATGTCTCTCTCTGCCACCCCATCATCACCAGATACTAATACAGGTACCTCCAATTCCAACGGTGTGGCTTTGTCTGTTCCCAGCTTAAATGTCACTTCGACCCAGCTTTCAAATGGGATGACCGTTTGATTCACTGCTCGACCAGTGAGGCTTCCAGCACCTAGGATCTCTTCGAGACTGCATAGTGTCGTGTGTGGGAGGTGTTCTTTTCTCCATTTTTCATTCGTGAGACAGACTTGTGAGCCAGTATCCCATAGCGCTTGCGTTGCCATGACATCGAAGAAACAGTTCACGATACATTTCTCTCCGATCAGGTTCAGTAACTGTGCATTACCTTTGGTAGACAGCTGATTAGCACTTATGGATCTGATAAGCTGTAGATGGCTCTCCTTCTGCTTAGCTGCCTCCCGGGCTTCCAGCTGCTTAATGCTGTCACACAGGAGTTCACTTGTGTTTTCAGTCTGTTCCCTTTATGGTCAGGCCACAGTGACGATGTTGTGTGAATTGTTACCATTATACTGCTAAATGGGTTTCCTCTTTCTGTACTCCCTACAGGTGATCCCCTGCACCCTCTGGAAAGATGTCCACTTTTGCCCACATTTGAAACAATGTGGTCACCTCTGCCACTCTCTTGACATCCATGGCATCCCCGCTTCCTTTCTCGCGGCTGTGAAGGTGCTGAATGGTAAGTGCTCATTGCTTTCCTCATTTCTCCGATCTCCTCTCTCAACTGCTTGACGACCTCATAGAGCTCAGAGTCTTTCTTGTCCACAACCTGTGGGGCTTTCAAAGTTTTTACTTGTGTGCGTGCGGACTGTTCTGTACCTCCAGTGGCATTGCCCATTCTTTCTTGACTTTGATGTAGCTCTGCCTGTACTTCATTGACTTTAGTCTCTTTGACATGAGCACTTTTCTTTAACTTTTGTTGTCATTCCCACTCAAGACTAGCAGCTTTGTTCATCTTTGTGATGAGAACTTCATCCGTGATTGTATGATCATCAAGGCAAGATTTTAGCTGATATTTAATGTGATCATTGGATAATCCTGTTCCCAATGCATGCAGAAATCTTTTCTGAATTAGATCAGGACTGTATGATTCTTCTCCATCAGGCTCTCTGGCAGCAGCTAAAAGTCTTTCTTTCAATTAAATTGCTCAGAACAGGAAGTTTTGTGGTGACTCACGGCTTCCTTGAGTTATGTTTATCAGCCCATGGTAAAGGTCAGTTGAGCTTTCTTCCTTGTATTGGCCTTTCAGAATCGTACGCAACTAAGAAAGGGTTAAATCTATCTTGATCTCCAGCATATCACGCAGGCTCATACCTGGACTGACTGCTCTTATTACAGCATCGAGGATCTCAGATTCTCTGTGTCCCTTGTTCACTCCAGCATCAATCTGGTGCATCAGGTTGTTGTACGACAATTTATCTTTCTGTCCTCGTTCTCCGATTTGGCCATTAATCTTAAAATCATGTCGGATAGTGACTTCAGGAACGACATTCGGATGTTTAGGAAACATGGAGGGGCTTGACACATCAGGAACTTTCATACTTAAGCGTTGAATTTCACTTTTCAGCATGCTCGTAGATGACTCAAAATAGTGCTGCAATTCTGTGTACTGTTTCTGTAAATGCACGAGCTCAGCCGAATTTCTGTCTGCGTCATCGCCGCCATCTTGTACCGCACGGCCGCTGCGTTGCGTTATCCCACTGGAAAACTGGAACAAATCTTTCACATGTTGGCGGGCTACATCATCATCTTCCGTCTCTATAACGCTCTCTACCGCTTCACTTATTAATCTGATCAGCGAGTGCCATTTATTTTGTCCCTCTGTAGACAGTTTTGCATGTACACACACCTCTTGCAGTTGATCGAGCTGCAGCCGGAGCAATGCCTCGCTCAGCCAATCTTGCAGTTGCTCAATATCCATGCTCAGCATCTTCGTTGACAACTCACTCATTACGGCAACGCTGATCCCATCCTCATCGCCAGTATTTTGTAACACACTTGAAGGAAGGGTTCAACAAGCATCTGATTTGTTTTGGGTTCTTTATTCAGCCAGCATCATTTGCACGATCATTCACAGATCTAGTCACAGCTTGAGCTCAGTACAATACTGTTAGTCATGTCAACGTAATGTGTACAACTACTAACTATTTTTTTTCTTTCTTTTCTCTTTAGGTCTACTCTGGGATTCTCTTCCTGGCTACTGCCACCTACTGGATACTCATCGCATAGCTGTAAGTATACTACAAATATACCTGCATACGCTGAATAATTAAACAACAATTATTTGGATGGGGGGGTGGGGGGGGTCTAGCTTTTTATTCAAAATTAAATTAATCTGTCAATATATTCTATGTTTTCCTAGCCCTGCCTATTAAAAATCATTGTTGAATAAATTTTCTTCCATTTTTAATAAAAAATACTGTACATTGGCAATGTTAAAACTATAAAAATAAGCAAAATTATGACTACACCATAGCTGACATGCAAAGAAATCAAATTATACTACACTGATCTCTTGAGTGATCTTGCTTTTAAGTATTTCAAGTTAGACCAAATGTTTTGAGATATCCATTTCCTTATCCATTCTGTCTTCTGTGTGCCTCCGTTGTGACCTCGTCTTGACAGCCACACACAGCAAGATTAATGAGGTGGGTGGAATAGTATAATAAACATTTGTTTGAAGTGACAAGGCTGATAGGTGTTGATTTAGTTACACACTGATAAGCTTTTAATTGTGCGCCTCCATCTCTCGTCACATCAAACGGAGCTCCTTCATACTCTCATATGATGACTGACAGCTGACACTCTGCCTAAGATTTCCCCCTCGCCTTGAGATCTCATTCCAAATGTACATTAAAATCCTATATCTATTAATGCAGATGTTTTTAAGGTGTTTTATCAAAATTAATGATAGTTTTCCCAATCCATTATTTTGGATTTGGAGGTTTGTGTATGTATAATCAGAGAGGCCTTATGTAATAAACAGAATGTACAATTACCACCACAAATTCTGCATTATAAAGAAGGATCATGTACAGTATTTGTCACAATATGATGTAATCTTTGTAAAGAGGTGATGGAGGATTCCAGGGAGGTGATGAAGGAAAACATCTGTGTTTTTTACTGTGACTTTTACAAGCCGCCAGGAACTCGGCTGTTGAGTTCTTATTGTTCAGGCAGCAAGTTTATTTCTTTTCATTATGTGCGACAGCGACATAAACTGCTCAGAGAGCCACTGGCAAGTGTTTAAGCCTTGTCAGTCAACTATGAGCTATGATTGACAAAACTAATACAATTTATGTCAATGTCATATATTTATTGTTGAACAAACATCTTTTTCTTTGAAGTCTGTATTGTGTGACAAAATTAATTATTATTTTAGTGTGCCTAAGTGAGTGTAACTGACAGGAAATAAGGGAATAAATGGGGGGGGGGGGGATGAACCACGCTAGCCATAGGAATGGAGATTTAATTTGCCCAATGCATTACTAAAATGCCACGTGTCATCAGCCTTGTGAATGGAGTGACTGTCGCTCCATGCAAGCATTTACTAGGCCAGCAACAGATCAAAATCACCTTTTAATGTCTGCTTAGATTTCGCACAACAATATACAGCAATCTGATTTGTGGCTCTGCCATGTATAGCTGGGTAGTTCTCCCACCCCTTCTGATAACTTCTCCATGTGGAAGACAATGGGACCTTTTGTTTCAGCAAGAAGGGTGCATTTAAGTTCAGTGTGCGTGTATATGCGCGAGTCTGTGTGTGTGGGTGTGTGTTTTGGTGCACATGACATGTTTAAAAACTAAATAAAGATCTTTCATTAACTGTAGGGCATGTGCATAATCACTCAGAGATAATCTGGGAGACAGGAAGACGACTAGGTCTGCTGGGTCATTGATCGGAGAGTAAGACAAGAGAGACTAGCCATTAAACTCGAGAGAGCAGTCACAGATATCATAAAAGACATGGAATGAGCCTTTACTGGGTATATACGTAGCAGACTATTACTCAGGTCTAGTTGATCCATCTTATTGTATTATATTCCATTCCGTCACATGCACACATGTGGTTTAACACAAATATTTATCCTGTCATCACACCATCACTCAAGTATTTGGATCAGAGAGTCTCAAGATGTTCAAGTCTGATTATACCAAAACACAGAGATGAGTCATTAAATCAACCTGAAGAGCTCAGATTCTCAGAGGATTCTGGGAAGAGCTTTTTTTTTTTATACCTAATAAATTACAACTAAATAAACCCTTATTTCTGACTCTTTTTTCCTCTCTCTCTCTCTCTCTCTTTCTGTTTGTTTCTTGATTATGTTCTTGGCTGTTTGATTTGATAAACCCTCTCTATCATCTCTTTCTATCTTTCACACGTACACATGCACACACAAACATTTCTCATTTCATAGTGGAATACTGCCACTTCTGTGCTATTATGCATTTAATCCTAAATCTCACAATCACTCTGAAGGATTGTGAGGTTTGTGGATCCAAAGAGAGTGCTACGTTTTACAGTTCTCCAGGGTTGGTCTCACATGTCAGCTACACTCCATAAAGCTGTCCTGTCCCTCTTTTTTCACAGGATTATTATTTCTGGAGAACAGACCAGGCATGAGCAGCAGACTCCCTGTCTCTAGGCTCCCTTTTCATACCACTCACCTCATAAATCAGTCACAGGTAATTAAGTGCATGTGATTTGCATCCTTTTTGTTTGTTTTGTTGTGCCTTCTCTCAGTCTGCACCAAAGAGTGACAAACTGTCACGGACTGGAACTGTCAGGTGCCAGTTAAATAATAAATTGCGAACTACAAGTGGGCCTATTTAAAAAACAGTGGTTTTATTTTAGATGGAAAAACAAGTTAAGTTTAAGTCTATTGGGTGTATTAGTATGCAACTTTTTTCTATCTTCTTTTCCCTGTTATTGTCTCCAAGTTTCATATTCATCACTGTTGCACATTAACATGAATGATGGCCTACTATAAAATTCCAGTTTGTTTTCTGCACCTCAGTAATCTATTTTACATGACCTCTCAAAGAAAGCAGTCAGAGATATGAGTGGGCTACGGTCATGCAGGATGTCTAGCCTCTGCTTTTAGCCCTTTGTTTAGTCAAAGTCATGCATAGGCGAACGCCTTCAGGCTTAACCAGGATTGGTCAAACTGGCCTCTTTAAGGGGAGGCCTGCCCCTTAAAATCCACAACAGGAAATGACCATCCGTCATTTATACGTCAAAACAGCTGTTAGCAGCCCACTTCAAGGCCAGACTTGAAAGGAGCTGTTCCCCGTTGTTCCAGCCCACCCTCAGTTCTCTCACTCTCTTTCTCTTTTTCATTTTCCCTTCCTCCTCCTCTAGGGTGCCTTTAAACTTCCTCCATTCCACCCACACCTTTGCCCCCTGCCAAACTCACTTATCCTGAAAATGTTTTTGTAAGGCAATCCATCTTAATTCCAAACCATGCCTTGGAATTCTAAGATTTGAGGTTTTAGGTTTGTGTTTAATGTTTTTCATTTTGAAATAGGCAGCGATCCTTCATTTTCTCCAAGACAGAGAGCGTTTTGCTGTCCTAAGAATAAAACAAAGGTTACACCCTGTGATTCTGGGTTTCTGTTTAGTAATATCATTTCTAGACAAACCGAAACATTCCAGACATCTCAACCAAACTTAACAGAGTGGCAACAGGGATGGATCCACTGTTAAAGCTGAAATGAAGAAACAACAATGACTGCCTACCACATTACAGTAATAAGCTTGTTGACAGGTTAGACCACACCTGTCATAACCAAAATTATATGTTTGTGTGAAGCAAAGACAACTCACACGTTCAAAGGTAAAGATCACATCATCTCACTTAAACCTGAGAACACCTGAATTTGAATGTTCCTGTAGTTTTATAGGTTTGCATGGGCATTAAAGACTCATGTATAGGTGATAAGTGATGGATGACACTAATAATGACTGAGCAAACAGCAGGGCTGTTGACAGAAGGAGAGGTGACTTTATACAACTGCTTCTATCTCTCACCACACACATGTGATCCTTGTACGTGGACTCAACAGTTTATATGTCCTAGATAAATAAGAAAATGTGTGTTCAAAACCCAAACAAACAATTTTTTAATGTATCTCTAAATATCTATGTTGTAAGACAGAGTGACAGTTTAATTAACTTAACACATTAGAAAAAAAGATAAAGATGCCTTATGTATGATTGAGTATGGTTTAATACTTTGTCACTCAGCTTTGATCCTCTTGGGTGCTTGTGTGTCTGAAGGTACGTGTGTGTGTGTGTGTGTGTGTGTGTGTGTGTGGGTGTGGGTGTGGGTGTGGGTGGGGGGGGGTTTGGGTGGTTTTAGGTTACAAACTGGTAATTACAAGGGTATTATGCTATAAATGTGGTTTATGAGGACATTTCTAGTGTCCCCATAATTCAAATCGCTTAAAAATAAAAAATACTAAACTATGTTTTTTTGAAAAGGTAAAAATGCAGGATGTTTTTTGTGAGGATTAGGTTTAGGGTTAGGGGATGTCTATAGTTCGTACAATATAAAAATCATTATGTCTATGGAGAGTCCTCATAAGGATAGCCACACCAACGTGTGTGTGTGTGTGTGTGTGTGTGTGTGTGTGTGTGTGTGTGTGTGTGTGTGTGTGTGTGTGTGTGTGTGTGTGTTGGATCTAAAGGGATAGGTTGCTGACAAGCTAAAAACTCTTTCTGCCTCTGAAATGCAGTATCCCGAGGCTTTCATTCCTCCCTAAACACCATTATTAAATGAATATTCACCACCCAGATACGCGAGACAAAGCCTTCCAAACACATGTTTGCCTGTGGCTCCTCCTCTCCCTAGGTCAACAGTTCATGCATTCTGTCTCTTTGTCATTTTTATTACACTAAGGCAGGCAACATCACCTTTCAAGAAGCTTCCCAGGTGCTCTTTATTTTTACCCAAAGAACAGCTCTAGAGAGCAGGCCTTTTTCATCTCTCTGACTCACCTGACAGGTATTGCCAATCAGAGTAACATAAATATTCTCTACTGTGCATAAATTTAGAAGCTTTGTATTTACATTGTGTAAAACAGGGGCCCCTTTTATCCTGTCAGTTTGAAATATGACATCTTCTAACTGCACTGTATTATCATATAGGATATGCAATAAAGGAAATGTAAAGACTGTACTGTCATAGAATAACAGTATGGTCATGATGATGGATAATGTCAATATTTAGTGGCAGGCTTCAAAAAAGTGCAAATGTGTTTAATATTTATTAAATAAAATTATAAGTGGCAGTTAAATATATAGTTTTTTTTTTTTTTTTGCAAACAAAAATAGATACACAGATTTACAATGCAGCTCCTTACAAAATATACTTGGCAAAAATGTGTTGTTATACAAAGAGGTTCAATGTCTAGAGTTTAATAAAGATGGGTATTAGTGCTGACGAACAATCAAAGCCATTAAAAATACTGAACTTCAAAGTTACTCAGACAAGAATTAGCACATAATAGACTGTAATAGAGTCTGTCAGGCTTCATTTTTCAGTGATTTAGCCAATTCATTGCATAATTAATTTAGCTAAATTTCTTCAATGGCAAAGTAACATGGGATAATGTAATAAAGGTATTAACATTCCAGGACTGGAGGCACACTAGGCATAGGATGTTATTATGTATGAATGAATTACTCAGTATCATTTGACTTGTTTGCCCTAAAATGAAATTGCTACCACATCCTAAGCTTTTATACAGCTGCCTATTACTCCTATTCTATTACAGTTTGTAGGTTGTAAAGTAAAACTAACATCAAAACTAGTTCTAAATTTGTATTATTGGTTTCAAGTGGTGTAAAAGTCTTGCTTATACAGATACAAATTAAAATAATAAGCTATCATTCCATTTTGCACCACACATATAATTGTGGAATATGTCTGAATGAGCCAGCTTTTATTTAATAACCAGTAGGCTATCAACGTGGCAATCTACAAAGTGTCAACCATATAAAGAGACTGTAATGTCTTTGCACGTTTTGACACACAACGATCAAGGACTCGGCCAGCGGATCCGGAGCAAATCAGAGGAGAGACGAGGATAGTCTCCGCCTCTTTTGTGCCTACCCACTTATTACTAATGCAGATCCAGCCGATTGGACGGCGGCAGGGTGCTTTGAAGTTCTCCCTCAGATCTCCAGTACTAGGAGAGTGTATGCGTATGGAGTGTGTAGTGCACACACCGGAGCGCACACGGACCGACGGAATGCCATTATTTGCCACGCTATTTATCAGTATTTTTGTTGTTTAGTTTTTTTAATTTATTTGATCACAAGTAAGCAAGACTTCTCTTGGTTTTCATTTTGTCCTCGTTTTTTGCGTAAAGGACTCCCTTTCGTTTCGGGTTAAAAGGCAACACTGTTTCGGTGAAGGAACGATGTGGAGACGGAGTGTACGTTCTTCCTAGAGACTGTAACAGCTCTCTTTCTTTGGACTACAGACAGAGCTGATGTTTCAACGGGATATTCAACTGTCAATAGTAGAGGATATAATGGCGTTTGGTTCTTTGTTGAATTATTGAAGACATTGGATATTTGTAAATGAAAACTGAAGGACACCCGCCCCGTAGCTGCCCTCGTCAGGTCTCTGATCAGCCCCGATCCAGATGAGCGAACTGCCTCTTGGATTTGCAGTCAGCGCACGGTTTCAGACCCTTAAAAGTCATTACATTCAGAACGATAGTTCACCCACCTGTTTACGATCTCAGTTCGACTCGATCGCATTACTGCCGTACAGTGATTCCGCGCGTCAGGAAAGGAGGCTGCCTATACGGATTCTCAAAATGTTGACCGCTCACACAAGTCATATACTTCACCCTGAGTATCTCCAGCCGCTCAGCTCCGCGCCAGTGAGCATTGAGGTAAGAATAAATCCTATTGTAATATAATATCTGTTCTTTACATTGGTCACTCTTTCTTTCCTTATAAAATATACTCCGAAATGCTTTGTGAGATCTTACGGTGCTTTTCTTCTGAGCGAAATGTTAATGTTTTTATGTCAGAATTCCGTACTATTTTGCGCGCCTTATTCCATTAGTAAAGTTTACTGAATTCTCTGAAAGATTCTGAATGCGATGCAGCACGAATTAAAAGGATTGTCCGGGTCTGGAGAGCCGGAGCGCAGAGGCCGTGCTCCACTAGCTGCCAACATTTAATGGTTTCACATTTCCCGATCGGTACTGACGTTTGTTTTCATTGTCCTTGATATTTTAAAGCTACCGTTTATCTAACATTTTTAGCTGACAAAAAGTCAGTAAGTCATTAAAGTGAATAAAAACGTAGCGCATCCACTTGATGTGTATACAATGCTGCAAAAGTATAACTACATGTCATAGAATTTATATAGTCATATAATCCACCCCACACAGTTCAGAAATGTTAAAACGTGAATGACTTATTTGCAACAAGTTTCAAATCACATTTTTGATTCTTTTAAAAATGGCATATTTTACGTACTACAAACTCAGTAGAATTGTTCAAACATTGGTCATCCTCCTTCTCAATATCTGAAAGTCATTCAAGACATTTCTTTCCTAGAATAGGTTTTGAAATTAGGTGTCATTTCTGTCTATATGTGAGACTTGAATACCAACATTTTTAAAGATATTTTGGGAAAAACCTATTAAGATAATTTTTAAAGTTAATTTCTTTTTTTTTCTATTTTGTCCTTAAAGCTGGATGCTAAGAAGAGTCCCTTGGCATTGCTGGCCCAGACCTGCTCACAGATTGGTAAACCGGACCCCACTCCCTCCTCTAAACTGGGATCCCTCTCCTCCAACAGCCATGGAGACAAGGATGGCCGTTCCACCAACTCTAGCCTGAAGCCTGGGGAGCATCAGAACCAAGATGACAAGTCCAGCTTTAAGCCTTACTCTAAAACTGGATCAGAATGCCGAAAGGATGGTGCTGGGATCAACAGCTCAGCTGATAAAGCAGGGTTCAGAGTGACAAATAGTGGTTCTGCTGCTGTGACATGCCCCTCTTTGCCTCCGCATGCCCCCTCTCCGCGGGCCAGCTCTCCATCTCAGCAGACATCAGGACAGTCGCACACACATCTTCAGTCTCAGGCTCCCCTCTCGCAGAAAACTGCACATCTACAAAATGCCCACATGGACTCCAAAGCTGCCGACTCAGACCCTGGGAATGACAGCAGCAGCAGCAGTGGTGGTGATCGAAATGGGAAAAAAGATTTAGACCACAGCAAATCAGGCCTGGACAATGCACAGATAGCAAACTCCAGTCATGTGCGTGCTATTGCGAACTTCAGTAATGCCAGTTCCTCCAGCAGTCCTCAACCTGACAATAAGGCTGACCCCCAGCCCCCTCAGGCTAGCCTGGGTGCAGGCCATATTGCCCCCGTGTCTCCTTTCAAACCAGGCCACTCTGTTTTTCCCCTCCCATCCTCCACCATGGGCTACCATGGCTCCATTGTTGGGGCCTATGCAGGCTATCCTTCTCAGTTTGTGTCTGGGTTGGATCATCCTAAATCTAGTTTTGTTGGCACTGGGATGGGTGTTCCAGGAAAGCACCACAGCTCCAGCCCTCTTACAGGGGCTTCACCTCCCTCATTTATGCAGGGTTTGTGCAGGGACCCATACTGCATAACTTACCCCAATCCACCCCATCTTGGGGGCAGCAATTGCTCTTCTTGTGTCCATGATCCTTCATCTGCCCTTAAGTCTGGCTTCCCTCTTATGTATCCTACCCATCACCTCCACACCCTGCACCCCAGTTCTCTGTCTTCTAGCGCCACTTCATCTCTTTCCCATCCTCTATATACCTATGGTTTCATCCTGTCCAATGAAACTCTCCCTCATGCCTGTAACTGGGTCTCAGTGGGTGGCCCTTGTGACAAACGCTTTGCCACCTCAGAGGAACTTTTGGCCCACTTACGTACACACACAGCTCTGCCAGGTATGGATGGAAAGTTGCTATCTGGCTATCCATCATCCGTCTCCTCTGCTGCCTCCAGCCACCTCCACTTGCCTCCTCCCAGCAGCCCAGGAGCCCTTACCAGTTCCCTCTCCCTGCGCGGGTCACCAGGGCTAGGTTTGGCCCGGTACCATCCCTATGGAAAGGCTCATTTGCCAGGAGCCCCATCCCTGCCTATGCACTCTCTCCCAGGCACAGCGCCCTACTACTCTCCTTATGCTCTATATGGTCAGAGACTGGGCTCAGCTTCTGCTCTTGGATACCAGTGATGGAAAGACTATGGACAGTGTATAGATAGTAGCATGAGCTTGATGGGAGTTGGAAAGCACAGGAACATGCAGGATTCTCCTAAAGTGAACCAAGCAAAACACAGGATAGCTATATTTGCTATGAGGAATACATTCTCATCTGCTTTCGGGAACTCATTTTATTTTATCTCATCACATTTTTTTCAGTTTACCAAAAGTGTGTATTTATTTTTCACTTGAGCGCTTGATTTTTGGTTTTTAAGGGACATTTACTGCCCAAATGCATTATTATTTTCACAGTGGATCAGTAGTTTCACAGTATGAATATGGTTGCTCAAATCATACACTTTCTATCCAGTGTTTGCAAAGATGGACTTTGACATTGTCTCGCAGACAAAAATCTTTCTTTTATTGTCACTTTCTTTTGTGTGTTAGATCTTTGCAAATCAATCTCTTTATTGGAGAATGGATGAGCATGACCTGATTAATAGCTACTTTGTTTCCTTTTGATTTGGCGTTTATTTTGTACTTGTACAGTTCAAAGAATAAAAATGGAAAGATGTGATATATTTTCTATTGTAGCTGACTCTGAAAGTTGGGGATGGAAGTGAGAATTCAAATAAGAGTACTATGTTGTGATGGCGGCGCAATCCATTTAACAAAGTCTTATTTTGTGTAATAAATGATACTTGATTACATTATAGATGTGTTCTTGTCCCTCTCTTCCCTTTCATATGTATCTCTTACACCCTTAGTAACGAGTAACACCTTTTCTTTCCCATATGTTATCTTGACCAGTCCTCATTATATCATAGTATTCTTTAAATAGCTACTTAGAACAGTGAAGTTATATATCTGTTGAACTACTTTTGAATGTACAGCACATCTTACAAAAAACTTCTATACCATTTGCCTCCAGATGTTCAAAAAGAACTTTTATAACTGTTTATTTAATAAGTATTTTCACATATAGTCAGCTCATCAAAAATTGCTTTTTTATTTCCAATTTATATAAAGGATTGCACCTGTACTGTGCTTGAGCAACTAATCTTTGACTTTAGCTTTGTACACTGTGCTGACAGTTTTGTTCCCTATTAGTCTAACCTATTAACACACAAATAAGGCCCTCTCTCTCTGTTCCTAATGTGAAAGTGCAGTGTTAGTCACTGCTGCTTGTTTGTGCCTTGGCAGCATTGTGTAAAGAGCTGCCTCAGCACAAGGGAGTATTGGGTCTTAAATACAGCTCAATGATAGCCCGGTAATAACCCATGGGAGCCCTGCACTCACTCCCTGCACACTCTGATGGATTACCTTGCTACACAAAGGGCAAAAGATGACAATGGGAGGCTGTTAATAGAGAAAAATTTATCAAATGCCTGACATGACCCTCAGGAGTAAAATCCCTATTGTTTGACCTGAGTGTACTATGGGTTCAGAGGTAAGTCTTGCTCAATGCTGTTACAAAGAGGGTCAAGATTTAAGATAGTTCATGTGATTGTGCGACTGTAGTCTTTATGGATGATAGAACATTTCGAGTTATAGAAGTGGTCAGTTCAGTGTGTACGCTTCTTGAGAACCATTTACAAGAAACAGAATGAGTAGTGCTATTCCTAAGCAGTAGAACGAGCCAAACACACACACACGTACACACAGATTTGCAGTTCATTAGCACTTCAGACAGAAGAGGACGCAGCACAGGTGTCACTTGACAGGGCCATTAAATGAATAGATCACTCCACCAACACTGTTAACTCCAACTTTCCAGCAAGGACACAGCATACGGTTCTTCTTATGGGAGACCAGGAGGTCAGGACTGCGGATGAGAATAAACACTGATTATATATTGGGTGTGGGTAAAAGTCATTCAGGCACAGTTCCCAAAACCCAAACCCCAATTTTAGTAAGACACAAAACAGGCCTACTGATTGCAAACAGAATGACAGTGTGCTTTCTGCTGCTACCGTCACAAAACACAAATATGTAAACTACAGTAGAGAGAATCTTCACTGTCTTGGTGTGGCTTTGCAGTTTCTTGACAAAAAAAGTTCAGATCTAAAAGTAATGTTCTTTGCCAAGAGCCTAATTTAAAATAAATGGACTTGAATAACTTCCTGTGAGCTCTTGTGAGACTCAGAGAGGAAGTTGTTTTAATGGAGTTAAAGACTATTTGGGTACAACCCAAGAGAACTGATCAAAGAGTCATTACTTGGTTAATGTTGCCCCTAATGGAATAATAATGAAACAGCACCAGACAAAGGGAAAACGAATTGCTCGATTTGGTAAGCAATTTGTTTGTTTTTATGAGATCACCCATTTTGTAGTAATGAGAAATGAGAAAATGCAGACTGGGTCATGAAACAGGCCTTAAGCCGTGTTCTAAGCATGCAAATCTACAGCCTTTTGATGAAGAATGTGTGAAGAATTGTTTTTTTTATAAAGACCTTACATAAAGGTTAAACGGAGGGGATGACTTTACATTTTTTCCGATGGAGAAGAATTAATCTTGCCATCACCCCATTCACACTCATGCATCACATTCCTGCTCTATCCTTCTTTCCGTGTTTCTCCTCATCAATCTCTCTCTGCCATTTATCTTTCTCTCCCTCCTCTCCTGGGCTCCAGCTGAGTCAATATGCAGTCACTCTGTTTCTGTCGCCTGCTTGTGGAGGGAGGGGTGCTGGATGGATGTGTGGGTGGGGGTGTGGAGTTAATTTAGTCCCTGACCAGTGTCTTCTCAGCAGGGCTACACCTGTTTGATTGATCTCTTTCTCCCCTTCTCTGCTGTCCCACTGGGTTTCCAATGGAGATGGGGGGAGGGTGGAGTGATCCCCCCCCCATGTGTCCAGTCAACAACTACTGGAGGAGAGAAAGAGTCTGTGAGAGATAGAGAGAGAGAGAGAGAGAGAGAGAGAGAGAGAGAGAGCTGCAGCCCATCACAGCAGTGTCCCGGGCAGGCAGCCCGGCAGGCCCTAGTGATTAATGATGACAGGGTGTGGAGCTGCTCCTCAATTAGCCGCCAAGTCCACAGCAACTCATGAGCCTGACAGCCCCAACCTGAAAAAGAATGAGAGAGGGAGAGAGTTAACACCCCCCGCCACCCCCCCCCAACCGCCCTTCTTTTTTCTTGTGCTGTCTCTCTCCATTTAGATCTTGTCTCTTTTCTCTCTTCACCAACACCATCTTTCTCCCCTGGCTTCTCTCCTGTTACTTTCTTGTTGTCTCTTTGATTATGTTACACTAATGTAAACTCTCTCTCCCTTCACAAACTCCCATATACATTACACTCAGTTAATTACTGCATGAATGCTCTGATGATTGTTTTCCACAGTGATACAGAACAGACCTTTCTTTCTCCAGCTCATAAACAAATCAATCACACAACTGCTGCTTCATGACTGCAACACTATTGACGACTTTCCACAAACAAAGTTAACTCTTCATTACTGAGACCACATCACAAAATACCACTCCATAAGCCAGCAACAACAACAAAAATTGTGTAGTGCACACCTCTGTACAATGATCTCTTAGCCATCCCATTTGTCAACCAAAACTATGTGTATGTGTGATGACACCCTTACAACGCAAGCAAACGAGTGTGTCGCAATTATGGCTAACCACTAATAATGCGCATTTCACCCCTACAGCTGTATTCCATTTACGAACACACTGGGGGAGCCCGGTACCGATGTCACGAACGTTGCGCTCATGAAAAATCATGCCTTGGCACCAGAACAGTGGGGTTAAGATTGATCCTGAGTCAGGCCCAGAGTGACAGTACCTTTTCCTGCTCTGCTGTGGGAAATCTTTCCCAGTTACATACCCCTGCAATCTCAAATAACTCATGCTTCATATATATTGTATGTCTGAGAGCAATCCTCACATAGGATTAATGTAACTGGGATCTTTTTCAGAATTAAAGCTCTCATATGACTTCAAAGGGCCTCTGTATGTCTTGCAGTATGGAGTAGTGACATCTGCTGGGCAACAGTTTCTATTATTTAATTACTCTGATTAATTGCATATCATGATTGGATATCAAACACATAGTCATCCTACTGTGCTGTGTGTGCACTTCAGTGTCAGTATTTATAAACCATCAGCATATAATTCAAACAGCTAGCTCAAACATGAATTTAACATACTTTGTTTTAATAAGATGACTTTTGAAATGAAATATTGGGACATTGTAACTTGTGAACATTGCTATAAGGACGTTGCTGAGTAACAGAGAGAGGTTTGTAATTGTTTATCTTACCTGCTGCCCTCATTCACAGGCTTGGCATAACATTGTCATAATGTTTAAATAATGCTGTCATGTTCAAGCTGACTTTATGACATAATTCATAAAACTTTCAATGGGCAATGTTTTGTGCAACCACGACACAATGTGTGAAACCAAAGGTCAACCAATCCATTAAACACCACGTACTAGGCTGCTGTCACTGGCATACTCTGTTGGAATGGAAAGAACTTGCAACGATTTAAGACAATGTTATAAAATGAAGTTAAATGGTAAAAAACCCACCTTGGCTTTTAATATATAGCACTTTTTTGAAAGGTTACATATCTGTCCACACACACACACACACAATCAACGGAAGGGCACATAAAGGTATAGAAATCTGTCAGGTCTTGTTTAATGAAATATACAGAGATAAAAGTAATCTTGTCAACACCCTGCCATTTTTCTTCATAATGTGACAACCCTGTACATACCACACGGCTCTGAAACCTTCACCCAAAGCCTCTAGTCACCAGATTTTTCTTTCACCTTTTTTGGGATGTTTTATGGGACCTTCAATGTGTGTTTGTATGTGAGATAGCAAGCATAAACTTACAGTACAGCCAAGTTCATGTTATGAGAAGCGGCAGGGGTTTCTTAAATAAGACCAAAAGTTTTCCAGAGCAATATGATTATTTTTACTGACTCAATGCCCCTTTAGCAGAAGTGATGGTAACCACAACATCTCCTTGCCCGGTAAGCTAACCCAGCTGTTCTCAATGCCATTTTGAGGAGAGTTAAAACCAAAGGCAGGAGAGGGACAGAGAGCGAGAGAGAGAAACTGGCAGGGAGGGGAACTGACCTGATTATCCAAATACAGTCATTAAAGGGGAAATGTGTTTTTCAAACTGTCAAGATGATTAATGAGGGGGAGCAAATCCTCACAAATGCTCTTGTTTAGTCTAACTGGCAGACATGATCCTGGCCACTGATTAATGGCAGTGCTGGTGCGTGAGGCCACCGCGAGGTGAGATGAGTGGGTGGGTGGAGGGGGGTAGGTGTTGGGAAGTGGAGGGATGTGTGGTGTGGTAGAGTGATATAGCATCACAGGATGTTAAAGAGAAATAGAGAGAGACAAGAGAAAATATATAAGACGCAATAGCAGATTTATATTTTGAACGTTTCTGAGGTTTTATGAGAGTGAACAACAAGATTGCATTACTTCACTTCACAAATATGCTCATTAGATATTTTTGGCAAAACTCAAGGTGGTGGAACAAATACCATAAATACAGTGGATGTGATTTATGGCATAAATAACCACAGTAATAATTATAGCCAAATGAGTCAAACAACAGGCTCGCTGTGAAGAAACAGTCATTAGTGTTAGAAGAAAAGCAGACTCTGTCAGTTCTTACCTTAACAGAGTTTAAGGGAGATTGTGTGTGTGTGTGTGTGTGTGTGTCACACAGCTGACCTAAGAAGTGACTGATTTTCCTCTGGCAGGAGCTAAAGTGCTGATACCTGGCTATTTCACTTCTGCTGACCTTAAGGAGCAGCAACAACATGCACTCACACACACACATGCACACACAAACACACACACACACACAAACACACACACACACACAGCCATTGCTGTAGATTTCTGTTGCATAATGACACAGCACACACATTCATTAACCACCATAGTCTCATTGATAGTATTGGAAACCAATTGATGTGCAAGCTATTCATCAAGAAGTCAGACAGGCGAACAATTCCTGTATGGGCCGCAATACAATGCTGGGAGGTCTTCTTTAGCCTCACTGGTTACAGTTTGTTCAAACCAAGTTAGAGAAACATGTGGGTGGAACATCTGTTCCAAAAGTACAGTATATGGCCAAAAGTTTGTGGACACCCCCTTCTAATTAACAAATTTGGTTACTCCATTAAATCCAGTAAAGAAAAATCTTAATGTTTCTTTATGTAATGGCTTGGGCTTTGTGTGTTTCCAAATTTGTGGCAACTGTTTGGGGATAGCCCTTTTCTGTTCCAGCATGACAATGCCCCTGTGAACAAAGTGAGGTCCATATAGAAATGGTTTACTGTGTCTGGCGTGGAAGAAATTGACTGGCCTGCACAAAGCCCAGACCTGAACCCCACTGATCACTTTTGGGGTGAACTGGAACAGCAACTATAAGTCAGGCCCCATCGACCAACATCAGTTTGTGACCTCACTGATAGCCTTGTGTCTGAATGAGACCAAATCGTGCAGCCATGTTACTACATACAGTATAGTGGAAAGCCTTCCCAAAAGAGTGGAAGCTGTTATTACAGCAAAGGGGGAAACTGATGCCTAAGGTTTTGAAATCAAATGTTCATCAAGCACATATGGTGTCCACAAACTTTTGGCCATATAGTGTAGCTTGCCACTAGTCTACTAGTGTTGTTCTTCCTGCTTCTGCCCCACATACAACTCATCATTGCGTAATTTTTAATTTGAATGAATTTCCTATTACTCATAACTGCTCAATACAACTTTGTGGTCAAGTTATGAAACCAACGTATTCTTTTTCAACTAAACATCATCATAACAACTGTACAATTCAAGTATACAACATTAATACTTCTTTACTATGATTTTAAGCAAAATCTATTCTATTTACTTGCATGAACTGCCGAATATTGATGCGTGAGTATGCTGCAAGCTGGTTCAGCATCAGATGGCTGCAGCGTAAAATGTGGACAATTTCTTCTTACAAGCCCTATTTAGACTAATGTGTGCATGAACTTTTGCTCTCGCCACACCCCGTTTAGACAGTAGTACCTATGATTTAGTTTATTTGTTATGTTTGTTACATCTGTCATTTCTGTTTTGTATGAGAATGTGTGTGTGATTGTATGTGTATGTGCATGCTTGTTAACAAGATGCAGTCCCAGTGAGAGACATGGGTATGGGGAAGAGGCTAAATGTAAGTAAAGTGTTTATAAGAAAATAATCTAATTCATAGATGTACAAAAAAATCTACATAATATCATGTGTAAAGCCACAATTGATGTCCGGGTCAATTTTGACCCGCGAAAGCAAAAGATGTAAAAAATTCTTTTTTTAAATGGTTATATCTCAAACAATTTCATAAAATGTTTTCTGTGTAAAAAATTATGTGTATTTTGATAGTCCTGACAAAGTCACAAAGTTTGGTTCCCATACTAAAAACTATGCAGTATTTAAAAATTATTATTTAACTCTAAATATCTCAGCACATTCTCATTTTCGTTTTAATCCTGACATTACATTCTGTTCTATTTTCACTTCATAACATACAAAGAGTAGCAATATAGCTGATATTTTAACAATATTCTTTCCATTTCAACATACTATTTAAGTGAATGGTTTAGAGTTACAGAAGCACCAAAAACAATTATTTCAATAAAAAAAAAATAATAAAAAAAAAGATTATCAGTGCTTTAGACTAGTGGCTGTTTTTTATTTTATTTTTATTATTATTTGCATGATCTCCTTGTTACTCTATTCTTTTATTTACGCCCCTACATTAATTAGACACAAACAGCTGTGAACCTCTCTGAATGTGGGAGAATTTAAGGCTGTATGTCTCTCTTCTACCTCCTCATCATAGCCGTGTTCTGTTCTGTTCCCATAAACCCCTCACAGGGCCTCCTCTGAAACACACAAGCCACAAACACCAGCACACACACTTTCACTCAATGAAGCCTTGTATAAATTCATACTACATAAAGGGCAGGACAGCCCTATAGAAGACGTTGAAGAGAATTAAGCGGAAGACTGATACAGTAAGGAGGAGAGAATGTTTGTACACATGCCTATATCAGGCTGCCATGTAACACACACACACACACACACACACACACACACACACACACACACACACACTGGACAACATCCATTAATCTGGCTTGTAATATACACACATACACACACCGAACAGCTTCTATCAGTTGGATTTGTAAGTAGATGACCACAAGAAGAACCTAATCATGCTAAATTACCAGCTATCAGTATAAATGAAGACATGGAAAACAAAAGGAGGAAAGGGAGAGTTACTGTAGTTGGCGGTCCAAAACTCTCAGAGTGATATCTAGATGAACGTATCCCTCATTAGACTGATTTTTGATGTAGCCGTGAGTCATGTCAGAGAGGGGAATGAAGACTAGAAGAAGCTCAGAGAGTTAAAAACAGAGGGAGTTAATGGAGGGCATGGGTTGGAAGACTGGGTGGAGAAGTCAATGTTCCTAAAGAGCTGAGAGTTGGGCAGCTGTGTGTGTGGGGGGGGTGGGGGGTGGGGGGTGCAGGTTTGGGTGGTTTATGAGGACTTTTTTTTAGGTTACAAACTGGTAATTACAAGGGTATTATGCTATAAATGTGGTTTATGAGAACATTACTAGTGTCCCCATAATTCAAATTGCTCAAAATCATACTAAACTATGTTTTTTTGAAAATGTAAAAAACCAGAACGTTTTTTGTGAGGGTTAGATTTAGGGGTAGGGTTAGGGGATAGAATCTATAGTTCATACAGTGTAAAAATAATTTTGTCTATGGAGAGTCCTCATAAGGATAGCCACACCAGCATATATGTGTGTGTGTGTGTGTGTGTGTGTGTGTGTGTGTGTGTGTGTGTGTGTGTGTGTGTGTGTGTGTGTGTGTGTGTGTGTGTGTGATGGGGCCAGAGTCCCGAGATCTGTTTGTGTGTGTCAGTGGGAGTAGTGATTAATGACCCACAGGCCTTGTTTCTCTTGCTTCCTTCCTCAGTAGCGATGTCACACACACCATCACATGTCAGACTAATGGACATGGGCAGACAGTGGCGGGAGCTCCCCTGGACTCACATACACTCATACATACATTACAACATGTCGACATTGTCGACAACTCCATGTTCCATTGAAAACAATACAAACAATGCAAAACAAAACAACACAAAATTTCACTGCATGATTTGTGGCAAGAAAATTTGTGGTGTTCGTTTTATTCAGTGATTATGTGGAACAGAAGGACAAAACAGGAGAGAAAGAGGAGAATGTGCAGCTAAGAGAGAGAGAGAAGTCGGTGTTTGCATGTGTGCTGGTTCCCAGCCCTGTCAGAGAGCTGTCAGAGTGTGATTTATGGTTGTGAGACTCACAGCAGTCCTTGCTGCCAGTTCAGTATTGTTACAACTGACATCTAATGAGGCTAGACGTGCTTTCAAGCACAGCACTTAACACAAGCCTCCATCTCCACCAGTCACAGGCCCTCTTTTCTCTTCCTCTCTCACTCCCATTTATTTTCTGTATCTGGGGTGGCAGACCATGCAGGGAAGGGAGGAAAGACACAGTTTTGCTGTGAAAGCTTACAAGACAGAGAGAATAGATGAAACTAGGGATGCACCGATGTATCGGTTGCCGATATTTATCGGCCAATTATTGACCAAATTAAAACCATCTGCATATCGGTTACACACATAAAAACTAAGATATGAAAACCGATGGTTACATTGGTATGATATCCATTACTTCTGCATGATTGACTGAATTAAGATTGAAATCGAAATATGGCCTTGACCAATTACTAAACCTTAAAAGGCTGCATTTTAAAATATAGCCTTCATTCAGCGCTTAAGTCAGCATTGACAGCATTAGCCATTATACCACTAAACTTTTTATTGTTCCATGATGTGGTTGAAATTTCTGAGGAATTGCCCAGTATATGCATGGAATGAATCTGTAATCATATACAGTACATACATGTAAAATGTGAGTTCTAAATTTTCATCCCTAGATGAAACTGCAGACATCAGTATAAGAGAATCTTTTTCCTCTCTCACTCTGTCCCTCCCCTTATACAAACAACACCAAGAAAGCTAGCACAATGGCAAATTAGAGTAGAGTGAGCATTTATATACTGATGACTTTGCTTTGAAAACCAATATCTCACCGTTTTTCTATTGCATTAAATTTTTCAACTCCGCTCCGATGCTTAGTTATTGTTTGGAGGATAGTCGGCACTCTGGTGTAATCGTATTGGTGGCTGTGTCATTTTGAAAGGGAGGAGAGTAATGCTGGATGAGAGCTGCTTGGCTTTGACTTTTTCCTGATCTTGGATTTCTGCTCCGCTCTTCTCTGGGCTGCTAGCTTAGTCAGGACCCCTTGCAGTAATCATAAACAGAGCCGCTGGCAGCGGCACACGAATACTGCGCTCCCTCCCTACGCCCCCTGCTCTGGTTCCTTGTCAGACGTGATTAATGGCACACGGGCCCGGTGCGCTTTGCGTTGCCAGTTCCAGCGATGTTCCCTTGATACTTAATGAAGTCTGACAAACTTCTTTCCCCTCATTGTGTTCCAGTTATTTTTCCCCGCTCTATTTAAGAGAAGCCCAATGTAGCTAAATTTGCCACTGCCGCACAAAAACCCAGGTCATAGTTTTCATATTTATTGTGCAGTCAAATTGCAAAAGCTATAACAACGCTGGCAATGTCGACTATTCTCAGGATGCTCATGTTGTTCATACTGTTCATATGATTGTTGAGTAGTCTTAATTCCAGTCATTAGTCATTCCACAGTAAACAACTTAAGGTCACTAAACCAAGGTCTCAAACATGTATATTGATTTGACATATTGCCAACCACTGAAATATGTTCAATACTCCTCTCTACAATACATTTGGAAGAAATATTAACCAGACAACTAATAATAACAATGAATATTATAATACAATTTAGAAATCTTATTCTAACCAGTGAGTAGAAATTAAAATAAAATACAAAATAATACCTATTTCTCACTCATCATCTTTATGCTGCTGAATTGTAGACTACAAGATTAAACAAAAGTTAAATTCTTTTAAGGGTACTCAAAGGATTATTTACTATAGAAAGCAAATAAAAAACAGTCAAACATCTTCCCAGCATGTCGCCTTCAAAAAGGAAAAATGTGCAGCAAAGAGAAGTGTCATGTGTCATTTTTAAGTTACTTTGCTGTACTTGTAGCATTTCTTTCATCTAAGTATGTGCTTAGCTTTTAGCTTGTACCAGCAGGGGGCTATCTTGTTGCAGTTTTAAAAAAGCAATTTAATGTGAAGGTGTTCTGATTTTGCCCCTTGTCATAGCCAGTGTAATGAGCAAGAATATTTTCTTTTCCAGCAATTCAATGCAATATGAGACGCTATATGAAGATCAACAGCCTACATTTACGATTAGCAGTCAGCCTTTTAAATTTTAGAGATACATTTTTTTTAATTATTATTATTATAGTTATTTATGCAGTTTAAATCCTAAAGAGAAAATCCTTCTAATTAGAACTAGTACTATACAATAAAAACACTGATCTATTGTTGTATGGAGCCACACTCTGTCTGCTGTGTGTCATACATAGGCATGGATCTTTGCTGTTGAATCATGTTTCTACCAGCAGAGGACTCTCTTTTAATATAAATGTTTAGTGTAGAACTTATTTTTCAAATGTCATTGTTGGAATGGAAGATCTTCCATTACCAGGGAACAGGAAAAATAAGGGTAGCAGAGTAGTTTTGTATAAACATACACTGTGTTTACAGTCCGGCACACACCACATCAACTCCATCACTTTTACTTTTTACATGACAAAGAGCATAATTCGGTACTACTTAAACAGCAATAAAGAAATGTCCAGGCATGCATGGACTCATCACTGACTTTCACCAAGAAGAAAGAAAAAGAAAGCAAGTAGAAAATGATCACAAAACGTCATCAAGGCCAGGGCTGTAAGAAATGGCTCATGTTGCTAAAACAGCATGACTACGAGGTTGAAAAAGTCTTAAGATGGCTGAAATTAAAAATAGAAGCTGCTTATGACAGCACGGGAATGGCAAAGCCAAGCACATAATTAAGAATTACTCAGTAACGCGTGCACACAGCATGCAATGACCTCTCATGTTTACAGCTCAAACTTCAAAGCCAAGCTAAGCAGCATTGTATCAATGTCTCAGCATGTAACCTTTTAAATGTTGTTACAGAGAAACAGCAAATTATATTTTTTCTGAAAATTGATCTACTAAGCATGGGTTTTACAGACATTTTCCATGACAGCACACTCAACTTCTAGAATCAAGAGCAGGGGTTTTCAACTGGGGCGGTTGAGCATTCAAAGGATGCCAGGGGGCGCTGAGAGCAAATTAGTAGAGAGGGGGGCGTTAGGTTACAAATGGGGCGCATTTATCAGTCATGTTAATCAAAGCTGTCGACAAGTTCCTGTTTGCATAAAAATTTGTATCAAGACTCCATTATATGGGTTGATATGCATTTGTACTGCGGTTCATCTGATTCTGAAATCTAGCGATGCATCTGAAGTATCTGGTTTAGCAGCATCAAATAGACAGGCGAAGTCACAACCTCCACTAATGCACCTGTATGGCTCTGTAGGTGGATACGGCTCAATGGACAGAGCAGTAGGAGCGCAAAGCAGGTGTGTTTTTACTCACAGACCGGTCTTGAGCTCTTACACGTGCACCTCTGATCATTGTAGCGCTGTGAGAACCAATGGGAAGCACGGCGCGAGACACGGAAACCATTTAAATTCGGCACAGAATTCTACATCACCACCCTTGAATTTACTTTAGCAACACTAACTGTACTTTAGGCTGAAATAGATTCATAATACATATTATCATATCACTACCTTAGCTCTATTAAATTTGTCATAGGCTACATTATGGGAGTGAGGGAATATAATAAATTTTGTACAACTTTTAAATGTTTATATTTTGTATTCGTTGTTTTACATGTTTAGAGTAGGCCTACTGTTTGTAATTACAAAAATGCCATAATTTGTTTTAGAGAAATCATGTTTTATCTAACCACGGTAGTGAAGAAGATCCATGCTTCCATGTGAATACTATGGTCTTGTTACAAATACCACTGCAGCCATATATGCCAGCAGCCATATCACCCTGTTGCTAAGACTGGTTGCCTACTAAAGCTAAACAGGGCTGAGCCTGGTCAGTACCTGGATGGGAGACCTCCTGGGAAAACTAAGGTTGCTGCTGGAAGTATTAGGGAGTCCAGCAGGGGGTGCTCACCCTGCGGACCTGTGTAGGTCCTAATGCCCCAGTATAGTGATGGGGACACTATACTGTAAAAAGGCACTGTCCTTTGGATGAGATGTTAAACCGAGGTCCTGACTCTCTGTGGTCATTAAAAATCCCAGGACACTTCTCGAAAAGTGTAGGGGTGTAACCCTGATGTCCTGGCCAAAATCCCCCCCATTGGCCCTTATTAATCATGGCTTCCTAATAATCCCCATCCATTAATTGGCTCTATCACTCCACTCTCTCCTCTCCACCAACAGCTAGTGTGTGGTGAGTGTACTGGCACACTATGGCTGCTGTTGCATCATCTAGGTGGATGCTGCACACTAGTGGTGGTTGAGGAGGGTTCCCTGTTCACTGTGTAAAGCGCTTTGAGTGTAGTGTCAGAAAAGCACTATATAAATGTAATGTTCATTCATTCACTGTTAAAACTATAAAAAAAAAAAACATTTATTTTTTCATAAGGGCAAATGCTAAATACACTATTTTTGTAGATGAAATGGAAATGCGTAAATCCCCCAAAAAAACTTAAGTTAAAATATTTTAGTTTGAGTGTAAGAAAATATAACTTTTGTTTGCCTTCAGAAATTCCAAGAGATGAATTTGAATCAATAAGAACCTGATTAAAGGAGTTCCAACTCAGTCACACTGTTAGAATAATTTAGTAACATAAATTAGCTGTTAACTTTTTACTTTTTATAGATGTTATAGATAACCTTACTGTTGTTGATACCAGTAAATTTATATCCAACTCAAAATCAATGCTGTTATGTAGAATGAGCATTTCAGTGGGACCAAATATGCAATATTATTGGTCTTTTCACTTATTTTTGAAATATAATAACAATATCACTTTTATTATTAGTTTGTCATCGTATTTTCATTTTATAGGCCCCTATATAAGCCTGCTGAATTTACCAGCAAAACTTTAAAGTTATGCAATGCATCAAAGTTGCATCGAGCAAAATAATACAAATACTGAGTTTTGTTTAAGTTTGTTTCTTTTCTTTTTGAAGTTGGTGGGCATTCATCAAAAAAAGGTTGAGAACCACTGATCTAGAGCTTGTTGTGGTCTTTCTTACATCTATACTCAAGAGAGCCATCACTTGTTTATAAGTAGCATTGACAAAATAACCAAGAAGTCCTCGCTGCAGACTGTAGCATGGTGACGTAGTGGATTTCATCTACTATGTTACGAACATCCATTACGTAGTGGATTAAATCCATGTTTTACACATACGGAGCCATGATATACTGAATGTTTTAACGCAAACATTTTATTCAGCATGTACATTATGTAGCATTGTGTGTAAATAAAAAGTGAGAGAGTACAAAAATGATTGTATATATTAGTAGTATAGTATAGCATACTAATAACTTTTGAGCATCTGGGATTTTAGTCTTCTAAAGAATATAAGAGGTTGCTAAATATGTGGAGTGAATTTCCAAAAGGAAGTTGGATTATGGACAACACATATCTTGTTATAAAATACGACTTACTTGAGGCAAGAATAAAAAGATGAAAACATTTATCTTTATGTACCCTGCAATGATCAATTATGATACGTAAGTAGAGCATTTTCATGGAGATAAAATACAAAATATTGCATACATCCAGTATTTAAAATAAACAACAGATCTGAAGCTGCCAGAGAGAAACAAACATTTATTATATGGATGAATTTAATAAACATTAAAGCTTACATAGACACAGATCTACCAGCAGTAGTTAAACTACTCACTTTTAGTTATCCACTAGCCTAATATAACCAGTCAAACAAAATTGCGCAGGCCTATAGGCTCTATGCTGTACTGACAACTAAATAATATAATATTGTAAAGAGAATCTAATATAATATGTAGCTGTGGCCTACATTAAAGCCCACATTCCACATTAGTGGATTCAATCCACTATGTCATCGCGCTACAGTCAGCAGCGAGGACATTTCTCAAAATAACACACATCTCAGTACCTAACAAAGTGTGTGTCCCCACCCTAGCCATCCTATGGTTGTTTTAGGGCAAGTTGTCCTCAAAAGGTAAGCTAAAGTAAGTTGAAATCATTTATTAAAAATATAAAGTTTCTTTTAGTTAAAGGTTAGCCTACGATTTGGGATAGTCTGTAGCATAGTAAGATTATATGATATGTCCTCGTGTGTGTGTGTGTGCGCGTGCAATACCTTGCTTTGCTTGTCCTTGTTTCATAAGACGTTTTTCTTTAAAGGTGCTATATGTAAGATTGACAAGCGTTTGCAATGGGCAGGCTACTGCAGTCCAAATTCAAAATATTGGAGAGTTGTCTGCCCCACCCCAGACTCGAAGCTCATGTGGGTTGCCAGAATGTTGACACGCAAATTAGCCAACTCAGTGTCACTTTTAAAGGAATTCTGGGCTTTAAGATGTCTCCATCTTCCAAAAGCATCTCCAATATTTATCCTTGTTTTACTACGCCTTTGGTCATGGTTTTTAGATGGATGGCGAGGCTTTTTAGGTCAGGTGGAATCTGTTATCTCTGATCCAGTTCGTTTGCTGGCTTCCATGGCTGCAACAGGCAGTGTTGTTGTTTGCCTGCAAACTTGTTCGAATCTGGCAACCCCACAGTGTCAAAATACTATTGGTGAGTGGGCAGTGGGTGGGATCACACAGGCCAAAACATAAACATATATTCCAGCCCAGAATGGAAACTTCAAAGTAGAATATACTGGCTGTAGCACTGTTATCGGAGAAGCCAGTATTTCAACTTTGCATGTTTCCTAATTCTCTAATGACATATTATGGTCATTTTATGACTTAGTACAGTACAAATATTACATATAGCACCTTTAACATCAGCATTTACTACTGATCTGCTTGAAACTTTCTCCACAGCTTGGCCCTGGATATCATGGGTGTCTGTTACAGGAAGAATGAGAGAAAATGTTTCTCACATACTAATATATACCCATCAGCACCTAGTTGGCTATTTTCTCATTTTGGTGTGAATAATCAAATGGAAGTTGACAAAAGCTCAATAATAAATAGACTCTTCACAGAGGAAAAGAAATTCATCTTCTGAGGTAACTGTTTTAAAGCTCTGGCTCATGCAAAAGGCACCAAATCTAATTTCGTTCGAACAAATGAGTGCTGGCAACGGCGACTTTTAGTTTATAAAAATAAGAAGTAACAATAATCGTTTAACACCAGTTCTAACTGTTTGCTAGATTTATTCCTTGTCGCATGAACGTACGCGCACACATTGATGTCCAACGGTTTTGGGTTTGATTCATTTATGACATAAAATCAAGACACTACTGGCCTACGGTCTGTAACAGAACTGAATGGTCTTGGATAAAACACTGAGGTCGTGGATAATGCAACGGAAGGGATGCTAGTCATTAAAATGTATTCGTAACTATTTTAAATTAATTAAAAAATTTGAGTAAATGAGATTTAAAAACAAATTAAGAATATACAGTATAATATACTGGTCTTCCAATTGGTTGAAAGCTTTCAATGTTAAAATCAAAAAGGTAAAAAACTAGTAATGAGATCAAAATGCTCTGCATATAGGGCAGGCACATCCTGGAGGAAAGTTCTAGGATAAATTAACAACAGGTTGAATATTGTTGTTTAATGATTTCAGTTTCATTGTAGTCATTGTTTAAATTGCTGAATTTCTGCTTTTCCTTTGCATCGAAGGACAATCCTAGTTCCTTCTAATGAAATCAGCAATAACCCAATATTTAGCATCTCAATTTAGATAGCCTTAATTTGCTGGAAATACCTCCTGCTCTGTTTAATTGTGTGCAAGTAGGGGGCAGTTAATCTACAAGAAAAGTTAATCAGCAACAACTTGCACCCACATTAAAACCCCCATGTATTTTCAGTTGTGACGAGACAGGAGAGGAATGAGGATCTAAATGCAGCCTTTAATAAAACAAAAGTAAACCAGGTAACTCAGAACATAATGAAACAAAACACAGGGAACAAAGCACAGCATAATACAGATGAAGACTGACACACACAAAAAAAAAAAAAAAAAAAAAAAAAAGGGGAAAACAAGGGCTTAAATACACAAGGGAAAACAAGGGAACGAGGAACACCTGGGGAAACAATCAGGAGAAAACCAATCATGAAAAGAAACTACAAAGGACTACAAAACTAACAGGAAAAAGGAACTAAACCAGAATTTCAACAAATGTCAAAACAAACAACAGGGAATATGTGATATCAGTAATGGGCTACTTTAAAATACAGATAAGTCAGTCCTGTTTACCTCTAGTGTTCACATGTTCAGCATGTGTACCTTTAGCACATTTATTTGGTTTGTCAAATTCACTCTTTAGCAAGGAAATACAGATTTCCAAATCAAGGGACATTTCTGGCAAAAGTAACCTGCTGCACCAAAGACAACTCAATTTTAAATCAACACCCATGTTACTTAACTGAAATACACTTTTGCCTTATGAATAATGTGTGTGACTGTTGGCTCTGACATTGCAGTAGTCTTGTCTGACCAAATCTCTTCCAACCAACATCACCTTAAATTGATTAAGGTCAACACAAAGATTTGTCATTTATAATGCTGTACAATGAGAGAATTAGTCATGGTCCGTGCAGGGCTGTCAATTGGGCAGAGAAACTAAATTCAAATTTTTACCTTATTAATGATAATAATATTATTCGATTTTTAAAGTCAGCTGATTTTTAAATTGATGTTGTTTCCTTAGTCCACAAGAAGGTGCATTAAATACATAAACCATACAGCACAGTTATATTATTGCAAAGAACATTGTTTAAAAAAAAAAAAAAAGAGCATTCCATTTTCAGCTAATGTGCATAAAATAAATAAAAAGTTTTAGTCTGTCCATATTTTCAAATGTTAAGTCAAAAGTAAAATGAAGGGGGTAAACACTTCAATAGGCAGTCCACATGGCGTTAGACTTGCAGAGATGCCACAGTATACTACCCCAGACTCAAGCTTCATTATAACAGTGAAATACCATATTGTTTTTTATTCAGTACAGTTGTATGTACTATGTATGTAGGGTAGAAATATTCCTAGATAGCTGTGGTTTTCAGCTGAACTCGGTGGTGAAGCGGCTCAGACTATGAGCACTGCAGGCAGGGACTGTTCAAAGCATTTAGAAAACTCATTGCTTAATCTGAGAAACATTTATAAGAGAGGAAGACGCCAATGGCGAAGTACCTCCAACTGTAAGGGGTTGTTCACAGAACGCTTTTGCAGACATCCATTTGTTTATGTAAACGCATAAGACGAACAGATTTGTTTCGCCTTTTTTCTTTTTCAGCGTCTTGTACAGGAGTGCTGTTTTTTAGATGCTGTGTCTAATTAAAAGCATATTGAGACACCTGCTTACTGTTAAACTGTATATTTGTTGCGCTGTGTCTAGCCTTTTGTAGCGCAAGAATGCGATCGATCTAAAGTCATCTTCAGTGCTTGGCACACATCCAAAATTCAGTTTTAGCATTCAAATGTGCATTTATTTTCTTAAATTTGATGAATATTTGAATTTTTATTTGACAGCCCTAGGTCCGAGTACTATGAACAACATAGAGAGGGTCGCGTACAACACACACGTCACCTGCAGAGAACATCACATGGTTTTAACAAGTCCATATACAGACACTACATGATTTCTGTATCATAGACATGAAATGTCCCGTTAGAGTTGTAGTCTGTCCTGGTTAATGACTAATGAGGTACGGGAGACAGATGAGGTACAGGAACTTGCATTAATGTATAGTCAGGGTTGGGGAGTAACGTAATACCTGTTACAGGATTACGTATTTAAAATACAAAATATAAGTAACTGTATTCCACTACAGTTACAATTTAAATCATTGATAATCAGAATACAGTTACATTCAAAAAGTATTTTGATTACTGAAGAGATTACTTTGCATTTTATTGTCATTTATTTCATTTAATATTTAGTCCTTTCAGATGGAAAACATTCATACATAAATGATGCAATCCAAAGTGCATTTGAACATCGGTGAAACACTTTCTTATGATGTGTTACATTCATACGAGCAGACAGAGAAGTAAGTTTGAAGTAAGTTTGGAGCAGAAGAAACAGAAATAAACCTTGTATAAATTGTCAGCTTTACACTAAGCTAAAATGCTATTTCTAGCCATTTTACATGCACGTTACCAGGTACGATCATATTTTTTTAATCAAGAAAATTCACATTAGATCAATCTTTTTTCTAGAAAGACATTTGATATTAGGGCAAAAATCATATTCTTGATAACTTTTGTATTGTTTTCCTGTAATAATATAAAAGAAAAACCTTAAAACAAGATCAATTTGATTTATCTTGCTTTAGAAACAACTGCATAAGGTATTTGGGTTTTTCAGAGAATGTATTTAACAAGTGTTTTGATTTTAGTCAAAAAAAAAAAAAAAAAACACCTACCAGTGCTGAAGTAATCAAAGTATATAGAATATGTTACTGACTTTGAGTAATCTAACGGAATGTTAGAAATTCCATTTTACAGCATGTATTCTGTATGAAATGGAATACATTTCAAAAGTAACCATCCCAACCCTGTGTATAGTGATGTTTGTGCACCTAACTGTACAAAGCCTGTCAGACGGAGTATTAACCTCGTGATGGAGTACCAAGAAGACAAACGGCAGGTATGTATGTGGAATGTAGGCAAATCCATTTCAATATTATTAACTGTCAAACCTCCCCTGTACTTTACTAGGTAGACCTAGATAAATCTAATGTAGTCGAATACAACAGCCCTACAATAAATGTTTACATTATAACCTTGCTGTGGTTACGTTTTTTTTTTTTTTTTTTTTTTTTTTTTAAATGTTCTGAGGTGTTAGTACATCTCATTTATGAATGGGGATAGAAATATTAGAAACACCTCTCAGTATAACCCAGTACAGTTCAACACACACACACACCTCTCTCTAAAACATTGAAGACTTTATACAATATTAAACTGCATTAATTTGGTTTCTCCTCATTCATTCACCAACCACCTTCCACAACCTTTTTCCCGTCACTGGCTTTTGATATGTTGGCTACAGATCTAGGAACACTCAATATATACACACATTCATATTTTTCAAATGAAAAAGAGGTAGGGTTGTGTTTTATATCATATTTCGTTTTATTGTAAATACACATTACATTGACGATAACCGTAGTCACGTATTGCCAAGACGAGATGGTGACGTCATCAAGTACTTCCGAGTCGAACTTGCCATGTACGAACTTGGCACAGAGAAACGGCCAGAGTCTCATGTCAAAACAATATTTAATATTAATCCCATTTACAGGGCAAGTTGAAGGAAATGTGATATACCCTCACTGAGCACTTTATTAGCACCGCGGTATTCCTAATAAATTTCCCGATGGGGTCTTTTGCTGTTGTAGCCCAGGAGCGCCTGCAGGATTTAATTTGAGGGTATGCACAGAAATCTGCCTAATAAACCTTATATCTAGGAGGGTCCGAGGGCCTGCTCCCCCGGGAGATTTTTTTGGTTGCAAAAAAAAACAATCCCAAAGAGTTCCATTTTGGTGACTTTGAGAAACGCATTTGTTTTATTTTCGAGTATGAGTAGCATTCATTTAACTATTGGCTGAAGCGTTTCTTCCAGTAACAGTTCAGACAGACGCGTTTTCGCGCAAAAAAAAAAAAGAGCAAAACGCACCACAACCAAAGAGCAGAACGCAAGTGTCTCGAGATGCGTTTCTTTTTAACGTGACACGGCGTCTAAAAATGCAGCACTCGCGTGAGAGATGCTAAACACAGTGAAACGTGACGCAGTTGTCAGAAGACATCCATCTAGCGAATGTTTACATGGGAAAAAAAAAAAAAAAAAAGGAAAAAAAAAAAACAGCGCGAGCAAAAACACGTTCGTTTTGAACAACCCCTTGTTCACATGACGCAGCACTAGCTGAAGTTTCTCAGAAAGTTACCTCTCAAAAAGACAGACTTTCACTTGACTAGGTAAATTTACACTGTATCCAGCGCTGTTTATTCTCTGTATTCGTAAATATCCTGATACTGTTTTACGGCGTGAGAAAGCGCTCCAAATGATTCAGTGAGAGCGCTCTGAACGAACTGTACTGAATCACGAATCGATTCAGACCAGCTTGCAAGCCTGTTTGGCCAATTCACTGAAAATAACCGACTCAAAATAATTATTCATTTGCAAATTGGGCATTGCTCGTTCTTTTAAACAGCCAACATAAATACTTCAGGATTGATGAAATATTCTGAGAGCAAATATTTCTCAGGTCAGTCATGCTCATGGTACACACAGTACATACTGCCGTACAGCTGCAGGCGCCACTGTTGTAGTCCATCTGCCTCAAGGTATAGTGCATTCTGAGATGCTATTCTGCTCACTAAAATTGTACAGAGTGATTATCCGAGTTACCACAGCCTTTCGGTCATCATTTTTGGCCATTCTCTGTTGACCTCTCTCATCAACAAGGCTTTTCAGTCCACAGAACTGCTGCTCACTGGATGTTTTTGGCACCATTCGGAGTAAACTCTAGAGACTGTTGTGCATGAGGGGGGAAAAAAACAAAACAAAACCACAACCCCCACAGGAGATCAGCGGTTAAGAAACTCAAACCAGCACATCTAGCACCAACAATCATGCCACGGTCAAAATCAGAGATACAATTTTTTTCAAACATTAACTGAAACTCCTGAAGCAAATTAATTAGCTGCTTAGAAACGGGATGAATAAGTAGGTGTACAGGTGTTCTTAATGATGTGCTCAGTGAGTGTAGATCAACATTTAAAATACACGGTGCACATCAAAACCATTAACCATTTCCTTTTTTTTTTTTTTTTTTAAAGTGCATTAAGTATTTATAGAACGTCTTTGTACAAATAACAGCCAAAACTGTATATAAACAAATCAATTAAGAGTCCTAAAATGCAGTCACAATACTTAATACAAATTCAAACAGCAGGTAGCTTCAAATTAAAAACAGCATTTAAAATGAAAGTCATAGTCTTGTCCTAGCACTTTGAGAATGCAGAGAACAGTTCACTGGCATTACACCAGGGGATAGCTGGCTGATGTCGCAATGCCACAATGGTTCTTACGGTCCTTAGCCATGTAGATGTAGCCTTTGTCACCCCACTTTTCGGTCCAGCTAAAAAAATAAAATAAAATAAAATGAGCACAGCCTTACAATGGAATATAGAGATTTTTCTTTCCTCCACCAAACTTACACATGTAATTGTTCTTTTCAGGACAGTGGAAATGCACCCTTGAAGTAAGAGCTTACCTGTTCTTTACGATCCAGTATTTCCTCCCTGCAACATCAGCACCTTCATATCCATAACCAACCACCAAAACTTCATGGTCCAGTTCTTCACTGCTGCACTCCTTTTCATAATAGATGCCTAGAGTAGAGGGTTAGGGAAATAATGTTACTTGAGAAATTGCAAAAATGCAACCAACATAATTGTCTTTAACAGGTTTAAAATGACAAGGCCCGATAACACTCACCAGACTGGTAGAACTGGAAGGATTCATGACCAGCATCAATAGCAACAGCTATAGGACCAACAGCTGCAACAGCCTTCATCAGAACATGCTCTTTACCACTGGGAATGTCCACAAAACCAGTGTCATTAGCAGCACTGTAACTGGGGTCATAGTGGCATGGCTGATCATCCTGAAAGAAAATATAAATGGGACAGTACATTATATACACCTCATCTGGAGTTGCCAATTCAAATGGCCAGTAAGTGTTATGGGAGTTAAAAGGAAAGCAATCAATAGACTTATTGTACAAGTTACAAGACCCTCCAGTGATAGGACTCTTAATACCATTATGACAACAGCATGCATAATTACAAGCAAGTAGGAGCACACAATACTTACCATTGCAAGGTAGGGGTAGGACTCCTCAGAATCCAGTCCATTGTTGTCCTGAACATATTGGAAGGCCTGGATCGCGAGACCTCCATTGCAGCCTTGATTGCCCTCCGGCCTGGAACAGTCCATCAAGTTCTGCTCGCTCAAAGAAACCAGTTTTCCCGTTTTACGGAACAGCTGGCCCTCCAAGGCCCCTGTAGAGCTGAAAGCCCAGCAAGATCCACACTGGCCCTAGAATTAAACCAGCACTACTTTACCAAACAAAGAGCAAACACAAAGTATAATTTTAAAAATGATGACAGGACTCCATTACATACAGTTGCAATCAAAATTATTCAACCCTCCCTGACCAGCAATACGTTCTGGTGATGTGAATTAAAACACATCAACTAAAACCTCAGTAAACAGTCAAAGTTAGTTTTTGAATACACGAGTGATTGAGAACAAAGTTCAGTTTACCCAAATTAAAAAAAACTAAAAAACTAATTCTCTCCACAAATGTCATGTCAAAAATGTTCAACCCCCAAAGTCAATCATTTGTGGAGCATCCTTTATCCTTAATAACAGCAAATAAATGTTTCAGGTAAGTGTTCTCAGGCTTCGGACACCTATCTATTAGAATTTTTACACATTTCTCATGAGCAAAAGCTTCCAGCTCATTGACATTCTTTGGTTTCTGTGCTGCCACTGCTTCCTTGAAATCCTAACAAAGGTTTCAATGGGATTTTAATGATGGACTGAAAGGGCCATTTAAAAAGGACATTCCACAACCTATCCCTGAACCAGATTTTGGACAGCTTGGATGAATCCTTGGTGTTATTGTCTGCTGGAAAATCCAGTGATCACCAAGCTTCAATTTACACACTGAAGGCATCACATTTTTCATGCCAAAATGGCCTAATACCTGAAAGAATCCATGGTGCCAGTCACATAGTCAGGATAGCAGTTTCCTGCAGCTGCAAAACACCCCCATAACAGGACTGACCCACCTCCATGCTTGACTGTGGGGATGGTGTCCTTCTTGTCACCTTACTCCATCTTACTGCTGACCCATGGGTCTAAAACTCATTTTTAGTTTAGTGTCATACGTCTATAAAACCTTCTTCCAGGACTCCACAGGTCTTTCCTACTCCTTTCCTATTACTTCTTGAATATTCAAGTCAACATTTCCCTTGGTGAGGTTTTCCACACCCCAAGAAGGTTGCTGTTGTACCATATTTAAATTTATGAATGGTGCTGCCAACTTTATCTATTGGAAATTGAAGTGCCTTGGAAATATACTTTTAGCCATGACCTTTCTTGTGTAATGAAATAAATCTCCTCTATTAGCTTGAGACAGCTTATTTTTAATTGCATTTTTTGCATAGAAATACATTTTTGCTTACAACGCTAAACTTTAAGTGCCACTGCAGACTGATGACTTAATTTTGTTTTAAAACAAATACTTGTGTAGCCTTACATATTTAAGAAACAGCTACATGCAATAGGGGTTGAATAATTATGACAAAAAAAAATCCTGCCATTTACAAATATTAGGTTATATATTCACACTATGACTTTGAATGAGTCTCTCAACTGATATTGATAAAGTTTAAAAATTCTGGTTCATCAGAAAAGCTTACCTTTGTAAATCCTTACTGCTTTGGTGGGGGAGGTTGAATAATTTCGATTGCAACTGTAGACAAAATGATCTCTGGAAACCAGTCTGATGAAATGTTCATGATTTGAGCACATTGGGTTTACCACATGGGACTGGTAAGGCTAATAGCATATTCAGTGTAGTAACAGCAGATGCAACTGGGTTATGTGTAACTATAAGAGTGACACTGGTAAAGCCATTGTTAATGTTGGGGCTCTCTATTGTAGTCGTACCTGGTCTTTGACAGGGGTGACATAGCCCTTCTCCCTCCAGTCAACCTGTTGGGGAGCCTGAAAAAAGCTGGGCTCCATGAACAAAGAGCCCCTTGATTTCTGGCTGGGGTTGTGCTTGTAACCATTCATTGTCTGCCTGAACTCTTCATTTGTCTGTGAGACAAAGGATGAAAAAAAGCTTAAGAACACTGCCTCTGAACATTACACTTTAAAATTAAATCAACCCAGAATAAATAATCCATGCTTGCAATAACCCAGACATATTAAGGAACTCACCTGATCACCAAATTGGTTCATGCCCAGTCGGTAGGTGTGTTTGCCCATGGAATGCTCAAGGTTGTGTAGCTCAATTTTTCTAAAGTTCTTCTCCCAAACCATTCTCCTCCACATCTCCTCTTTCTGAGAGAGAAAAAAAAAAAAAAAAAAAAAAAAACACTATAAAACACCCATCTGTCTTTGTGCAATCACTAGTGTGCCAAGACAATGCAGATTCAGTTTGTTACCAGTTTAACACAGTTTAGTTCTTCCATGTCACAGATTTATACAAAAAAGTCATTTGAATTGTATGTTTGGTTACAAACTAGTACTACAGACCTCATGGTATTTCTTTCCATGCCAGCTCTTCCACAGATGCCAGTTGTCTTCTAACTGCTGGTCTAAGCTTGGAGCAGTGAACACTGCACGAATGCATAGCATGAGGACGGAAGCAAACAACATCATCCTCCGTGCACAACTGTTGATGGGTGAAAATAAGACTCGAATTGATATATATACAGACTACAACAGTAAATTAGCTTGTAAATTTCAACTGGTTAAAAAAAAAAAAAAATTTTTGTAAACAAATGTGCAGCATTTCAAGTTTTACTAGACCAAAAAAAAAAAAAAAAAAAAAAAAAACCATTCATATAGACCACTCCGTTTTAGGTAAAGGTCAAAACAAACTGTGGACAATTAATATTGCCATTCTGTCACCGCAAAGCTGATATATCCTCTACAGAAGGAGCTGATATTTACATTTAAAAAAAAAAAATTAAAAAAAAATAAAAAATAAAAAAATTAAAATGCTTCTTAGGTAGATAAATACGCACTCACAAACGCCACAATTCCCCAAATAAGAAAAATAAACTCACATTAAACCGGCGAGTGAAACTATTATTATTGTTTACCACCAAACGTCTTTTAAAGCCTGGCTGACCGCAAACGCTGCCTCTGATTGGCTAAGGGTGATGACGAGCTACATGTTTTCAGCCAATCCTCTCTCTTAAGTATGAACCAGAGAAAAATTTAATTTATTCACCCATGTGATCCAGCAGCACCACAAGACCCACAACTCATTACTGGAATACAGTGATAATTTTGAATATCGGGTTTAAAATGTATATAGGAAAAGCCGTTGACCATTATATTGCTACTTTTAAAAGCTACTGTTTATAATATTTGATGTAAAAGTAAACTAAGAGAATTAATTTAGTTATCTCAGTGCTCTGCTGGCACTGCGGTAACAAATCGGTCTTAATTTATTGCATTTATTTATAGACCTATTATATTTGAATGTTTATTGCATGTCTCTGTTCTGTGTTTATTTCCCATTTTTATTTCGTTTCTTTGTGTTTGTTGTTCAGGTAGGCTATGCAGCAGACAAAGAAACATTTGACAGCATGTCAAAATGTGACCAAGTCAACATGTTGAAACAGCAAATATAGGAAATCAAAATTAAAACATGTAGCCTGTTGAAAGAGAAAATTCTCCTTCTAAGCACTTTAAAGAATAATCACTGAATTATGTTTCATATGACTCTTTTACACACTGATCTGTTTACACACACTTAGGTTAAAGTCATTCAAGCTAATTTTTTAACCACTCCACAGATTTAATATTAGCAAACTATAGTTTTGGCATGTCGTTTAGGACATCTACTTTGTGAATGATATGAGTAATCTTTCCAAAAATTGTTTACAGACAGATTGTTTCACTTTTAATTGACTATATCACAATTCCAGTGGGTCAGAAGTTTACATACACTAAGTTAACTGTGCCTTTAAGCAGCTTGGAAAATTCCAGAAAATTATGTCAAGCCTTTAGACAATTAGCCAATTAGCTTCTGATAGGATGTGTACTGAATTGGAGGTGTACCTGCGGATGTAATTTAAGGCCTACCTTCAAACTCAGTTCCTCTTTGATTGACATCATGGGAAAATCAAAATCAGCCAAGACCTCAGAAAGAAAAAATTGTGGACCTCCACAAGTCTGGTTCATCCTTGAGAGCAATTTCCAAATGCCTGAAGGTACCATGTTCATCCGTACAAACAACAGTACGCAAGTATAAACACCATGGGTCCACGCAGCCATCATACTGCTCAGGAAGGAAACACATTCTGTCTCCTAGAGATGAACATAGTTTGGCGTGAAAAGTGCAAATCAATCCCAGAACAACAGCAAAGGACCTTGTGAAGATGCTGGAGGAAACAGGTAGACAAGTATTTATATCCACAATAAAATGTGTCCTATGTCGACATAACCTGAAAGGCTGTTCAGCAAGGAAGTAGCCACTGCTCAAAAACTGCCCTAAAAAAGCCAGACTACAGATTGCAAGTGCACATGGGGACAAAGATCTTACTTTTTTGAGAAATTTCCTCTGGTCTAGTGAAACAAAAGTTTAACTGTTTGGCCATAATGACCATCATTATGTTTGAAGAAAAAAGGGTGAGGCTTACAAGCTGAAGAACACCATCCCAGTCGTGAAGCATGGGGGTGGCAGCATCAAGTTGTGGGGGTGCTTTGCTGCAGGAGGGACTGGTGCATTTCACAAAATAGATGGCATCATGAGGAAGGAAAATTGTGGATATATTGAAGCAACATCTCAAGACATCAGCCAAGAAGTTAAAGCTCGGTTGCAAATGGGTCTTCCAAATGGACAATGACCCCAAGCATACCTTCAAAGTTGTGGCAAAATGGCTTAAGGACAACAAAATCAAAGTATTGGAGTGGCTATCACAAAGCCCTGACCCCAATCCGATAGAAAATTTGTGGGCAGAACTGAAAAAGCATGTGTGAGCAAGGAGGCCTGCAGACCTGACTCAGTTACACTAGTTCTGTCTGGAGGAATGGGCCAAAATTCAAGCAACTTATTGTGAGAAGCTTGTGGAAGGCTACCCAAAATATTTGACCCAAGTTAAAGAATTTAAAGGCAATGATACCAAATACTAACAAATTGTATGTAAACTTCTGACCCACTGGGAATGTGATGAAAGAAATAAAAGCTGAAATCATTCTCTCTACTATTATTCTGACATTTCACATTCTTCAAATAAAGTAGTGATCCTAACTGACCAAAGACAGGGAATGTTTTCTATGATTAAATGTCAGAAATTGTGAGAAATGGAGTTTAAATGTCTTTGGCTAAGGTGTATGTAAACTTGTGACTTTAACTGTATATGGTATGTAGGCCTACACACTGTACTTCCTGGTGTTGGATAATAGCTTCTGATATTGGTGTTTAAATTTCAAAACCACATGTGACATTTGGGTACAAATTGTCTTACATCTCAGTTTAAAACCTTTTTGCTCTCAGTTAAGTGCAGCAACAGATTCTGAATATTAACACACTGCAAGAAAGTAAAGTTTGTGCATTTAAGCTAGAGAATCGGTCAGATAAGATGCAGTGTGGATCGTAACTAAATAACTCCCTGGAGTAAAAGTCTTCACTTAAAATAAATAATTAAATAAAAAAAACTTAAAAAAAAATTTATTTTGATAAATCAGTTTTTTCAAACCAAATCAGTCTTTCATTCAAATTGCAATATGTAATGGTTCTGTAACTCATGTCAATGATCAATCTCTCTCTGTCTTCCATTATTACAAATCTTATATTATTTTTTTAAATACATTTTCTCATTATCTTTATCAATTTATTCAAAGTGCTAGTGTCTAAGGATGATGGCTTTCTGTAGGTGAGTCGTTTTGACATATACAGTATAAAATGGTGTCATAACAGAGGATTTGGTTAGTGCAGGACATCACTTATTCAACACAAATCCCCAACAGTTACTAAAAAACATAATACAGCCACTGACATTTCTTAGCAGACAACAAAACACAAAAAAGGGAAATTTAAAGGAAATCTGTGGTCTGATGTTTGATTGAATGATTATAATGTGAACCATTATAATGCCATTAGTAATCAGTTTTTAAACAGTGCCAAAACCCATGGCTAAAAGATTAAATAAGAAGTAATGATATTCAATGTGTTTATCAGAAGTAGGTGTTATTAACTGCATTGTGTAAATATACAGTGTATTTTATGTTATTAATCTGGTCAATCAGCAAATTATGTAATCAGAAAGGAGCCAGAACAAATGATTGTGGAAATCAGATTTCAGGTGAAAGCCGAAAGATTGTGTAAACCTCACTCCTACTGATGGCCTTTTTAAACTACAAAGAGCATGCATGTTAGAAAGTGACTTTTCTTGTGGTGACCCACATATCATTATTGATGTAAATAATCTCAAAAGTTGTGCTCAATGTTTTCTTACAAAGCTAAAAAAAAAACAATAGATGTATGTATGTTGTTCAACAGGGACCCTAAGCAACATACACATCTGTCCTTGATTTGTTTTTATTAATCAAAAACAAATGCATTTATTTTATTTAAATAAATAAAAAAAATATTTCATGTAGGCATATTATTTATTTTATGACTGTTTTCTGTTAAGGAACCATTTTAATGTTTATTCTTGTAGGAGTTGTGGAAATGTACTAATGTACATCTATGGTTTGACGTACTTTCCTTGAACACTGCCACCATCTGAACAACAAGGGGCAATGCAACTTGGTAGCCCGCCAGATCAATGACTGAAACTGAACTTTCCAGAAACATCTCTTTAAAAAAAAAAAAAAAAAAAAAAAATCTGTGACTTTTAGGAAAGTCTCTTGCTTTGGTACACAGTAAAAGGTGTTGACTGTGAAAAGTTAAACATTTGAGTGCAACCTTAATTTAGATTTGGCAACATCTACACAAAAAAAAAAAAAAAAAAAAAAATTCCATCAAATTACAATTGTAACTGAAAATAAATTAATAACACTTATACATATATACATATATAATACTTATATATATATACAGGTGCATCTCAATAAATTAGAATGTCGTGGAAAAGTTCATTTATTTCAGTAATTCAACTCAAATTGTGAAACTCGTGTATTAAATAAATTCAATGCACACAGACTGAAGTAGTTTAAGTCTTTGGTTCTTTTAATTGTGATGATTTTGGCTCACATTTAACAAAAACCCACCAATTCACTATCTCAAAAAATTAGAATACATCATAAGACCAATAAAAAAAACATTTTTAGTGAATTGTTGGCCTTCTGGAAAGTATGTTCATTTACTGTATATGTACTCAATACTTGGTAGGGGCTCCTTTTGCTTTAATTACTGCCTCAATTCGGTGTGGCATGGAGGTGATCAGTTTGTGGCACTGCTGAGGTGGTATGGAAGCCCAGGTTTCTTTGACAGTAGCCTTCAGCTCATCTGCATTTTTTGGTCTCTTGTTTCTCATTTTCCTCTTGACAATACCCCATAGATTCTCTATGGGGTTCAGGTCTGGTGAGTTTGCTGGCCAGTCAAGCACACCAACACCATGGTCATTTAACCAACTTTTGGTGCTTTTGGCAGTGTGGGCAGGTGCCAAATCCTGCTGGAAAATGAAATCAGCATCTTTAAAAAGCTGGTCAGCAGAAGGAAGCATGAAGTGCTCCAAAATTTCTTGGTAAACGGGTGCAGTGACTTTGGTTTTCAAAAAACACAATGGACCAACACCAGCAGATGACACTGCACCCCAAATCATCACAGACTGTGGAAACTTAACACTGGACTTCAAGCAACTTGGGCTATGAGCTTCTCCACCCTTCCTCCAGACTCTAGGACCTTGGTTTCCAAATGAAATACAAAACTTGCTCTCATCTGAAAAGAGGACTTTGGACCACTGGGCAACAATCCAGTTCTTCTTCTCCTTAGCCCATGTAAGACGCCAGGAGTGGCATAACAAGAGGAATACGACAACTGTAGCCAAATTCCTTGACATGTCTGTGTGTGGTGGCTCTTGATGCCTTGACCCCAGCCTCAGTCCATTCCTTGTGAAGTTCACCCAAATTCTTGAATCAATTTTGCTTGACAATCCTCATAAGGCTGCGGTTCTCTCGGTTGGTTGTGCATCTTTTTCTTCCACACTTTTTCCTTCCACTCAACTTTCTGTTAACATGCTTGGATACAGCACTCTGTGAACAGCCAGCTTCTTTGGCAATGAATGTTTGTGGCTTACCCTCCTTGTGAAGGGTGTCAATGATTGTCTTCTGGACAACTGTCAGATCAGCAGTCTTCCCCATGATTGTGTAGCCTAGTGAACCAAACTGAGAGACCTTTTTGAAGGCTCAGGAAACCTTTGCAGGTGTTTTGAGTTGATTAAATGATTGGCATGTCACCATATTCTAATTTTTTGAGATAGTGAATTGGTGGGTTTTTGTTAAATGTGAGCCAAAATCATCACAATTAAAAGAACCAAAGACTTAAACTACTTCAGTCTGTGTGCACTGAATTTATTTAAAACACGAGTTTCACAATTTGAGTTGAATTACTGAAATAAATGAACTTTTCCACGACATTCTAATTTATTGAGATGAACCTGTATATATATTACAGATTTTATTGTTTATTTCAGCAATATTTTTAATCAAATAACAAGATTTTATAATTTTTTTTCCCCATGAAATGTGTCAGGGTCACGTGATCAGTAATACGTAAGTCTTACTTTCTTTCTTTCTTTCTTTCTTTCTTTCTTTCTTTCTTTCCTCCAGTCTATTTATGTCCCTTATGTTATTATGATGGGAAAAAAGATAGATTTAATGGCTGCATAAAAAGGACATACTTTTTGTTGCCATAGAAAAAAAAACAGAGAAAACATTACAAATAAGAATTCATATAAAAATAAGACTGAAGACTACTTAACCCTCATATTGCGTTCAAAGTCTGCATACACCTTTTGCATTTGCGGGTCAGTTTTGACCCAGTGGAATTTTAAGCTTATAAATCATTAATAATCCAGTTATTTTCATCAAAAACCATATTGTAGCTCATTGTTAACTTATTAGCTGTTCATACATGTAAAAATATACTGAAAAATATAAATGTTATTATGTATGATGTCAGTTTATTTATTAAAAAAATTATAAATTCTTTAACATTTCAAAACATACATTAACTACAGGTAAAAAAGTGTGATACATTTGAAGATATATTTTTTTTTATCAAGGTTTAAATGAAATTTCATTTGAATATAACATTGCATTAAATTTATATAAATATTTAAAGTGAGAATTTCTAGTAATTCTCCTAATAACTTCCACATTAATTACATTTCTCATTACTGCTGAAAAACAACTCAGTAGTCAAAATCTGCGCAACCAAATATGTTTTTCCAATCAAACCATATCAAAACAACTATACAACACAACTACACAACATCTGTACTTGTATACAATGTTTTTAAACTAAATGTATTCTGTTTATTGCATGAACTGCTGAATGTTAATGTGTGATTATGGTACAAGCTGGTTCATTATCAGATCAGCCTGTAGAGAGCGGCAGAGTAAAATGTAGACTTTTCTTCCTTCAACCCTTATTCAGACTATGTATGCTTGAACTTTTGCTCTTGCCACACCTCCCTATAGGCAGTTTTTTCTTTGATATATATTATTTGTTATGTTTGTTACATCTGGTTTGTCAGTTCTGTGTGTGCTTGAGACTATATGTGTATGTGTGAGCATGTTTGTAAACAAGATGCAGTGCCATTTTGAGACACAAAAGTGTGTTTGAGAGCATGGGAAAGAGGCTAAATGTAAATAAAGTATTTAAAGAAAAATCTAATTCATAAATGTGTGAAAATACAGTTGAAGTCAGAAGTTTACATACACCTTAGCCAAATACATTTAAACTCAGTTTTTCACAATTTCTGACATTTAATCGTAGAAAACATTCCCTGTCTTAGGTCAGTTAGGATCACTACTTTATTTTAAGAATGTGAAATGTCAGAATAATAGTAGAGAGAATTATTTATTTCAGCTTTTATTTCTTTCATCACATTCCCAGTGGGTCAGAAGTTTACATACAATTTGTTAGTATTTGGTAGCGTTGCCTTTAAATTGTATAATTTGGGTCAAATGTTTTAGGTAGCCTTCCACAAGCTTCTCACAATAAGTTGCAATTTTGGCCCATTCCTCCAGACAGAACTGGTGTAACTGAGTCAGGTTTGTAGGCCTCTTTGCTCGCACATGCTTTTTCAGTTCTGCCCACATATTTTCTATCGGATTGAGGTCAGGGCTTTGTGATGGCCACTCCAGTACCTTGACTTTGTTGTCCTTAAGCCATTTTGCCACAACTTTGGAGGTATGCTTGTCCATTTGGGAGACCCATTTGTGACCAAGCTTTAACTTCCTGGCTGTTGTCTTGAGATGTTGCTTCAATATATCCACATAATTTTCCTTCCTCATGATGCCATTTATTTTGTGAAGTGCACCAGTCCCTCCTACAGCAAAGCACCCCCACAACATGATGCTGCCACCCCCATGCTTCACAGTTGGGATGGTGTTCTTCGGCTTGCAAGCCTCACCCTTTTTCCTCCAAACATAACAATGGTCATTATGGCCAAACAGTTCCATTTTTGTTTCATTAGACCAGAGGACAAAATCTTTGTCCCCATGTGCACTTGCAAACTCTAGTCTGGCTTTTTTATGGTGGTTTTGGAGTGTTGGCTTCTTCCTTGCTGAGCAGTCCATATGTCGATATGGGACTCGTTTTACTGTGGATATAGATACTTGTCTACCTGTTTCCTCCAGCATCTTTACAAGGTCCTTTGCTGTTGTTCTGGGATTGATTTGCACTTTTCGCACCAAACTACGTTCATCTCTAGGAGGCAGAATGTGTCTCCTTCCTGAGTTGTATGATGGCTGCATGGTCCCATGGTGTTTATACTTGCATACTATTGTTTATAACATGGTATCTTCAGGCATTTGGAAATTGCTCCCAAGGATGAACCAGACTTGTGGAGGTCCACAATTATTTTTCTGAGGTCTTGGGTGATTTCTTTTGATTTTCCCATGATGTCAAGCAAAGAGGAACTGAGTTTGAAGGTAGGCCTTAAAATACATCCAGAGGTACACCTCCAATTCAGTACACCTCCTATCAGAAGCTAATTGGCTAATTGTCTAAAGGATTAACATAATTTTCTGAAATTTTCCAAGCTGCTAAAAGGCACAGTTAACTTAGTGTATGTAAACTTCTGACCCACTGGAATTGTGATATATTCAATTAGAAATGAAACAATTTATCTGTAAACAATTGTTGGAAAAATTACTCGTGTCATGCACAAAGTACATGCACAAGTCCTAAACAACTTGTCAAAACTATAGTTTGCTAATATTAAATCTGTGGAGTGGTTAAAAAATGAGTTTTAATGACTTCAACCTAAGTGTATCTAAACTTCTGACTTCAACTGTATATGCATAATATCATGTGTAAAGCCACAATTGATTTGACCCAGGAGCACAATTTTATAAAAATGGTTAGATCTCGTAAATAATTTCTTCTACAAATCAGAAAAAAAAAATAATTATGTTCATTTTGGTAGTCCTGACAAAAAAACAAAATTTGGTTCTTGTACGAAAAACTATATGGTATTAAAAAATTATGATTTACCTCTACTGGGTCAAAAATGACCCGAACGCAATAGGAGGGTAAAAAGCTAAGGGGATGCAGGTGTGTGTGTGTGTGTGTGTGTGTCAACTGGTCCACAAACATTCACAGTTTGTGTGAATGTTTCACAGTTTTTTAGAATCACTGTTTGTCAGAATCCAGTGATTAATTTAGTAAATATAAAAAGCCGTCCAGCCGCAAGTAAATCCTGCAGTACAGGCATCCAGTATCCAGTACAAGTACAGTTGGCAAGGTTAAGGAACATTTAGGTAATTGCCATCATCATGCTCTGCCTCTTCTTCTCTCTGTCTGCGTGTGCTATTGGGCTGGTCTGGATCTTTCTGCAGGACAGAAGTTTGACTGTCAGGAAGGCTTCCAGGATGCAGCGCAATGTGCACTGGAGTTTGTACCTTACTTCTCCTCTTCTAAGGGGAGAGACAGGGGTCAGATTTGCCAGAGCAAATGCTTGAAACATGGTTTAGTGTTTATTTAGAGTTAGAGTTCAGTGCTCAATATGTTTTGTCATTCTTTGATTAAACATCAATCTTTGGGTGTGCACTCTAAATATGGTGAACAGTATTTCTGAGTAATGAGATCCTATGTTTTTTCTTGAATTACTTAAATTACCATATATAACGAATCAGTCTACTAAACCTAAATTCAAGGTGCATGGCATATTCATCTGACAAATAAAATCCCACAGGGTAAATGTTTCATAACACCTCTGCACCCTCATAATCTCTTGAAAAACAGTGGGGCTTTTATGCTAATTTAACCTTTCTATTTATTTATTTCAAAATATGTTACAAAGTGCAATCTTTGCTACTACAAGATCTGCTCAAGTCCGCCCGACTTTGCTTTACATGCATCATTCTTTAAAGCCAGGAAGTCAATGAAGTATATAGACTCTCTTTACTTGTTCTCCATTACCCTATAGCAAACCACTCCAGCGATGATTCCACATAGTACTGCAAAACCTATGCCACAGTTCAAGGAGATTAACATCGTGATGGGGGGACCAGAGGGCTCTGAGAGAGCTGAGCGACCTGAGAGAACATGAACAATTACAAATATGTAATTTGTGTCAGAGTGCTGATAACTGTGTTATTATCTATCTTTGATCTTTTCTTGTTAGTACTAACAAACATCTCTCAATTTAAACCCAAATCAAACCAATTTGTCAAATGAGAAGAATAAACAAATCTTGAAAAATAAATTCACTGTTCACACTCTTCTTTTTTATGTCATCCCTCATCATTCTATGTGTTGTATTGCATGTCAGATCTTGTCAGAGGGTTGCATTTACCATGCATTTGATTTCAGTAAATGATATGTACACTCACTAACCATATTATTAGGAACACCTGTACTGACTTATTAATGCAATTATCTAATCAGCCAATCATGTGGCAGCAGTGCACTGCATAAAATCATGCATATATGGGTCAGAACCTTCAGTTAATGTTCACATCAACCATCAGAATGACGAAAAAAATGTGATCTCAGAAATTTCGACCATGGCATGATTTTTGGTGCCAGATGTGTTGGTTTGAGTATTTCTATAACTGCTGATATCCCGGGATTTTCACGCACAACATTCTCTAGAGTTTACTCAGAATGGTGCAAAAAGACAAAAAAACATCCAGTGAGAGAGGTCAACAGAGAATGGCCAGACAGGATCAAGCATACAGAAAGGCTACAGTAACTCAGATAACCACTCTGTACAGTGATGGGCTACAAAAGCAGAAGACCACGTTGAGTTCGACTTCTGGCAGCCAAGAACAGAAAGCAGAGGCTGCAGTGGGCCTACCATCTGTGCAACTCAGAAGAAATCAAGATTCATCAGGCCAGACTATGTTTTCCAGTCTTTAACTGTCCAGTTTTGGTGAGCCTGTGCCCACTGCAGCCTCAGCTTTCTGTTCTTGGCTGACAGAAGTGGAACCCGACATGGTCTTCTAATGTTGTAGCCCAGTTGCCTCAAGGTTTGACATGTTGTGCATTTTGAGATGCTATTCTGCTCACTACAATTGTATAGAGTGGTTATCTGAGTTACCGTAGCCTTTCTGTCAGCTCGAACCAGTCTGGCCATTCTCCGTTGACCTCTCTCATCAGAAGGCATTTCCATCCACAGAACTGCCACTCACTGGATGTTTTTTGTTTTTGGCACCATTCTGAGTAAACTCTAGAGACTGTCATGCATGAGATCAGGAGTTAAAGAAATACTCAAACCAGTCCGTCTGACTCCAACAATCATGCCACGGTTGAAATCACAGAGATCAAAATTTTTCCCCATTTTGATGGTTGATGTGAACATTAACTGAAGCTCCTGACTAGTATCTGCATGACATGATGCATTGCACTACTGCCACACGATTGGCTGATTAGATAATTGCATAAAATAAGTAGGTGTAGAGGTGTACCTGAAACAGTGGCCGGTGAGTGTATATTTTATTTCATGAAAAAACAGGGATATAAAAAAGTGAAATAGTTTCTAAGAATGGCTAACTAAGTGGTTAACACAACAGAAAAGTGCTATTACACCTTGTCTGCTTTGTTCTTACCACAAATGTGTCATACTTTATTCTGAATCTAAAATGTTACACAGATATAGGTGTGAACATTGCAATAGTTAAATAGATGTAAAAAGGTACTTATAATTCCTTAAAGTGCCATTTGTTGGAACAAAAATTGGCTTATTGAGATCTAACCAAATGTATGCCTAGTGTTATATGAAGAGAATTGTTGAAGAAGATGCCTTAATACATAAGAGGTATATTCCCACCATTTTTTGTCTCTTTCACCAGCGTTATTTCTCCAGTCAGACTCCCATCTGGGAAAGTGGTCAGTTTATAGCAGTAAGTCCCAAAGTCACTCTCTTGTACTGTTTCCAGTTTAAAGCTGTGATTTGATTCCACAGAAAGACGGTTAGTATAGTTGCTGTCCAGGATATTGAGTCCAAACTGAGGGCTGGACACAAAAACCTTCTGATTTGGACACCTGCTCAATTCTGTCTGGGTTAACTTCATGTCTCCTGTAACCTTAAATCTAAAAGATGCACTCCCACCCAAGACAGATTTAATCACATTTTCATCTGTTAAAGCTCCTATGACAAAGAAAGTGAAAAAAGACAAATAAATAGGGTGTAAAGAGAAAAGCTAATTTAATGGGATATACAAGAATATATCTCAGTACCTAAAGTCAAAAGAGTCAAAAGTCTCGATAGGCAAATGTGTGTTTTCCTTATAGTGGGTTTGTATGTTGGTTTCACGCTTATAAACCCTCTTAAATTAGAATCAATTTTGTTAAATTTATCCTCCAAATGAAAATACCAAGATTATCAAATTTCTTTTGCTATAGCGGTAAACAACGGCACGCAATAAAACATTATTGCATAAAAAATCGTTTTACATATTTTTTACATTACATTTCTTTAAAGATTTGTGTGTGTGTGTGTGTGTGTGTGTGTGTGTGTGTGTACAGATTTAACCTCCATTGTAGGGACCAAACCTGAGATCACTTACATTTTGGGGACCAGCCAGCGGTCCCCACAAGGGAAATGGCTTAGTGAACGTACTAAACGATGTTTTTATGAAAATGTAAAAATGCAAAAAGGTTTCTGTGAGGGTTAGGTTTAGGGGTAGGGTTAGGGTTAGGGGATAGAAATTATTGTTAGATCTGCATAAAATCCACAGAAGTCTATGTAAAGTCTCCACGATGATATAAAACAAAACATGTGTGTGTGTGTGTGTGTGGGCAGGTTTAAGTGGTTTACAAGGACTTTTTTTTAGGTTACAAACTGGTAATTACAAGGGTATTATGCTATAAATGTGGTTTATGAGGACATTTCTAGTGTCCCCATAATTCAAATCACTTAAAAACATACTAAATGAAGTTTTTTTGAAAATGTAAAAATGCAGAAAGTTTTTTTGTGAGGGTTAGGTTTAGGGGTAGGGTTAGGGGATAGAATCAATAGTTTGTACAGTATAAAAATCATTATGTCTGTGGAGAGTCCTCATAATGATAGCTGCACCAACATGTGTGTGTGTGTTTCAGAATTGTTTTACTGTTTACATTTTGCTGAAAAGTCAGTATAATGGAAAGTTCCACTGTGACAACTTACTACATCTGTCCACTATTGCAGTGGCTCTCAACTGGTGGGTTGCAACTCAAAATGGGTCACAAGTCTCTTCTAATAGGGTCACAGATAGCAAGATAAACAATGCTAAATGGAAATAATAAAATTAAACTAACAAAATAATACATAGTAAGGGTAGTAAATAAATAAGCTTATCACTTGTCAAAAGGGTGGAGAATACGTTTTCTATCTTTTGTTGTTGACATCGAAGGCTGCATGTTTAATCAAATTCTAACAGTATTTTGACTCAGATTCATCTGTCATTTGATAACATGGATAATACTAATACAATATCTGGCCTAGTGTTTGTTTCATTGAGTAAGGTGGTAAATCATACTCATATTGTTTTTTATGCAGTTAATTGTAAATGTTCCTATTAATTTAATAATTTTGCATATTTTTGGGTCTGTGCCATTTATGGTAATATTAATTAAGGTTAATGTTTGATTTAAGGTTATTTTTGTTCACTTTTTGTATAATAAACCATTCTGGTACTGTGCTGGGTTGCCACTTGATGTAAAAAGTAAAATCTGGGTCCTTTAGCAAAACCAGTTGAGAACTAAAGCACTGTTGGAGCATGTTGTCACAAAAGACCAAAGGGTGTTTAATAAACTATATTTTTTCCTGGAAAATATCAGTGGAAATTTAAGCCTATACAGATCGAGTTACTACTCTGGAATCATGACTTCAAAGTGTCTTTCATGAAGCTAAACACATCAGTCAGGCTTATATATGAAGCAGTTGGTCAGAACTGTTTATTCCTCCTATTTGGTTGCTTTCTCTCTCACACACACACACACACACACACACACATACACACACTTGATGTTGGTGCAGCTTTCAATATGAAGACTCTCCATAGACATAATGATTTTTATACTGTACGAACTATAGATTCTATCCCCTAACCCTACCCCTAAACCTAACCCTCACAAAAAAACTTTCTGCATTCTTACATTTTCAATAAAACATTGTTTAGTATGTTTTTTAAGCGATTTGAATTATGGGGACACTAGAAATGTCTTCATAAACCACATTTATAGCATAATACCCTTGTAATTAACAGTTTATAACCTAAAAAAAAGTCCTCATAAACCACTTATACCTGCCCACACACACACAGTCACAAACTCTTATAACACACATAAATGGTACCTGTTATAAGTGTTATGAAGAGTATCAGGCAATGGATCCAGTGTTTCTCAGGTAAGAGAGATGAGTTGGTTTGTCCGATCCTCATGGTGTCTCACTCTATACAGGATGTGCTTGATGGTGTCTAATGCATTTCTCAGCATAGACAGAAAGTTTCCACCAAAACAACCTGGCAGCTCTATAGCCCTCAAGGTGGGAGCAGGCCAGTGCTTCAGTAAATCTGATCTATTGAAACCAACATAACTTCCTGTTCAGAATGATCACATATGTATATAAACTATATATAATGGGTGGTTTGTAATTAATATTTTTATATTGTTCTCTATTGTTTGTATTGGACAGGTAGATTGAAAATAATTGGTTATCTTTGTAAACTGTAATTTGTCTGAGTAAACATGTAAAATGTATATTGTTTTAACAAAATATACTATATTTTTATTATTTTATTTTAAAGTATTCTGTACTGCTCTGTGAAAGATGTCAGTGATGAGAAACAGGAAATGTGTTTAACTGAAACAGCTAAACCATATCATAACATCACTTTGCATATTTGTAGGAGGAAGTATGTTCTAAAAAACAATCAACTCTTTCTCGTTCCTTCTTGTGGTCGCACAGAGGCGAAAGGGCTAGAACTAAAAGCTCTAAAACCACTTATTCTTTACCCATCATCCTCGACTCTTTAAGTAGGTCACTCATGACATTTTCACAGTAATCAACAGAACCAGAAGGATTTAATTCACTGAAACAGTTTAACACAGAGATAAAACCAGAAAACACAACTGAAGTAATGTGTGATAATTAATTTAATATGGATGATAAAATAGAATTATTGTGTTCAAGTAGACATAGCTTGATAGACAAAACAATCTTTCATATATCTAAAAATCAGTTATTAATGAATGTTTCTTAACCCTAAAAAGGTTTTTGTATCCTGGAGGATCCAAACATTTAAGAGGCTAGAGAAAAAAGCAATGAGTGAGTCTGTCAAATATTTGTGAAAAATATTGAAAACCCTCCTTGAAAATACTGAGGTCATGTGACTTTGTGTATGCAAAACCATCAACTCACAATCTTTATCGAAACATAACATGGTAGCATTTTTTGAGAAGGCAGCTGACCTTCAAGTCAGAAGTATATTTTCATGTTTTTCATGTTATTTTCATGATTTCTACGAGCTGTAAAATTTTAAATAAAATCAATATTTTAGAAAAGCATGGAATATATTATGTGGGCCGTTATGTGTTGGAAAATAGCAATAAATACATTTTAAGAGGTACCTTTATGTTCTTTGCCCTCTTATTACAGTAATTTTTAAACATTTTACCATGTTGCATTTTATTTATTGGGGCTTTCATCGTATTCCTAAAATGTAACTTACATTTTCTTAATATTTCTTATATTTGTCTCTAAGAAAACACAGACTTTTTGAATCTCTACTCAGTTTGCAAAATCCAGTCTTAAGAAATCTGCAGACTTTTTCTTAGCATTTTCTGCAAAGATTTTGTTAATATGGTAAAAATGTGTTAAAGGGAGCTGATGGTAGAACTTATTTTATTGTTAGCTGAAAGCATCATCAGATCAGCCAAAATATTTAATAAATGAACACCCAAGCGGTGGGGCATTAGTAGAATTTTTTTAATGATGAGCGTTCTAATTCTGCAGAAATTTGTTGCACTTTTCTGTTGAGTTCCCATGTGGGCCTACTTACAATGACTTGTGAAACTTATTTGAATTAGTGTTGTTTTTACTTATTTATGCCATAAAGTTGTAACCTTTATGGGCAGAGCTTGGTTAGATGAGGGAGTAGGCAGTTTCATTTCATGAATACCTTGCTGTGATAGCACACACAGTAACATCAAGCTGTGCCTTATTCAATGCGCCCATTTAAAGTTGCCACTAGTTGGAGTAAAAACACAAAAAAACAACATGAAATAAAGTACAGTGTGAAAATGTACATGATAGTACTTTTAAAATAGGTGTTTTCATCTGTCTAGAGTAGATTGTGACTGCTTTTTGCCAGTTTTATACTGTCCATTATTAACAACACTAGCATTCTGCTTGATACAAATGAGGTAAATGTGTCAACCAATTGACATTTCAAACATGATAAGGTCTCAATTTTTTCAAACGAGTTCCTCTTTAAGCCTAACCACACTTACAGGTGTGTTCTGCATACAGTATCACATCAGTACAGATGTAGTACATATTCCATTTGATCAATACCACTCCCCTGGGTCATCATACCATATCTGTGAAGGTCAAGGGGGATACGTTCTCGTCAGTATTCATGGTGAGGAACTGGATCCAGTTCTGGCGGAAGCCCTGTGAATAGATGCCAGTTTCCACAACCAGGCCAAAGTAACGCCGTCTTCCAGTTTTGTTGCGCAAAGCAATTTGAGCTTCACGTTCTGTTACGTTATTACTGACATTGATGATCTGAAGGATGAACAGGTACAGCAAACCACCTGTTATGATACTGCTGTACCACACACATGTAAAGCACAGTGCTTTGCTACACACACACACACACACACACACACAAACAAATGTGTCATATTAGGCCGTGTTGATAAAAGCTGTCTATGTGCATCTATTTTTTCCAGTAAAAAGTAATTGAAATTGTGTGTACCTGTATTGATTGTAGACTCCAGGGCAGTATAACATGGCTGTGAATATACTCTGGTGTGGACATATACTCCGTAAGACCAAACTGATCCCATAGAATGATGTCAACAAGAAGAGAAGCAGCGTCAAAAGGAACTGCCTGTGATTGGCTTGCCCAACACAGCTATTTATCCTGTCATAAATTGGAAAATCACACACACATAAAGACAAAAACACAATGTAAACCAGGGAAACACACAGACATATGCACTGAAATAATTAAGTGTTACATACACACACAAACCTTAAACTTTAAACAGAGAATTACGTGGTCCATAGTCGCACCCTCAGACACATTTTGTGCTCTTACTTAGTTTTAGTCAAAGGTCTGGCTACACAAAACTACATGGTCCATGTTCATGCTTTAATTTGTGCCTGTGTGTGTTGTGAAGTAGCATGGAAACAGATTGGCACCTTTACTGTGCTGAGTGCTGTGTTCCTGTGACCTTTGCACATGTCTTGCCAGTCTGCCCTGCTCCAGTGACATCTTCTGGGAATCAACTTGAACATACAGTATGTGTGTGTCTTTGTCTTTGTCTGACTGGGTAGTGTATATACATACATAAAAGGGTGTCAAGGAGATCATACAAAAGAATCAAATATTGCCATGAGCAGATTATTACCATGTGATGCTTCATTGTGAAATTACTCTCATAGTTCTGTAGTTTCCAGAGTGTCTATGGTTAATAATGCTAAATTTACACTGGGAATGAAGCACTCTGTTTAGAAGGGGCTTCCACATGACTCGCATCAGAGCGTCAACGCTCCACTCAATGCCACGTGCTGATTTGCAGATAGCACCATGGAGGTGTATTTTTTACGAGTTTGCCAGGAAAAAATGGGAGCTGTACAAAGTGGTTAATTTATGTGCGGTAGTGGGTTATTCTTTGGTGGGCAACTTAGAATAAGTCTTGGAGTGATATGTGACAAGAAATGCTGTCAGACACAAAGATGCGCATTTGAAAAAACACACTTGAGTATATTTTGAAGAACAGACAAAAGAAAAGCCATTGATTCGCTGTGTATTCAGAGGCGCTCTGCTTCCCATAAGCGCAGCTTTCTCATTGGAACATGCGCATACAGAGTGCTCACTGTTTCTGCTGTTTCAGTCATCTGAAAATAGTTTGCATCTGCAAGAACAGTGTCATCTGTGAGAACGCTGCAAATTATTTCACACCAAGTCAGGAGGTGCTCTAAGTTTAGTTCACTTGATTTCCACGGAGCAGTTCACATTTACACGCATTGTGAATGCAGCATTGCTTAATTCCAAACATTTGTGGCTGAATACATAACCATACAAAGCAAATGACATGCAGCAACATTAATGAACTGTCTTGTGTGTCATCATAATTCACTACAGCTTCAGAAGTGGTGTTTTATATACTTTTATGAATAACCAAAGGAGCTGGTAAAAAAGAAAATCAAAGTGGTTGGTGGGCAAAAAAAATGTGTATCTTTTTACCCCAGTGTTAGCTATGAAAACAGCATCTTTCTGTTTTCCTGCTCCAATTTTCCTTTGTTCCACCGCTGAACTACCAGCATCACTAGAGAAATTATATTTTACCCAAGTTATAAGATTGCAGTCTGAATTGAATGTGGTGACATAAAAAAGCGTGCACTGTGAAATAACACCAAAACAGTGCGCTTTTCTGTTGCGTTGTGTTCGCTGGCTGTACTCAACAACAAACACGGTGACTGGTTTAGTCCGATTCATGACTAAATGACTCTGAGCTGGTATTTTTAAAACAGTGATTCACCAGCTCACAAGTTCTCGTTTTGAATCAGTTTGACGAATCCTTCATTGAATGAACTTACTGAATTACTCGGAGGGGCTGAATGAATATGTGATATTCTGCAAGTTGCTCTCAGTCATGTCAAAATGTTTTGTGTACAAAGTTGATAAAATGCGATAATATATGATAGAATTTTGTTAAAGATAATTAATAATTTTAATACATCATTTTAAGTTATTTAAACAAAGTTAAAGAATATATATATATATTATATTGCAAAAGTATTCAGCCCCTGACCAATTCTCTCATATTACCAAATTATAAATGGTACACTGAAATTTCATTCTGATTGATATTTTATTTTAAAACACTGAAACTCAAAATCAATTATTGTAAGGTGACATTGTTTTTTTTATTGGGAAATATTCTTATGAAAAATAAAAAACTGAAATATCTTGCTTAAGTATTCAACCCCCACACATTAATATTTGGTCGAGCCACCTTTTGCTGCAATAACTGCTTTAAGTCTTTTAGGGAACATATGTACCAACTTTGCACACAGTAACGAAGTGATTTTGGCCCATTCTTCTCAGCAGATTTGCTCCAGGTTGTTCAGGTTGGTTGGGTGACGCTTGTGGACTGCAATTTTCAAATAGTGCCACAGATTCTCAATAGGATTGGGATCAGGACTTTGACTGGGCCACTGTAGGACATTTATCTTTTTGTTCTTGAGCCACTCCAATGTTGCTTTGGCCTTGTGCTTGGGATCATTGTCCTGCTGAAAGGTGAATTTCCTCCCAAGCTTCAGTTTTTTAGCAGACTGAAGCAGGTTCTCTTGCAGTATTTCCCTATATTTTGCTCCATCCATTCTTCCTTCAATTCTAACAAGATGCCCAGTCCCTGCTGATGAGAAGCATCCCCACAGCATGATGCTGCCACCACTATACTTCACTGTAGGGATGGTGTGTCTTGAGGCATAGAAAGTGTTAGGTTTGCACCACACATAGCGCTTTGAGTTTTGGCCAAAAAGCTCTATCTTGTTCTCATCTGATCACAAAACCTTCTCCCACATCGAAGCTGGGTCACTCACATGCTTTCTGGCAAACTCCAGACGTGCTTTCAGATGGTACTTTTTGAGTAATGGCTTCTTTCTTGCTACCCTCCCATATAGGCCAGCGTTATGCAGTGCTCTTGATATGGTGGACTGGTGCACCATTACTCCACTGCCAGCCACTGAACTCTGTAGCTCCTTCAAAGTGATTGTTGGCCTCTCTGTGGCTTCTCTCACAAGTCTCCTTTTTGTTAGAGCATTGAGTTTTGAGGGACAGCCTTTTCTTGACAGTGCCTGGGTGGTGTGGTGTAGCTTCCACTTCCTGATTATTGATCTAACTGTGCTCACTGGGATATCCAAACATTTGGGTATTATTTTGTACCCTTTCCCTAATCTGTGCATTTTTATTACTTTATCTCTAACTTCTGTGAATGCTCTTTGGTCTTCATTTTCCTTCAGATTCACAGCCTGACCAATGATCCTTCAATAATGGGTTTTTTATCCAGACAATGTGATTGCAACTTTAATGATTCACAGGTGGATGCCAGTGGTAAAGTAACTGTGTCCTCCTTAGGGCAATTTCTTTCATCTGTGTAACCTGGCAGCTTCCACAGCACAGGGGTTGACTACTTATGCAAGCAAGATATTTCAGTTTTTTGTGTGTGTGTGTGTGTGTGTGTGTGTGTGTGTGTGTGTGTGTGTACATATATATATATATATATATATATATATATATATATATATATATATATATATATATATATATATATATTATATACACTACCGGTCAAAAGTTTTGAAACACTTACTCATTCTTTATTATAATTTTCTTTTTCCACATTTTAGAATAATAGTAAAGTCATCAAAACTATGGAATAACATAAATGGAACTATGGGAATTATGTTGAGACTAAACAAAATAAATAAAAACTGTGTTATATTTTAGCATCTTCAAAGTAGTCACCCTTTGCCTAGAATTTGCAGACATTTACTCCTGACATTTTCTCAACCAACTTCTTGAGGTATCACCCTGGGATGCTTTTTAAACAGTATTGAAGGAGTTCCCATCTATGTTGGGCACTTATTGGCTGCTTTTCTTTATTATTTGGTCCAAGTCATCAATTTCAAAAACTTTTTTTTTATTATTACATTTTAGTTTTATAATGAAATAAATTAATATGGTGGCACAATTATATTTTGGTCCACAAAACAAATTTCAAACATTTAAGCATATGCCTTCAGATCAAAAGATTTTTAAGATCATGAGAAACATTTCAGTCAAGTGTTTCAAAACTTTTGACCGGTAGTATATATACATATACATACATACATACAATATATATATATATATATATATATATATATATATATATATATATATATATATATATATATATACATTATAAACTGTATAAACATACAAACACAGTATATATAATTTATCAATATAAACTTCAGACCCCCAAGCAATGTCGCTTGGTCCAATCAGGCCCGCAGTCCAAAATTAGTTTGACACTCCTATCTTAGGATGTTCTTGGTAAATTTAAATTGTTAAGGAATTGAGGTCTCTGGAAGCTCAACATTCAATATCCCTTCACAAATTTGATAGTTTTAAAATATTTCTTGTTGCTATATACCCTAAAATTAAAACAATAATAATAATTAGTGAGGTAAAAACGTGTGTGAAAATCACTACGGTGTTAGCAGACTTGCTGAAGGGTCAGCGACGGGTTCAAAGTTGAAATTGTTTGAACTATGAGTACTGCGTTACAACCAGAGAGTATTTAGCATAGACGAGCCACTTTTATTAAAATGAATGGGAGAAATTGGACCGCCAAACGGTCAACGAATGTAGAAAGGAAGTCCCGTCTTACAGGTAAAAGATCCAATCACCTTTTAGATACAGACATAGCCTGTCATTCAACTTGAGTTTACGCATGCACATTAGCTAAACCAGCCTCAATTTTTTGTGACATCTGAGGTAAAGAAGCACAATTTATGATTTCAGTGTTGTCAGATTTTACTGCTGATTTGAAATATGTTCTTTGATCATAATCTTTTTTGAGATTTCAGTCTTTCCCCATTCAAGAATGGCCACCGAGTGCACTGACTTGTTAGAAAGACTTTGGTAACAATGCTTGAGGAAAACGCAACCAAAGTCCCTTTCAGCGCAACTCAGTCAACTTGGTGGCCATCTTGGGCACGCTCCCGTCATAAAAGCATAGCTTCTAACTAATTTAATGGGGAAAGACCAACCATCTCCAAAATGGTTGGTCAAGATTATGATCAAAGCAGTAAAATCTAACAACAGTGGGATTATATATAGTGCTTCTTCAGCTCGGATCATGCTGAAAAATGCTATTTTTCAGGCTGGTCTAACTAATGCTCATGTGCATACTTTAGTTGACTGACAGGCAATTTCTGTCTCTTAAAGGTGATTGGCTCTTTTCCCTGTAAGGCAGGACTTCCTTTTCTACACCCGCTCTATTGGGTGTTCCAATTTCTCGCATTTATTTAACACAAGTGCTCCGTCTTGGGCTAAATAAACTTTGGCACAGCATGGCCCTGGGAGCAACACTATAGCTGACGCATCACTCTATAAAGTTCAATGTATTTAGCAACACTGACACAAGTCATGTGGAGGCCCTTTTACTCAATTGTTAAAGGTGAAATGTATAATTTATGCACAACTATCTGCACCAAGCGGAATTGCAAAAATAGTGACTTTTTTCCAACAGGTTTCTCAAACACTTCCCCTTTCTGCCATTGGTCAGAAAAAGGATAATCATGCACCAAACTAAAACTATAAAATTGGTATAAGCCATTGTTGTTATGTTGGATGCTTAAACAGATCAATGTTTTGATAGTGCCACAGAGCCACAGTGTTTACACTTTTCGAGGGAATCAACCTATGAATTACTTATATTAATGAATGGATCTATATAAAAAGTTTAAATGGGAGAAAGTAATTTAACATTGAAAAATATACACACATCACCTATAAAGATAGGAAGTAGGAGTGAGAAACCCACCAGACACAGTGGTGGTCCATTCGAAGCACACATGTCCCACAGATCCTGCAATGCCCTGCTCTTGGTGGTCGCACCAGTCGGCACACAGGGCACCACTTCTTCTTTTCTTCAATCTTTCCCTTTGACTGGTTAATTCCATTGCAGGGGGTGGAGTCTTGGGTTAAGTTTTTGCTCTGATTGGTTGTAGAGCTGCTGTTGAGAGCTAATGAGTGAGATTTGACAAACCCTGGTCCCTGTTTGGTGCACACAAGAGAGATGAGTGTCAGAAGCATGCCTGTTGTCGCAGTAACCACCTGCAGACTACTTACATCTCCTCTGGGAAGGATCTCGGTGAGGAAAAGGTAGTACATATAGGCAAGGGAGAAGAGTGCCAAACTAAGGAAAAACAGTGTGCGCCTTTTCCTTTTGTGAGTTACATAGTAATACCAGAGCACCAGTCCTGGTAAGGCAGTCAGGGTTACAACTCCCAGCAGACAATTGATTGCTGCCACCCTCAACAGGCCAGGAAGCAATACCATTGGAGGTAGGACAGACAGCTCCAATCGGAGAGGTCCTATGGCACAACAAGGCAAACCCAAACGATCAGCAATGCGAGAGACGAAATGTGAGAAGATGTTTGGCTTGTCTGGCTCTCTTCTGAGTAATCTAATGAGAGGAGATGACAGAAATGAGGGATGAATTTGTGGCTATATTACTTAAAAAGCAATACAATGAAAAGTATGTCATCATTAACTCACCTGTATGTGATTCCAAACCCATATGACTTTCATTCTTCTATGCCACACTAAATGAGAAGTTTAGTAGAATAACCTGGCTGTCCTTTCCGTACATTGAAAGTGAATGGGGAAGAGTTCTGTCAAGCTCCAAAAATGACAAAAAAGCACCATAAAAGTATGATTTACAGCAATTGGTCCATACAGATTCTGCACTGAAGTCATTCGATAGCTTTGTGTGAGGAACAGACTGAAATTTAAGTAATTATTTGTTTAAAATCTTTCCTTTTACTGTAGCTCTCAAATCTCATTTGATTCACCATCCACTTTCATTGAATGAAAAAAAAAAAAAAAAAAAATATATATATATATATATATATATAAAATAATAATTATTATTATTTTTATTTATTTTTTGGTATTCCATAAAAGAAACAAAAATATAGGTTTGGAAAAACATCAGGGTGAATAAATGATAATAAATAAATGAGTTAATTCACAGAATTTTTTAGAAGAACTATTCCTTTAAAGATGTAGAAGATGAACAAATGTAATGACAAACAACATCTACATGCCATGACCTAAAACGGCACTCCACTGACCTTTCACAGGCATCATCAAGTTCTTCACAATCACAGCAGCAGTACTCTCTTTGCTGGTCGATGTCTCCACAGCAACATAAAGGGTCATCTGGTTCTGGAGGCTTAAAACGTTCTCGTTTCATCTCCTTATGTCAGACACAGCCTGCTTCCACTGTGGAGTCAAGCTTTATCCAGGATTAGGTTAGATCACAAGTATTCACCTGTATGAAAATGGTTTATTCAACTTGGAACAGAGTTTCAAAAGGAGATTCAGATGTTTAAGCAGCTTCATGTTTAGAACTGCATGTAGTTTTTGCAGTTAGTTTACAGAAGACTTGTTCAAGCTCATTATTGGAGTTAATTTGAATACAACTCAAATTTGAGTACAACTTTTAATTCTTATGTCTGTTGTTGTTGTTTTGTTGTAGCTGGTTGATAGATTTGTGTTACGTCACCATTAGGGTGATTAGTGTTACTTCTGGTGAACTTAGAGCCTGTTCAATTTAAGTCATTCATCTCTACTCAATTGTATTTTACAAAAGTGCAGATTTACGTGCATTATAAAGTACTGAAGAGTATCCAATATGCCATATGGCTAACCTAGAATCCAGTCATGATTTCCCTTATACTGTAAAAGTGCTATAACTCAATTTAAATAATTAAATAAAATCAATGATACTTTAATCACAGATGAGTTAAATTTACTTGTAACTAGTATATAATTAAGTTCACATTATTGAGCCAAATATGTATGTTTACAAAGAAAAAATATGCAAACCGATTGCCTTTATGTCAACGCAACTGGGTGAATCCTTGCACATTTAAATAAATTATTTTCGTTTTATTTTCAAATTACTTTTGTAAAATGTCTGAAATAATTTTCTACTTCATTTAGTACAATGTCTGGACATGAGAGGTTTGTGTTAATGAAAGGTAATTGTTTTTTTATTTTTTGTTTTCCTCCAATACATAGGGTTCTTTAATTCTTATCAAAATGTAAAATATCAAAATTCAGACATCTCTGGTGTATTCCAGCTTCTCTGCTCATTAACAACTGAAACCACTCTCCATTTCTTGAATTAAGGCCATCATGTCTCCTGTGGATCCTATAATTGGGCCATCATAAACTTTTTCCTAAGAGATTGCTCTCTATCACAGTTGTCGGATAGAGAAAATTACTGAGTGACATGTGTTTGACATGTTCCAAATTACACTGGTTCCCTTGAGTAAACAATAGGTTTGCCCTGCAGTGTGTTATGTGATTCAAAAATTAACCTTTCATTATAATGATTAGAAGTTATGTTTGGAAACACCTAAATCACATATATTTCCCCAATAATTTTATTTTAAAAGCTATATAAAAAATTATTTTTTCAGCAATAATTTTTTTAATTTTTTTACCTACAGTTTAACAACCTCCTCAACACAGATCGAACTGCATCCCACAGGAAGTTCTTTTACGTTCAGTCTTCGTTCTTGGATCACTCTTCTCTCAGACAGCACTTTTAGCAGTTTTTTGACACAGCAGACATCTCCAGAGGTTTCTGTTCCGCCTCCGTAATATCCAGTCGCTGGATGTTACCATGTCAATGATGTTATTCAAGGAATTCCACCTTCACTGTCCACTTGAATCCAGTTTGTGCAATGTCATTAAATATTTCCCGACAATAAAGCAGATTAAAGTCCAGGCATCTTCATTCCATTCAAAAATGTTAATTAAGTTAATAGCCTATAATATCCAATAGGCTACCACCAATAAAGAGAAATGCGCCTTATGTAGGATTTAACAGTTTATGAAGTGCGGCTGGTAAAGACTGTCGAGATTCAAAGACCAGTGTGAGATAATTCACCGCACTCGCGCTCCACTCACGCCGTTGTGAGAGGGCAGGCGTGTGAGAGAGATATGTTTACCGATTAGGGTTGGGTGGCGGTGTTGAAAAAGGAAGTTGGCAGGTGTTACCGTGACAGCGACAACGTGAAGCAAGTGGGGAGATAGCGACGCGCGCATGCCGCGCATACTGGACGGGCCGGACACCGGGTCACCGACACCCTGTCACCTCATTCTTTAAAACATCGACGAAAGACGGCACACAACAATTTTTTTATATTCTTTAGTCACATAAATACCACTAAATCTGTTTGGATATACTATATATTACTGTAGGCTCAGTGTGCAGAGATACTCCAAATAACTGTGCTGTGCAAACCTTTTCTGTTCTATTCTACACTGAAATAATAACCTGCAATTGTTACCTCAAGGATCTACAGTATTTTTAGTTGAACTAACCCATGAAAATTACTCCAGTTGGTGTAACCTAATGTGTCAGGTTGATTTAATCAGATTACATTTACATTATACAGATCCATTTAAAATTACATTTCAGAATAAAACCACACTGTAACAAACTGCTGTAAATTGTATAGTAACTTTTTACAATAGTATCCTGTATTCTATTAATTACAGTCTGTTACTGTATTTTGCTATTAATTCTGAGAGATGTTGTCCAGTTACAAGTTTATTGTGTAATTTATGGCTAAGTCTTAGAAAAATACCTGTTTACTTGAAAACAAAATGGTAGCACCAGCACTGAACTAGGGATTTTTCTGATTAAATGTTGCGGTAGCAGAGAACTATTTAATGTTATTTATTGACAATAAATTTTTCTTGTTCAAAGTCCCATTATGGCGATTAGTGTTCCCCTAGGGACTTTAGACCATATTCATCAATAACTTCCTTCCAGCCATTACCAAAATGTTTCAAGTGAAAACATTTGCTCTATGATATAAGGGAGATTAAGTAGTTTGAAGTCTGACCTTAAACCAATGTAAGACCCGATCAACACTTACAGTATTTTTTTGTGTGATTTTTGAGGGCAATGTGACATACAGTATCTGTGAAAAGATGATATATTTTGACTGATAGGCAACAGAACTGTAAATATTGAGAATTGTTATTGAGACAGGGCACATATTTTTTAAATACATAATAACTCGTTATTACAAAATAATTTTGTTTTATGGAACCAGCTAGACACCAGCAGACATCAACAATAGGGATACAAATCTCATCAATGGTGACACTGATTTTCAGATGAAATGATAGACACTGAACATTACAAAACAACCTTTTTAAAGAGCACCTTTTTTAGATTACCAAAATAATTTTTTACAGTGTATTCTATTCTATTCTAAACATTTTTCATATTCAAAAAAATGCAACACTGCAGACCAGGGGCTTGGCCAAAGAAAAACAAATAAAACATGCAACGCATACTCTGCTAAAACAAAATAGAATAAATTCATTATACATTAAGAATTTTAACAATACTGTACATATGTTTATGAACCTGTCAATCTGGTGAAATATTTTTCGTTTAGAATGTGAGGGGACCTGGGTTCAAATTCAGACCAAAAAGCCTAAATTTTTAGTATATTTGGGGATGATCACCATGCTCTTTCGTTGTACTGAAAAGATCAGCTTAGAAATTTTACTTAACAACTCCTTTGCATTTCAAGTTTTGAGCAACATGAGGTAGATTAGCACAATGAAACTGTATTTTTATTAATTAATAAAGTAGTGTTGATAATAAAAAAAGTATTTGTCGGAGAATTCATCCATTTACTGTATGTCTAAATTTGGTCAGTCCAATCAAGTTGCACGTTCCGCAGATTATTTGATCATTCTTTTATTAAAATCCACTTGGTATAAAAATCGTAATGCGCAAAGCCAGTTCTATAGACTTTCCAAAACATCTGCATTTCATTTTAGCTTTTCTTAAGGCTGAATCCTGCATCTCAATAGACCAGGTGTGCTACTCATCCAGCTTGATTCTTGCAAGTCAGCCATTCAAGCTTCCTTCTGTTGGCCAGCAGATGGTACATGATTGAAAAGCCAGTGGTCTCTCTTGGGAGTGCGCTGGAAGGTGATGGGGGCAAACCGGTTGGAGTCCCTATCCGAAACAAAATACCAGGCTACCCCAAGTACAGAGTAGGTACATTATCATATCACTTACAATGCGCATGACTAGGATTAATATCAACCCTTCTTCACCCCTAACTTGGTTGTTTTTGAGCTCAACAGTCGATGCATTTGTCTTTAGCAGCCACATTCAGAGGTCAGAGGTCAAACAACTGGCATAGTGGCGATGATATGTGACTTACACTGTAAAAAAAAAAATGATGTTCAATTTATGGTAAAATAACAACAGCTGTGGTTGCCAGAAATTTACCATAAAAAATACAGTGACCATTATTCAGGCTTTACAGATGTAATTTGGATGCCTCTATGTTTTACAGTTCACTACCGTTTATATTATTAAATTATATAAACTTGATATACTAACCTTCTGGAACTATAAAAGTCTGTTTTTTTGTTTTTTACTTTTAAATGTATTGTTAATCACTGTAGTAACTTCAAAAGGCCACATGATGACTTAAAGTTCATCAAGAGTGGTCCTTCCAGGAACAATAAGTAATACACATGTAGAGACATGTTGCAAAGTGTTACTCACACAAACACAAAACACCATTAGGGTAACACATGTGACACTAAAATAATGCAATAAACATTAACTAAACTATGAATATAACACAGAACACCCCAATGTATAGTACAGAACTGATATTAAAAATAAGAAGAAACATAACTGATGGGTCACACAGGGACTTCTGGGAGTGCCCGATTATTGTTTTCCATTAAAAGTATATGTATTCCCATGTATTCTCTTGTTAATCATAATATACATTTTACGTACATTATACGGTAAAAATAATACAATATTTTACCGTAAAATTACATGTATTGTCTTGTTAAATATTTTATAATTGTTTTACTGTGTATTTTAAGTACCTGTTATGCAAATAATAATACAATTTTCATTTTATATTTTTACATTCTTATACAGTTAAAATTATGGACATTTTTTACAGTGTACTTGTGCAACAGTTCAAACAGATGTGAATTATTTCCAAGCAACCCCTCCTTCTGATATCAGGTTTCCTCAAGTGGTGATCTGACCCCTACTGCCTTTTCAACAGGAGGACATAGTGTTCCCTCATTAACACAGTATGCTGCTACTGTATAACATTCCAGACACCTGTCAAAGTCAACATCAGGCTTCAACTACAGTTTAAAAGAAGAAGAAAAAAACTGTCTCTAGATTCTCTCAGTCGCACAAGCCCTGATTTAATGAAAACTCACTTCTACTTTTTTTCCCAGATAAACTGTACTGTACTATGTGCAGGGCTTCTGTGATATATGCAAGGCAAAATGGCATAATTTAAATTCTTTGCATCTGGTAATGGCATAAACATAAGGAATGTGGCTTTTACAGCAATTTGATACTGTATATGGTCATATGTGTAAACTATAAATATAGTATGTTAATGTACGTTGTATGTTTTGTATGTTTTCCCTGATATAAAAAAGTCATTCTTGTACATATGTGCAACTTATATTTCAAAATACTATACTAGGAATCATAATAGAATTTGAATATGTACTGTACATATATGACCAAATATATGAACTATAGTTTTAACTATAATATGGCTATATATCAGATTTCTGTGCAAGTCAGTAAAAGTCAGAATTTGCCTATAACTCAGCATTGTATCACAAGAGCTTACATAAAAGAGCCTGCAGGGCATTCTCCAGAGACTTCAGTACAGGGAGACAAATATACTGTAGAAAAAATGTCTGAGGCACACTTTGCTGATAAAACAGTCTGTAATGCAACAAGTGTTCCTTTGCTGTGCCTGTGTCCTCATCAGTTGAGGCAAGGCAAAGTAAAGAGATTACACTAGCAAAATATGAAGAATTTATCCCTCCAACTGGTCTTTATAATCTGCTGATTCGGGCTCCATTCCCCCAGTAGGTAAACAGGACCTCAGGTGTGCTTTTGTGTGTGCTTGTGAGTATTTCGTCAGAGAAGACAATTAATCATCACAAAGCATTTGGTTTGGTTACACAATGAAACAGAGCCATGATCACTGACAAAATGAAATAAAGAAACAAAAACAACTACACAGAAACACTCTACAAAACCTTTAAAGACAGAAAAAATCTATAGATCAGGTGGGGTTTATTCGGGGCCGTAGCTCTTCTGATAACATTAGGCATTTCATCAATATCACGTGGTCAGTGGCGAATGATCAGACTCCAGTCGCTGCCATCTCACTTGACGCCGAAAAGGCGTTTGATATGGTAGAATATGGGATTGTCTTTTTAAGATTTTGGAAATGTAAGGGTTCGGGAATACTTTTATTGGATGGATTAAGTTACTTTCTAGACACCTGGTAGCGGCGGTACAAACGAATGAATTAATTTCAGATTATTTTACTCTGGATAGGGGCACCAGGCAGGGTTGCCCTCTTTCCCCATTATTGTTCTGTCTTGCCCTGGAACCATTAGCAGATGCGATAAGAAAGGAGGAGAATTTTCCAGGGGTGATTGCGGGAGGTGTGGTGCATAAGCTTTTGCTTTACACAGATGATATTTTATTATTTGTCTCCGACCTCACTAGATCTATGCCTTGCCTCCACAGAATTATTCATTCCTTTTCTAAGTTCTCAGGATACAGAGTCAATTGGTATAAATCCGAAGCTTTGGCTCAGACAGCGTACTGCCCGGTAACGGCTTTCCAACCGGGTGCCTTCCAGTGGCCCAAAAAGGAAATTAAGTATTTGGGTATTTTATTCCCAGAAAATTTGAGTGATTTAGTTAGAGTTAATTTTGACCCTTTAATAAAAAGGTTTTCGAGTGATGTGGGCAGGTGGGCTTCATTACATTTATTGATGATTGGGAAGGTTAATGTTATTAAAATGAATTGTATTCCAAAATTTAACAACCTGCTACAGTCTCTCCCTGTAGATGTCCCCCTCTCTTATTTCAAGCAATTTGATGACATAGCGATGTCCTTCATTTGGAATGGTAAACGTCCCAGAATACATTTCAGTAAGGTGCATAGGCCGATTGACAAAGGTGGGCTAGGCCTACCCAAGATTTTGTTTTATATTATTATGCATTCGGTCTCAGACTTTTGACTCATTGGTCGCTTCCACCTGAGAGAGCCCCTTCCTGGTTTTGTATTGAACAAGAAGTTTTTGCCCCTATTTCACCATTGTAAAGCCTTTCTATCAAACTATTCAGAGAAGTTAAGTTGCACCCTGTTATCTCACATTTGCACTCGGTATGGACAAAAGCGTCCAGAGTGTTTAATTCTGACATTTATTTAAATGTTGCCTCAAGCATATGGCTGAACCCAGTATTAGATATTAATAAGTCCCCTTTCTGCTGGTCAGAGTGGATTGTGAGGGGGGGTTACTACACTCGGTGACCTATATGAGAGTGGAGGGTTGAGATCCATTGAAAATTTGGTTCAACATTTTGGGATTCCCAGATCTCAGTTCTTTAGGTATTTACAGCTGCGCCACCTGCTCTGTACTATTTTTGGGAGTAGCATACAACCCCCTAAAGCTACAGATTCTCTTGGAGTGGTGATTACTGCTTTTGGAAAAGGTCATGAGGCATCAGTGTATTACTCCATGATAATTCAGAGTCTGGGGGATGGAGCTTTAACTTCTATCAAAAGATTATATTAAACTTGGTATTGGAGGAGAGAGTGAGGGCTAGGATTCTAAAAAACTTCAAGTCTGTATCTAGAGATGCAAGGGTGCGCCTTATGCAATTCAAGATTTTACATAGATTCTATTGGACCCCTCTAGATTGTATAGGCTTGGTCTTAAAGACACACCCACCTGCTGGCAATGCCAGTCAGAAGATGGAGACACAACACATGTATTTTGGTGGTGTGTTAAGATCCAAGAATTTTGGTTGAAGGTTCAGAGTTTTATGTGTGACGTATTGGGCACTCAAATTTCATTTTGCCCCAGACTTGGTGATGGAGCGGTCATCAATATAGAGGATAAACACATAAAAAATTGGGTCCTAACCAGTATTATGATTGGCCCACAAATTGTTTTAAGGGGATGGAAGTCGGCTGGAGCGCCCTCATTTCAACAGTGGTGCACGGAGATGGGGAGGGTGTTGGCTTTCGAGGAAGTGTCATGTAGAAGACTGGGGATCTGGGATTGGTTCGATAGGAAATGGGGCAGCTATTTGGCATTTTTGGAGGGCTCTCGGGGAGGGGCAGTGGAGAGAGAAGCATAGTTTTAGTTTGTGTGTGATTATTATATATACACTATATTGCCAAAAGTATTCGCTCACCTGCCTTTAGACGCATATGAACTTAAGTGACATCCCATTCTTAATCCAGAGGGTTTAATATGACGTCGGCCCACCCTTTGCAGCTATAACAGCTTCAGCTCTTCTGGGAAGGCTTTCCACAAGGTTTAGGAGTGTGTTTATGGGAATTTTTGACCATTCTTCCAGAAGCGCATTTGTGAGGTCAGACACTGATGTTGGACGAGAAGGCCTGGCTCGCAGTCTTCGCTCTAATTCATCCCAAAGGTGCTCTATCGGGTTGAGGTCAGGACTCTGTGCAGGCCAGTCAAGTTCTTCCACACCAAACTCGCTCATCCATGTCTTTATGGACCTTGCTTTGTGCACTGGTGCGCAGTCATGTTGGAACAGGAAGGGGACATCCCCAAACTGTTCCCACAAAGTTGGGAGCATGGAATTGTCCAAAATCTCTTGGTATGCTGAAGCATTCAGAGTTCCTTTCACTGGAACTAAGGGGCCAAGCCCAGCTCCTGAAAAACAACCCCACACCATAATCCCCCCTCCACCAAACTTCACAGTTGGCACAATGCAGTCAGACAAGTACCGTTCTCCTGGCAACCGCCAAACCCAGACTCGTCCATCAGATTGCCAGATGGAGAAGCGTGAGTCGTCACTCCAGAGAACACGTCTCCACTGCTCTAGAGTCCAGTGGCGGCCTGCTTTACACCACTGCATCCGACACTTTGCATTGCACTTGGTGATGTATGGCTTGGATGCAGCTGCTCGGCCATGGAAACCCATTCCATGAAGCTCTCTACGCACTGTTCTTGAGCTAATCTGAAGGCCACATGAACTTTGGAGGTCTGTAGCGATTGACTCTGCAGAAAGTTGGCGACCTCTGCGCACTATGCGCCCCAGCATCCGCTGACCCCGCTCTGTCATTTTACGTGGCCTACCACTTCGTGGCTGAGTTGCTGTCATTCCCAATCGCTTCCACTTTGTTATAATACCACTGACAGTTGACTGTGGAATATTTAGTAGCGAGGAAATTTCACGACTGGACTTGTTGCACAGGTGGCATCCTATCACAGTACCACGCTGGAATTCACTGAGCTCCTGAGAGCGGCCCATTCTTTCACAAATGTTTGTAGAAGCAGTCTGCATGCCTAGGTGCTTCATTTTATACACCTGTGGCCATGGAAGTGATGGGAACACCTGAATTCAATTATTTGGATGGGTGAGCGAATACTTTTGGCAATATAGTGTATATTATTTCTTTTTTTTTTTTTTGTATACATATGTGACCACAGGGTTGTTTATTGAGGGTCAGGGTGGGGTTGGGGATTGGGGAGGGGGAGGGGTAATAGTGGGGGTTAAATGTTGATTCTGTGTATATATGTTTTGCTTTTCTTTGTGATATATATGAATCAATAATAAAAAAAAAAATATTCAGAAAGACAGACATAACCAATTTAGTCAGTTTAGTAATTTAACAAAAAATCAGTGTGTAAAAATATCTTACAGCACATACTGACTCTGAAGTCTTATCTAGGCTCAGTCATGATAGTGCAGCTTTTACTGTAATGCCTCACAGTAATACAGTTGGTATTGAGCTTCTCGTGGTGTAGACTAAAAGTGAACCGGAACCAACTGCAGGAGTGTTAAAAGCCTCTGTAGCCTATGATTAGAGCTCACACATACACTGCAGGCGACCTTTAGGCTCAATGCACTTAGTCTAATGCAGTCTTTCTAATGCATCTATAGCCTGTTGTCTTTCTCTGTCTGAGCGAAATGACTTATAATGATCCGGAAACTTAGTTTATCCATAACAATTATGCATTTTATGTCTAGAGGAGACAGCAAGAGAGACAAATTGAATGTCTTTACTTTTGCAGTGACTGCTGTATTTTGTTTAAACAACTGTAATGAAATCATAGAGTGTGGCATGTGATCCTTGGTAATGATAAATTACAAAACAAACAAAAGCCCTACCAGTGGTGCTATTGCAATTGTCAAGTACTATTGTATGCTGCACATTAAAATAGAATGAGCCATATGTTCATAATGACCTTCAGTAAAAGGTTTGAGTATCAGACATGTATTGTATTTGCAAATAGTCAAACAACAGCCCTGGACTCGCTGTTGTTGGAGTCCACGATGGAGGATGGTACATTTTGTTACGTTAACTCTATATTCTGCTTGAAAGCTTCACTTTATTTAGTTGACCAGCTACTGGAAAGCTTGCTTCTAAAACAACCAGGCCAATTTAACTGTTACACTTGTGTAAAATCACCATGCAAAAACTGCTTTATGCAGCACAATGAGCTAGTAGCTAACAGCTAGCGGTCGTGTTATTGTTTATGGTCAGTAATGTTTGTGTTGCGTTTAAGATGATGTCACGGCAGTAGAGGCGGCGCAACTATGACGATCAACCTATAATCCCACCCACGTTGAGGCGGCACTAAACTGCAGTGGAAAAGCAAGCTCAGAAAAGTAAAGCGAGTCGAGTCGAGTCGAACAGTAACGTGCAGTGGAAAAGTGCCATTATATTCCAAGAAAACAGCAGTAAACTGTAGATTTCAAGTGGACCTTTCTAGGTGGACTTGACAAGTGTTTTCCTACTGCTGACTGGGTGACACTTTATTTGTGTTTTTAAGTATTTTTTAAGTGTTATTAAGCGTAAGTATCTTCAGTTTGAAATGTTCCACTCTTTGATTTGTTCATCCTTCTTTGACAGTTGAGTGAGTGAGAACTGAGTTCTCAGGTTGGATTTCCACATCTGTTGTAGGCTAAAACTCAACACTACAGACCACATCCATTTGTTATCATACTGATCTCCCAGTAATAGACTCTGAAGACACTTAGGCACATGGATCTTGCTGATGATTTTAAACCAGTACGGAAGAACTATATAAAGAATCACTGACAGAGACTACATAATTTTGCCCCAGTGCATGAAGAAGGACAATATTTTAACTCACCCTCATGCCATCCTAGACATGTGACTTTTTTTTTCTGCTGAACACAAACAAAGATTTTTAGAAGAATATTTCAGCTCTGTAGGTCCATACATTACAAGTGAATGGTGGCCAGAACTTTGTAGGTCCAAAAAGCACATAAGGCAGCATAAAAGTAATCCGTATGACTCCAGTTTCAGAAGCGATATGATACGTGTGGGTAAGAAACAGATCAATATATGTAAATTTAATATTTAAGTCCTTTTTTACTATAAATGCTCCTCCCTGCCCAGTAGGTGACAATATGCAAAAAGAATGTGAATCACCAGAAATAAAAGAAGAAGAATGTGAAACTGAAAGTGGAGGTTTATCACAAAAAAACTTCAATATTGATCTGTTTCTCAACCATACTTAGCTTAGATTAAAGTCATGTGGATTACATTTATGATGCCTTTATGTGCTTTTTGGAGCTTCAAAATTTTAGTATCCATTCACTTGCATTGTATGGGCCTACAGAGCTGAGATATTCTTCTAAAAATCTTTGTTTGTGTTCAGCAGAAGATCTGGAAGATCTGCAGGGCCTCCGCTGGCCAAATTGATGCCCTACGCAGAGCTCCTGCTATCAGGTCCTTGAATAACTTATAACGTGCGAGTAAGGACAGCCAATGGAGTTTCTGGTGCCCCCCTGGGGTAAGATGGTGCCCCCCTATGGAGTTGGTACCCTACAGAGACTGTGTAATATGCGAATAGGGAACGGCGGTATGGAAGATCTGGGATGGCATGAGGATAAGTAATGGAGCATTCAAGTCCTCCTAGGAAGCTCGTACTTACGAGGTCGGAAATTGTAAATACAATGTGATTTGTTTAAGTGATTGAAGTCGGAAAGAAAGCACCCATTTTGCACTTTCATATTTGTTTCTCTCTTTTTTTACTTACTAGTAAATGTTGGAAGCTTTTTTAGCACCAATGCAACAAAATGAAGAGCAAAGCCACGCATTAGGTGTGTAATTAATGCTTCATCTATCTATTGTATCATTCTTTTGTGGCCACATATAATGATGGGAAATGTGTTTTGTTTGTTTTTTTGTTTTGCAGCTTGTTTCAGCATTAACCAGCTAAATGAGGCTTATTTTCTGGTAAGTTTTATCGTTATTCTTCATTAACAGTACAAAAAATAAATACAAACTGAACTGCACAATCAAAATCCTCATGTAAAACTGAATTATTACCAATAACAATTTTCTTCCACCATGATTCTTAAATTGACACACCTCTAACTTGCTTAAAGGAATGTTCCGGGTTCAATACAAGTGGAGCTCAATCGACAGCATTTGTGGCATATATTTCTTCTAAAAAAAAGCAAAGATCTTGGTTCCTGTGAGGCACTTACAATGGAAGTGAATGGGGGACAATTTCTGAGCACTAAAATATTCACTAGTTTCAATAGCCACAAGACATGGATATGTGTGTTACAGTTTTTCTCAATCGCTTTGGCACAATCGTCAAATGACTATTAAACTATATGACTAACTATATGAACATTAGGTAATTTGCTCACATGACTATAGTCATTTATAATTGCTTTGGCACAAAATGCATTGAGTAAGCCTTGCAGATCAAAATAGTTTGCATTCATTTGCTATTGAATGATATTACTCTCAAATGCAATTATACACATGATCATTATGTAAATCCCTACATGCTAAACAGAACAACCAACAATCACAATAACCTGTCACACATATATTAGATACATAATAGTTATGTGGTATTGTTGTAATAGTTGTCAGATGGATAGACTTAGGCTAGATGGGAAACAATTCAATTTCCTCACAATTTAGAGCGACCAAACGCAAATGCTGTCCAATTTAGCTGACAAGTGAAACTCATAACCTATCAGTTCTCAAACACATTTATACTGCAAGGGTAAGACTGAATTTCACAGCTGTGGAATATGGAGCATGCAGGAGTCAGACAGGGGCAAGAGCCTGCTAGTGCAAGAGGAAGGGGCATTAGAGTGCGGGGTGGTATGGGGAGGGAGAGCCAGAGAAAGGCAAAGGCACAGAGAAATCTCAAATGTGATATGGGCAACAATTATAGACCATGTCGTCAACCATGGCATAAGTATGACAGAGGCTGGTCGGAGAGTGCAGCCTAATCTGGGCCGGTCCACGGTGTTATCAATAGTCCAGACATTCAGGAGAGAAAACAGGTGTGTAATCAAATATTGTACTGCAATATTCCTTCACACTGGTATTCCAGTAAACTTAACCAATGCATGTCTCAGAATTTATGTAGAATACATTGACTTTACAGTGCTGTATTTTCTGTCTAGGATTGAGTGTCTGCCCCACGGTGGTGGCAGAAGATCAGTTTTCACTGCTCAAGAACTTGAAATTTGTAATATGGTCATAGCAAACAATGCTATTAGACTAAAAAATATTCAAAGTGCAGTCATACAAGATGACGGCATCTTTCAAAATGTTAACACTGTCAGCCTCTCCACAACTGAGAGTGCTGAAGAGAAATTCGATTGCAATGAAGCAACTCTACAAGGTACCTTTTGAGAGGAATGGTGAGAGTGAATGAGCTGAGGAACCAGTATGTACAGGTAAGAATTCATCATTATACACTACACAGTGCTGTAATCTCCTTGTCTTTCAGTATTGACATATACAACCTGTATATGCAGAATGTTACACAATGTGGATATGTGTAACTGTATGATTTACAATATCTACTGTAAATTATTTCCTAAATTGCTTAACTATCTTTTATAGAGTGATGGAGCTGGAGGCTGATGAATCCCCACACATTTGTGTATGTTGATAAGGCAGGATTCAACTTGACCAAAGTCAGGAGATGTGGCTGTAATATTATTTGGTCACCGAGCCACTGTTGATGTGCCAGGCCAGCGCGGAGGGAACATTACAATATGTGCTGCCATATGTGGGAATGGTGTACTCCGCCACATTCCCATCATTGGGTCCTATAACGCACAACATCTCAATTTCCTGGAAACTCCTTACAGGGATCTCATTCCTGAGAATGAGAGGGGGTTGGTAAGAAATGACTTGCCAACGTATGTTGTAGTTTGGGACAACATAAGTTTCAATCATTCAAATACATTCAAGGAATGGTTTGTTGCCCACCCACATTTTTTTTAAGTTCTCCCACCATACTCCCATACCTAAATCCCATTGAGGAGTTATTTTCTGCATGGAGACGGAAGGTCTATGGTCACCGTCCTCACGACCAGTTGTCCTTCCTGGGTGCAATGGATGCTGGTTGTGAGGATATCAGAGCAGACTGTTGTAGGGGGTGGCTGCGTCGTGCCAAAAGAGTTTTCCCTCATTGCATTGCAAGGGAGGATATCAGGTGTGATGTAGATGAAATGTTGTGGCCAGACAGAGAGGAGAGATTGGAAGACCCATGAGGCTGATAAACTTGCAGCATATTTTTTTTTTCTTGCACATATTGTAGTTCCTGAATTTAGCTGTGTGTTTAAAGTGTGTACATGCAATGACGAGAAATGTTTGAATAAATGTTTTGTTGAAAGTATAGTGTGTGTGCCATGACTTTTTGACATCAATATTATTCAGCTGCCTACATATACAATGTTAGCAATTGGACAATATTACATAGTGGGTATCTAACTATCACACTTCAGAGTACACTGTCATTTGACAAGATGTCTTTGCATTTTGACTGTCTTGGTCTAAGCAATGATAAAGGAACGTTTTGATGACCATGATTATTCATTTATAGATTTATTTACATTTGAAACATGAGTTAATTCTTTGAGTAATCACCTTTTGCAGGTCACAGAGTGGTGTGCTGAACATGCCATGTGATGTGAGGATTGTACTTTGAGTTCTGACAATTGTACGTTGTTTCGGTAAATGTGCCAAATCGATTGAGGAAAAACTCTAACATGATTTTAGTGTGATAAAATCACTTACCTTTTCTGTGTAAAGTTATAGCCAATTTTACAACTTCGTTACCATGATGATGTAATGTCAACAAACCCTAAAACAATTTAAACAATACAGCTCAAATAATACACAAGTTTTACTCAATTGCTTTGGCTCAATTCTTGAATGAGAATTTTTTTTCAAAACAAGTTCAAATCTCTGAACAGTTAGTTTCTTGTTCACACCAGATTTGAATTTCTTCAAGCAAATTGCATGTGTTTTGGCACGTGTGCAAAAGAGTAAGTACAATTGTCTACAATTTTCACAATAACTAAATGCACATGGCTTCTGATGAGTTGATTCTCAGTGAAATTGTCATACTCTTCACAACTTCTAAACATTCTTTGATCGTGTGAGCCATCACATGCAAAGTGATCTATTCAGTTATCATCTGTCTGACATACATGTATATTCCATAAATATCTATGACATGGAATGTTTGATGTCTGCTAAATATCTGGCCAGACAAACAAGAGCGACAGGATGTCCACCAAGAAGATGGGAACTTGTAGTGTTACATACTGTGAGGAGGTACAATTTATTTTTCTTTTTTTTTTATATATACAGAACTACCGCAGGTTTTTTCATTGTTGCTTTTTTTTTTTTTTTTTTTTTTGGCATGGATGTCATTTTGTGGACATTTTCTTTTCACTATATATGACTTTACATGTAAGAAATGTGTAAAAATGAACATGCAAATGTGAATTTTCGGTTTACATGTTACTCATTACTACAAAAATAAATGTACTGTATACATATGTGCAAATATCCTTTTTCTGTGTACTACAGTACTGTACAGTATTGACTTTTCCCAGTACATTTTTACCTACTGTTGAAATCAGTATCTAAAAAGCTCAGTGTGATACACAACAGCATTCAGCTAGACAAAACTGATATTCTTGTATAGTACAATAAGCAGTCAGTATCAACTAAAATAGAACAAAATTAAATTTGTGTATAACAAACATTTCCTGGGTGAGTTACTACATTTTGCAGACATGCAATAGAGTTGTGATGTCCCATAAAACAGTTGTGATAATTGCACTTACAGTTTAGAGAATGTTAAGACTGTTTAAAAAAAATAAAAAAATAAATGAGAGTGCAATTGAGAAAAACTGTAACTGAAGAATTAATGCAAGTGCTTTTATAAAATGATAAGCTTCACATTTCTGTGTTTAAACCCTCCAAAAATTGGACCCATTCACTTTCATTGACCCCATTCACTTCCATTGTAAGGGTCTCACTGGAACCTTGATTTTTGCTTTTTTTTTTTTTTTAAGAAAAGGAGAGACATCAAGCCACAACTGCTGTTGATTGAGCATAACTTATATTGAACCCCGAACATTCCTTTAAGTTAAAGATAAAATATAAGAGAATTAAAGACATGCCTGAGTCTAGCTTATCTTTTCCTCTATATGTCTATGTTATACGGATGGATGGAGAGAGAGAGATAGATATGTGAGTGAATGCAAATGTGTGTGTGGTGTAGGAGGGGGAGATAAAGTGAAGCTCTGACAGCTCCTCTGTGTCATAATGTCACTGGTCTGAGACAGAAATGGCTTCCCTTAATCACTCACCTTTTCCACTCTATCATCACAGGTAAGAGTAACTTCTTTCTTTCTCTTACCATTTACCAAATTCTTCATTTCTACTTATTTACACTAACACATTAATGAGGGAACCCAAAAGCATCATGAAACATCACATTTTATGTTTAACCTCTCGCCACCCTTAAGCGTATCAACAAAAACATCACACACCTACAGTACATTTAAACAGCAGAGACTTTCAGAAGCTACACTTCCATAAACACACACATACACTTACATGTAAACAAACATGTAGCCAAAGAGTAAATTCTTGCTCTCATGCCAGCCTGGAGTAACTTTGTATTTTTGGTACTAAACAGACCATGTCATCATCTATTAAAAGGCATTATACTACTCTCATTGAGCATATTAACTTGAACACTTGAAATATTGTTTGGCCATTAATGCAGCATTTACTGGTCTGCCTTTCACAGTAAATGTACTTCTAATTCCATGTGCTGAAGCGGCACTTACTGAGACATTAACTCAATGAGAAGAAGAGAAATATGAAAGAGAAACATGATCCACTAAGGCAAAAAGGGTATGATTTTGAAGATCTTGCAGTAAAGAAACAGATTGACAACTGCTGCATTAAGAACATTATGTTTACAATATAAAAGGCATAACAGCTTAAAATATTTAATATTTAACCACATCCTCCGCAGTTTTAGCAATAAATGCATTGAGTTAATACGCGTTAATACAAATTGTATATCCTTTCTTATATGCTAAAATGAGAACATTCCTGACCCATGACTTATAAAGAAATATATATCTTTTATATGTTACAAATATTATTATTTTTTCCAATTATTTGTCTTCTTTATCTTATTTATGTATGCATTTTGGTTGGTTTATACATATTTATTTATTTTTATTTTTTTAGTTCACCTGAGGGGTATTCCAGAAAGCAGGTTAAGTGACTTACCCAGGTAAGTTTAGTCAGAGTAAGCGGATAACCTCCGCTTTCGGTTCCAAAAACTGAGGTAACTTCCTGGGTATGTTAGTAGCCAAAGCAACTTACTCTCTGAACATAACCTTCTCCGGAGTAGGAGTTTATTTCAGGTAGATGTCAGTACATTTCAGAGGTTGTCAGTGCATGCTTGCCCTTTTGATAGCGACACAGTAGGCATGGAAACTCAGATTAAGCACACGATTATACTTTTAAAGAATTAGTTATGGTAAAATGCAATCTTTACTTCACCTCACAAATCTGCTTCTCCCTGGCATTTCCAGTCTCACATACCGCAGATTTGCATTCAAAAATGAAATAATTGTGTACATTGTGCTTTTTCTTTTGATGATACATTTTTAATACTGTAACATTTTTAACGAAGAACACATTGGACAGGCCTCCACACTCTTAAACGTAAAGAAAGGCCTTTATGTATCTATATTTAGCCTTTCTACTAAATAATTTTATTTCATGATATTAATTTAATGAACATATCTATAAATATCAAAGAATAAAATTATTATAGCAACCTTTTTACAGTTCCTTCTGTCAATGAATATTTATGTTATTTATAACATTCCATTCCATAGTAAAAATATGCAGGTAATGTCTGCCAATTCAAAGCTTCTTCACTAACTACACTACCGGTCAAAAGTTTTGAAACTCTTGACTGAAATGTTTCCATGATCTTAAAAATCTTTTGATCTGAAGGCATATGATTAAATGTTTGAAATTATTTTTGTAGACAAAAATATAATAGTGCCACCATATTAATTTATTTCATTATTAAATTAAAATTTAATAAAAAAATAAATGTGTTCGCTGGTCATGTGATTTTGTCTGGAGATCTGTCTGTGTGAAATCTATCGATGATGCTGAGGAACATCCCAGTGGAGGATGAAGGCCTGTTTTGGGGCATTTTCATATCAACAAACTCAGCTGTTCTAGAAGGAGGTGGTACGAAACTCAGCATCTGCAAAGAACTAGCTAAGAGAAGGGGAGGGGTTTGAAGGATCTCAATATACAAAACAATAGTCAGATGCATAATTTATATTGGGTTCGGCTATGCTCGTGATTGGGAGGGCCATTTGCCATTTTTGTTATCTAATGCAATGATATTTGTTAATTTTAAGTGTCTAAATACTTTCTGGGGTCAATCTAGAGTAAAGACCATAACATATTAAGAAATATTTTTGGGAGCAGATTACATTCATCTCAGACAATAAGATGTCCCAGAAAGAAATTTGTATTGTACCTCTTTGCTTCAGATCTTTGCTCAGGTGTGTTTGAAGAGTCTGTGGGCACTTTAATTGCCATTGTTGTGGCAGCTGTTGGTGTGGCAGCAGGACTGGTTGCGGTGATACTGACTCAGTTCAAGGACAAACTGAACTTCCTGCAGAAATGACGGGACAGTGATGGCAATGGATTATGGTGGTTAGGAGAGTGAGGAGGTATAAGTAAACAAGCTGGCACAGTATGTGACAGAATGACATCAGTGAAAGGAAAGACATTTATCTCACCTCATTGCTAGAATAATCAGGTGATTACATTAATGAACAGATACAGTGACCCCTAGGGTTGCCACCCATCCAGGATTTTCCAGGATAGTCCTGATTACTCAATTCAATTTGATGGAAATTTGTTATGAAATTGAAACGCATAAATCTTGAAATAGGTACAGTAAATCTTGAAAATATTTTTTGAGTAAATATGTATGTACATTTATTTGATTTCCTTTGGTTTAAATGTACGGATGTTATTTTTAGACTTTATACATACCTTTATGTTTTATACATACATTATACATTTTAAAACATTTAAATGTTCAGTGTGAACCATAAACTCAAGAAAACTGATTAGGGACAGAATGAGTAAATAATATGTAAAACTTGTACACACACACACATAAAACAATTTTAAAACCTTTTTTTATTTTATTTTTTTTTTTTTACACATTTAAATTTCATGATAAATTCCATCAAATTGAATTGAGTAATCTTTTAAAAAATGTAATATTTTAAGTTAAATTTAATTTTTAATTTTTGATCAATTTTGTTATGAAATTGAAATGTGTATCTTAAAAAATGGGCTAAAATATTGTTTTGAGTGTACTGATGTTATTGTTTGATTGAATTGTATGCTATATATATGTGGTAATTTCCATATCAAACAAGGAGTAGCCTAAACAATAATAAATAATGTTTTATTTCTTGTATGATGGCCTGGAATATGTTTTTCGGTCATTGATCAGGTGTCCAGGAATTTTAGAGGGCCATGGTGGCAAGCCTAGTGACCCCCCACAACACACACCCAGTCAAGTCTAATATGAGCAAGAGCTGCTGATGTATGAACTGTTTAGCATTTGTGAACTTAGAAATACCGGGATTTCTGCATGAACGGCTATTAAAATTCAAAATTTGTTTCAGTTCATTTATTTTTGGGGGATGTCTTGCCTGAACAGGCTGCTTCAGATCATGTCACAACATTTTATTGGTATGGTAGTAAGAATTCAAATGTGGCCACTCTTTTTCTAAAATACAGAATTTCTTATGTAATCGTTTTTGCAATATATTTACTTGTCTTGAAATATTGGTGTATTGCATGCTGAAACTTCTTAAGAGTTTTACAGTATATAGAAAGATGGCCAGTCATTCAACAAAAATCCATACTGTGTGTGTTGATTTCATGCAATGCTCTTCATTTGTTAATGTGACTGACATGGGCATCAGTTTATATTTTAGGAGCCATCTGTGAGCAAATCTGAATAATTCCAAAGGTTTTACCAACTGAAAGTTTCACTTCTCACTGCTCAAGTTCTGCAAAACTGTCTGAACACTGAAACATTTTTATTGTCTGTCAGAGTCCTTTGTCTCAGCCAGTAATGTAGTTCCTCTTTTTATCCTTCATCCACTGAATGTGCTAATTGTTTAAAATACCAGATTCATGGAAAACTTCTTAATAGTTACCAAAATCTCATTAATGGTTGATAACGGACCAGAATATGCCAGCTGTGTTCAGGCCCTAAGGTAATTCAGCAGTTTCCACTAGAGTAGCTTGACAAGTGTTAATATCATTAAAATGTTACTGTTGTTGTAGGTCAATAAATTATATATATATATTAAATAAAGTTGCCTAAACACGCCTATAAACAAGAGAAATGGAAATAATGTATGTGCACAATTTGTTTTTTTTTTTTTTTTTTTTTACTATTTCAAGCAGTCTTTTTAATGTGTCATTTGTTAGTGTTTAGGCCTTCACATGCCTAATATTGAGTAGATGGTCTTCAGATTAAAGTAGTAGCTGATTAATATACCTGGCCCTTAATGTAATATTTCGGGTTCAATACAAGTTAAAATTTAAGTTAAAACTGCATTTGTGGCATAATACTGATTACCAAAAAAATGTAAAATCTGAGTTCCAGTGAGGCACTTACAATGGAAGTGAATGGAGGACAATCCATGTTAAAATACTCACTGTTTTAAAAGTACAGCAGCAAGACAAAAACAATATGTGTGTTAACATGATTTTAGTGTGATAAAATCATTTAATAGCCTTTTTTGTGTAAAGATATAGCCAGTTTTACAACTTCGCTGCCATGACGATATAAAGTAAACAAACCCTAAAACGACCGTAAAAATTACGATTTAAACAACTTTATAGCTCAAATAATACACAGGTTTTTACATAAGAATTCATGTAAATTATTTTATAAAATTATAAGCTTCACGTCTACCTTAAAACCATGCAAAAACTGTCCCCATTCACCTGCACTGTAGTGCAGTTTTGCTTCTTTTTTTAAAGAAAAGGAGGGATTATTATCGAGGGAGGCGAAATAATTTTTTGCAGTAATCAACATTATGGCACAAATGCTGTCGATTGAACACTGGTGTATTCCTTTAACAGTCATGTATTATTATTATTATTATTTAGGATACTTTAAGCATAAACTATAATCTTATATCAGCACTCGCTACGTAAGACCTTTTCTCAACATATAGACCTGATCTAGGATCAGTTTTCCTCTTTTGATCTCAAGACAATACTCATACTATGCTTTAGCATCTTGTTTTGATTCAAGAATTTAATTGCAGAGTTCTCATTTTCACCTCTGTGCCTTTTGTCACATCCACCTGGGTCCTTTCTTAACACCTCAGAAACAGCCAGTTGTGTACATATTTGTGACTGCACGCTTTTGTCCCATGGGCTTAAGTTTGTTTCCTGTGAAAATCACTCATCTATTCTCCTGGCAGAAATAAACAACTTGTATTCTCTCTGGTGTCTTCTCTGTATTGTGTTACATGAGTAAATATATTATGGCATTTCTTCCATGCCAGCACAAGCCTGTTTTTAAGGATGGCAAAAACAGTCACCAACAAAAGTGGATTAAATTTTTTGAGTGGTTGAAACCTTTTCAAAGTGGGAACACAGAGTGGAAGGCACCTTCCTTAACATGAAACATAAAAACATTTGTATATTAATATCAATGAGAAGGGAACTACTAAGAGTTTCCATCCTTTTAATTCTTTGGAACTGAACACACAACAACAACCCATGGTAAATGCACCACTACAAAAGCCACAATAATCTAAACACACACCCATGCACACTCCAACAAACTCACTCACAGGAATATGATGAACAATAAAAGTAACACACATAGAGCAGAAATCACATTAATGAGACAAAATAAGATTCAAATAAATAAGGGAAGCCTCAATGATCCCTTTCTGACTTCCATTGTTCCCATTATTTTTTAACACATTGCTATTATTTACAGAGAAAACAGGGTGGGGAATAAACACTGTGCTCCTAACACATGCATCAAGGACTCACAGGAAAGCAGGTGTTGAAAAAAAGAGAAGATGAATGTTTTGTGTTTTTGTGCTTAAAGTGTTTCAGCACAGAGAGGTCACAGAGGCATTTGCTCAAGATATTCAAATACAATCATACAGTTCAGAAACAAAGTAATCATTTTCCTTTTTGTAACAGTGTTTTTATCCTTTTTGAAGACTGGGTTCAGATTAGCAATGGCTACTGGCTGACTTTCATTTGTGTAGTTTTGATTAGCTGAACAGCATTAGTGTACATTAAGACTAGAGGTACACATGCACACGGGAGCACTGGGAAATGCACTGCACAGCACAGCACAGGGGTGGACAGATGTGAGGTCAAACGGTCGCATTTAGTCCTCAAGGGAGCGGAAGGAATTCTGCATGTCTTCCAGCAGTTGAGCGTAGTCAGCTTTGATCTTTGCCTCACCCTCTTTGACTGGATCCTACAAAACAAATACATGTAATTACATAAAATTTGTTGCTCAATCTATAAACTTAATGCTAGGAATTATATTAATCTAAACAGGCTAACACAATGTTGCACCAACTGAACTTTGGTAAAAATTATTTATTAAATTGACCAAATTCAATCTCAATTCACTGATCTCATTTGACCACTAAAAAAAGCTGTCGTCCACCATCTACCGTATCCAAATTACAAGAGCAATCCCACATCTAATACCTTAAACTTCATGGAGCTGATTTTATACAGTATTTCTCCCATGTGTTCACGGATCTGTGCCCAGGTGATCTTGTTATCACTTTGTGCCGTGGTTTCAACGGCATGCCGAGCCATGTCGTAAAAAGCTATCATGTTGGACAGGATCCCCACTGTTTTATAGAACGGACAGAATCTGGAAGAGAGCGAGAGAGGCAGGGAGACAGCAGTTTAAAGGCCGTAGGAACGAATTAGCACAGACTGACAAACAGGCAACTCGGGGGGGTTAAGGGAATGTCAGGTTCTTTATTGTACAGATGATGGTTTTATAGATACATTAAGATGGGCTCTACCGGTCATATGGGGTGTAACCATTCTGCTGCAGGAAGTCATCTTTAATGAGTTTCGCCACCTCCAGAGTGATTTTATCTGTTTCAGCCAGAGATGCCTATGGGCAAGGGAACAAAACAAACCTAGAAGACTGAGGACTGCATTCAGAATCAATACAAAAAAAACATACATAGTAATAGATTTGTGTTAACATACAAATATATTACTAGTGCTAATGTCATAAAATTTTAATGACCATTTGACAAACTATGTGTAACACGCCCACCCACACACCCGCTGCCAAGCAACCACACATTTTTGCATAGGACACAAATTCAGTCCTCCACACCTTTCCAACAAGTTGCACAATCTCAGCCAGGTCCTCTTCTTCCTGCAGAATCTCTTTGGCTTTCGTACGGAGTGGCACAAACTCTGGGAAGTGTTTATCGTAGTACTCGTCCAGTGCTCGCGTATATTTACTGTAACTGATAAGCCAATTAACGGAGGGGAAGTGTTTCCTCTGGGCAAGCTTCTTATCCAGACCCCAGAACACCTGAGAGAGAAATCAGAAATGAGAGAAAAAAGAAAAAGAAAAAAAAAAAAAGGGAGACAGAAAGAGGTCCATTACAAAATCTATTACTGTTTTATATATTGCATCAAATACTGTGAGTTAAATGATTATAAAACGATCCTAAAAAGATATAATCACAAAATTATACTGACAGGCAACATGGTCCACCCACCTGCACAATGCCAAGAGTAGCAGAAGTCACAGGATCTGAGAAGTCACCACCAGGGGGAGACACACTGTGGAGAAATAATCATTTCAAAAGGGTCACAGAATAATGGGGAAATTACCATGTCAAATTCTTAAAACATCTCAAGTTATAAATTCCACAAACAATAGTTTAAAAAAAAAAAAACTATATGACCTTCACAAAATAAATGTTAGTATCATTACCTGCTTTTTGTATCACAGTGTCTATACAAGCTTGCCTTCAACATACATATTTTATTAATACAGCTCACAGTGTTATTTGGGTGTACTTACGCTCCCACAATGCTGACGCTGCCCTCTCTCTCTGGGTTGCCCAGGCATTTCACACGACCTGCTCTCTCATAGAATGATGCCAGACGGGCTCCAAGGTATGCAGGATATCCACTATCTGTAGAAGAAAAAGGGGGTATTGATTATCCAGTAGAAGGGTAGAAGGTTGGTTTTGATTTTTGAATGATACTTTGCAGTGGATACAGAACACTGTGTGAACGGTAAGCTGTACGCACCAGCAGGCATCTCAGCCAATCGACCAGAGATCTCCCTAAGAGCCTCAGCCCAACGAGAGGTGGAGTCAGCCATCATACTGACGTTATAGCCCATGTCTCTGAAGTACTCAGACAAAGTAATACCTGTTCACACATAACATACTATGAAGAGTCTCAATAAATACATTTACATACAATCTATACAGACTTTCTCTTTCAGTTTTTGTTTAATCTACAGTAATTTTGCAGATGATAATCAGTTTCATAAAACTCGATTCACCAGCATTCCTTTATGAACATAGGTCTTGAGTTTACCGGTGTAGATGGAGGCTTCTCTGGCAGCCACAGGCATGTTAGAAGTGTTGGCCACCAGTGCTGTTCTCTTCATAATGCTCTCCACCTTCCCATCCACTTCCATGGTAAGCTATTGGACAAAATGACTGTCAATCATATTAACCAAGCCTCTCCTTTTAAAAATCAAGACTTAAGGTGCACTCAGTAATTTTTTCCTCATTAAACTCACTAAAGACATGAATTGTAATTTTGCAATATATGTAGGAAATCATGACCACTCATTAAATTGAAGACTCCAGTCATATCTGTAACCATATAAAAGCTGTTTTATTCTACATGGAGAGGGTCTGCATACAAGGGCCGCCATGTTAGAATCATATGACCAGCCGAATACTACTCGCTTAATCTCAGTAACCATCCTGACTGTGAATGGCTGACTGTGAATACTAAAATTCTACAATGTCATCTGAAATTGAAAACTATTGATTTTAAATGGTACTGCATCCAAGCAGCTAGGTGTCAGTGTAAGTCCAAAATTACACAAAGACAAAAGTTACTGAGTGCACCTTTAAAAGGAATAGTTCACCAAAAAATTAAAATTCTCTCATAGTTTACTTACCACCCCCATGGCATTACAGATGGGTTTTTACTTTCTTTCTTCTGCAGAACACAAACGAAGATTTTTAGAAGTATATCTCAGCTTTATTTCACACACCATTGCACTTGTGTATATGGCAGTGTGACAATAAAGTGATTTGATTTGATTTATAGGTCCATACAATGCAAGTGAATTGTGACCGAAACTTTGAAGCTAAACATAAAGGCAGCATAAAAGTAATCCATATGACTCCAGTGGTTTAATCCATGATTCTGAAGCAATCCAATCAGTTTTGGGTGAGAACAGACCAAAATGTAACTCCTTTTACAATATAAATCTTGATATCTGCAGTCTCCTTGGCGATCATGATTTCAAGCTCGATTACACTTCATAGTGTAATCTGGCGCACTGCATATGTGTCAAGTACTAGGAAGTGTTATCTATCTAAAAATCATGATCGTGCCTAGAGACTGCAATGGCAGGATGTACAGTGAAAATTAAATTGACCAAATTCAACATCAATTCACTGATCTCATATGACCACAAAAAAAAAAGCAAGGAGTTATATTTTGGTCTGTTCTCACACAAACCTGATTGGATAGCTTCAGAAGACATGGCTTAAACCATTGGAGTCATATGGATTACTTTTATGCTGCATTTATGTGCTTTTTGGAGCTTTAAAGTTTTGATCACCATTCAGTTGCATTGTGTGGACCTACAGAGCTGAGATATTCTTCTAAAAATCTTTGTTTGTGTTCTGCAGAAGATAGAAAGTCATACACATCTGGAATGGCATGAGTAAATGATGAGAGAATTAAAAAAATGATGTAATAAATTATTCAAACAGGAGTACATTTTAGTGCTAAACAATGCAAGTGCTTATCTCATAGCGCTCATGAACACACAATAGACGTTTCACTGAAAATCTAAATTTTGGATTGTTTCTCACTAAAACACATAGTGTGCTTCGGAAGACTTGGAATATGACACACAAGCCACATGGACTACTCTTATAATACTTTTGGGTCCTTTTTAAAGCTTTAAAGTGAGGCACTATCCACGTCCATTATATTGAAAAGACGGGCTGTAATATTCATTAAAACATCTCCTTTTGTGTTCAGCATAAGAAGAGAAGTAATATGGGTTTGAAACAACAAGAGGTCCAGTAAATTATGAAATTTGGGGTGTACTATTCCTTAAACAATTCCACCCTCTCTAGCATTTTTCCAGCAGATGTGAATTTCACATCACATTCACAAACATTTATTATGGGCTCAATTCTTCAGTCCATTCATAGTAAAACGAAGGTATTTTTGGCACTTTTTTGAGTTGCCATTCTGAGTTCAACCGTATTAACTATGAAAGTGACCCAGTTTCTTTCTGACCTCTGGAAAATCTCTTAATACTTCAGACATCTCATTTCCACGTTCTCCACAACCCACGTAAATGATGACATCACTGTTGGAGTACTTGGAGAGAGACTGAGAGATCACAGTCTTACCACAACCAAAAGCTCCAGGGATGGCTGTGGTCCCTCCTTGAACACAACTGCAAAACAAGGGGGATATTAATTTTAGAACACTAAAAACTCTACTGTCTCGGATGTGAAAAGACTATTAGAGTTTGGGCTTGCAAGTGCCTGCTTGAGACTCACGGAAAGAGGGCGTCCAGTACTCTCTGTCCAGTCAGTAAGGGGTGGTTGGCTGGTAGCTTCTCAGTTACAGGCCTCACCTGTCGCACAGGCCACACCTGCAGCATGGTGAACTTCTCCTTTATTCCTTCAAACTCCAGTTCCAGCACCACATCCTAATACACACACAATGAAAAGGGATGTTCCAGTGTTTAGTAAGTAAGATGAGGTTTCTTCCTCATCCTACTTAAACATCTTAGGAGTTTTTCCTTTTCTTTGGCTTGTTCACTGGGGACTTTTGACACTTTGTAAAGTTGCTCTGGAACAAGTTGTATTGTGAAAAGCACTATACAGCTGAAGTCAGAAGTTTATATACACTTAGGTTGAAGTCATTAAAACTCATTTTTTAACCACTCCACAGATTTAATATTAGCAAACTATAGTTTTGGCAAGTCGTTTAGGACATCTACTTTGTGCATGACATGTGTAATTTTTTCAACGATTGTTTACAGACAGATTGTTTCACTTTTAATTGACTATATCACAATTCCAGTGGGTCAGAAGTTTACATACACCAAGTTAACAGTGAAAATTATGTCAAGCCTTTAAACAATTAGATTCTGATAGGAGGTGTACTGAAATGGAGGTGTACCTGTGGATGTATTTTAAGGCCTACCTTCAAACTCAGTGCTTCTTTGCTTGACATCATGGGAAAATCAAAAGAAATCAGCCAAGACCTAAGAAAAACATTTTTGGACCTCCACAAGTCTGGTTCATCCTTGGGAGCAATTTCCAAATGTCTGAAGGTACCACGTTCATCTGTACAAACAATAGTACGCAAGTATAAACACCATGGGACCACACAGCCATCATATAGCACAGGAAGGAGACGCATTCTGTCTCCTAGAGATGAACATTGTTTGGTGCGAAAAGTGAAAATCAATCCCAGAACAACAGCAAAGGACCTTGTGAAGATACTGGTGGAAACATGTAGACAAGTATCTATATCTACAGTAAAACAAGTCCTATATCGACATAACCTGAAAGGTTGCTCAGCAAGGAAGAAGCTACTGCTCCAAAACCACAATACAAAAGCCAAACTACAGTTTGCAAGTGCACATGGGAACAAAGATATACATTTTTGGAAAAATGTCCTCTGGTCTGATGAAACAAAAATTTAACTGTTTGGCCATAATGACCAACATTATGTTTGGAGGAAAAAGGGTAAGGCTTGTAAGCTGAAGAACACCTTCCCAACCGTGAAGCATGGGGTAGCAGCATCATGTTGTGGGGGTGCTGTGCTGTAGGAGGGACTGGTGCACTTCACAAAACAAATGGCATCATGAGGAAGGAAAATTATGTGGATATATTGAAGCAACACCTCAAGACATCAGCCAGGAAGTTAAAGCTCGGTCGCAAATGGGTCTTCCAAATGGACAATGTCCCCAAGCATAACTCCAAAGTTGTGGAAAAATGGCTTACGGACAACAAAGTCAAGGTACTGGAGTGGCCATCACAAAGCTCTGACCTCAATCCGATAGAAAATTTGTGGGCAGAACTGAAAAAGCATGTGCAGGCAAGGAGGCCTACAAACCTGACTCAGTTACACCACTTCTGTCAGAAGGAATGGGTCAAATTTCCAGCAACTTATTAAGAGAAGCTTGTTGAAAGCTACCCAAAACGTTTGACCCAAGTTAAACAATTTAAAAGCAATGCTACCAAATACTAACAAAGTGTATGTAAACTGGCCTACTGGGAATGTGATGAAAGAAATAAAAGCTGAAATTAATATTTCTCTCTACTATTATTCTGACATTTCACATTCTTAAAATAAAGTAGTGATACAATCTGACCTAAGACAGGGAATGTTTTCTACGATTAAATTAAAAACTGAGTTTAAATGTATTTGGCTAAGGTGTATGTAAATTTCTGACTTCAACTATACATATAAATTTTAATTAAACTGAACTGAATTGCTCTCCAATGTGCATAGGAACAGTAGTATTTAAGGACATGAGAGGATGTTAAAATGTGAGTGTATGTGTGTGACTCACAGAGACGTCATAATTTCCAGATGGAGCGAGGTAGGTGACTGTGCCCCTGCTGCGGGGGGGCAGCATGATCTTGTGCTTGATGAGAGAGTTCTCAAACACCATTCCATAGATATCACCTCCTGTAATGTGACTGCCGACCTAAAATGCCAGTGAGAATTTGAACTTAAAACTGTATTTTACATGTGTTGAATGATCATTGTAAACATGCAGTATATACATGTAAGCAAAGTAGTATACAAGTACTGTATACAGACAAAAATACACACATACTTCTTACCCTCAGATTATGAGAGGGAGAAAACTCCCATTTGAGGTCCCTATTAAGAGCTCCAATGTTAACTCCTCTGGGGATATAGATGCTTTGGGTGAGGTCATTGATGTCTTTGAGGGGACGCTGAATACCATCAAAGATGGAGCCCATGATTCCGGGCCCTAGTTCCACAGAGAGGGGCTTTCCTGTGCGGAGGACAGGATCTCCAACAGACACTCCGGCTTTAAACAGCTCAGGAAAACACAGCCAAACATGTCACGACCATAGGCAAATATCGAATAGAACAAACATAATTCTGCTTTAGTGTGTCAAAAGGAAATATCAATTTTAAATATTCTAACATTCCTTTTGCAAACAGAATAGAATAGAACAAGGAGTCCTGCACTAGATGGTATGGCCCCAACAGAGCCTGGATCTTATCATCATTAAGTCATTCTGGAATTACATGAAGAGACAGAAACAACTGAGAAAGCTTTAATACATAGAACTGTGGCAAGTTCTCCAAGATGCTTGGAACAGCCTTGAAAAACTGTGCACAATTGTACCTAGGAGAACTGGTGCTGTTTTAAAGGCATAGGGTGGTCATACCAAATTCTGCTATAGTTTTTTAATGGTTACTGCACTTTGTATGAAGTTAATTGATAAATAAAAACTATTCATGGCATTATTTTTGATAGTCATTCTCACTATACAACATTTTTCACAACTGCCTAAAACTTTTGCACAATACTGTATGTATACACTCACTGAGCACTTTATTAGGAACACCTGTAAACCAACGTATTCATGTGATTATCTAATCAGCCAATCATGTGGCAGCAGTGCAATGCATAAAATCATGCAGATATGGGTCAGGAGCTTCAGTTAATGTTCACATCAATCAGAATGGGTGGAAAAATGTGATCTCAGTGATTGTGATGAGCTGGTTTGAGTATTTCTGTTACTGCTGATCTCCTGGGAGTTTCACGCACAACAGTCTCAAGAGTTTACTCAGAATGGTGCCAAAAGCAAAAAACATCCAGTGAGTGTCAGTTCTGCAGATGGAAATGCCTTGTTGATGAGAGAGGTCAACGGAAAATTACCAGACTGGTTCAAGCTGACAGAAAGGCTATGGTAACTCAGATAACCACTCTGTACAATTGTGGTGAGCAGAATAGCAACTCAGAATGCACAACATATTGAATCTTGAGGCAGATGGGCTACAACAGCAGAAGACTACGACGGGCACTTTATTAGGACCATAGTGTTCCTAATAAAGTGCTCAGTGAGTGTATAAAGTATTTTGTGTGTGTGTGTGTGTGTGTGTGTGTGTGTGTGTATGTACATCCTCCCAAGAACCAAAGTTACCAATTCTACCTAAAAGGTACAGTTACATGGTATTTCAAGGTCCTTAAAAAATACCATGGTATTACTAAGCTACATGTCCAAAAGCCTATGGTATTTCCGTGTTCTTTTTGGTACTTTTTCATAAGTTAACTAATAAAGTGTCTAGCAATTAAATCACTGGTGAATGGAAAAGGATACAAGTCTCCTCGTACACCTGGATGGTTGCCATATCACCCTCCAATCTGATAATCTCTCCCACCAGCTCACTGTGGCCCACACGTACCAGTTCATACATGGCCGCACCTGCCATGCTAGAGGCTGTCACCACTGCAGAGAACAGAATCAGACTGTAAACTGTCCATCGGATGACTAACATCTTTAATTTTTACATAATGTTTCGACTTAGTGCGTACCATTATCTCAACTCTGAGACAATTTTGGACAGCAAGGACACAATTTTTGAAACCTATCTCTGTTCTTGTGTGATTTATTCTGGTGTGATTTATTCTGGAGCACAACTGCTCACGGCCAGGAGATCTTAAATATAATTTGAGGCCAAACCCTAAGCTTCAATGTTAAATAGGGTAATGTAAAATAAGATGATTTTGTTTTTTACCTGGGCCTGAAACTCCATGCACAAATCCAAACTGACCCTCGCGGTCCTCATCTCGAATCTTAGGTAGCTTGGAAACGTCCATCATGAATGTGAGAAAGTCTGAGAGAGAGAGAGAGAGAGAGAGATATTCATTCATAATGCAGTATTAGGAGTGTACATAGACTCAAACCTAGAAAACAATATTACAAATTGTCTTTGCAGTTTTTAAAAGGAGAAATAGATCCATGAGGTGTTGTACTAGTAGTACTATGCAATATTGTAGAGCAAATGTGACTGAGCCACTCAGTGTAGGATAACACACACAAAATTAAAATGACAGCTTTTTGCACGTATCAAAAGAGCATCACGGACAGATTAAATTTTAATTCTTGTTGACAACAAAGCAAGATAGTAATACTGATAGCACCAACCGGTCACCATTTATATTAATAATATGTTGCTGAAAATGTGTAGTTATCAAATGAAAATTTTATGAATTGTATTGCTGTCCTAACTGTACCACAACTAAAAAGACGCCTTGGCCCTACTGAATTGCAAAGACCTAACAGGATTGCAAAAGGAACCCTTCAAAGTCAGGTGACAGATGGCTGCTAGCAAAGCATCCGGTTATGAGCTGAATTCACCTATGTACAAAACTAGATTTGACCTAATCTTCTATATATTAATTGACAGCAATAAAAGAAAATAAATTGAATATAAAAAGAAAGGCTAATCTTACTGTATTCGCATAGAATTAGCGACAATCCTTGTAATATCCTACTCAGCAGTGAAGCGAAATTTTTTTGTCACGATATGGGTCAGCTGACTTGCCAGGATTAAGGAAGTGAGTGTAAACATATCGGGAGAAAGTGCGCCATTACGGCTCCTGTAGAGGAGATTTCGTGCACCGAAAGGCATAACACAGCGGCTCCAACATGGCGCATAGCGAATCACAGTTTCCCTCCATTTCCTGCGTTCACTTTATGGACATGGGGGCGAATTATTCACCACCCCAAGTAGCAACACATCTTGTGTTGACATGGGCGCCGTTTATTCCACTCCTAAATAGAATTACACACAAATAAAACACTGCGTAGATTATTTTGTCGGATTTAGTATTCGTTTCGGATATTCTAATGTATATTCATGTAATTTTAATGCATATTCATTAGGTCTTGCGCTCTTTGCGTGGTGGCGTCACAGGTAACGTCACGTGGTGATTCCTGTTGAGACCGCGCGTAACATCTCACGTTAAAGACTTTTTGTTGAATACGGTTGCAGTTAGCTCATTTTCTAGATAATCGTTTTTCGAAAATTATTAGTTTACGGAATTTAACTTCGTTTTTGTTATGACGCACTGCGCTAGTGGATGTCATCAAGTCGTTTAATTTTGTAAATCTAAAGCCATTAGTTTAAATTTGCTGGTGGTCAATGAGCTAAGCGAAGAGAACTCATCGTCTTCATCGATGGCTGAGATCTACCAGAAGAAATAAATCGCACATGATATCGCGGCTTTATTTTTAGATATCGCGATGATCTGAGCGTCGAAAAATTCGGTGCTTTGGTTAATATTAGAAGTTTGGCCACAATACGAATTTGTAAAAAAATTCGATGGCAGTTCACCCCTCGGGTGTTTGGTAGCTTATTTGTCGTCTGTTAGATTTAAATCAAAAGCATCTGGACTCGATTTGAAGACGTTTCGTCTTTCATTAGAGTTACTCCAGAAGGTAATTTGCTGGAAAGCTAACTATAAGGCAACAGTAAGAAGAACCCAACTTTGTGGTGCCACTCAACCATGTTAGGTGTTATGGATAATCACCAAGGTAAATATATACGTTATGCTGTCATCTAAATATATATCTTTCTCTATTTTATCAAAACAATCATACAAATACTCGACGTCTTGCATGAAACCTCGTGCAGCACACCCATTCAACAAAGAGCTGCCGAATTAACTACTACGAGTCTGTACAGTTAGCAGCGAGATATCTTTAGTAAGCTAATTTTAAAAAGGTTTCTTTGGTGTCTACAAATAATTCAGATGGGGTTTTCTAAACGTGGGGTAGATGTTTAAAAAGACCTGACACCAATGTTTTCCCTTGTTTTTCTGACTGGTCGAGGTTTTATCTGCTCGTTTGTAGCCGTTAGCATAAGCAGGTAGTGTTATGACGTAAATTGTTTATAAGAATGTTTAATGTTTGTAATATGATTTATTATGTTTTCATTTATGCAACTTCGCAGTAATCACGTAAGGAAATCACTCTTTTAAGTTACTTTAACAGTATCTAGACAGTACATGCTAAAGCTAACATGACAGTTCATTGCTAGTACTTTGCTTAGACGTAACGTTGATATGATTACCCCAGACATGTAACCCTGCGTCTTTTGTTTCTTTTGCAGATACGGTCCGAAAATGTAAAACGGAGCCTTTGGTAAGTGTTGTGGCATTTATGTTCTGTAATGGTTTTAAATGGTGAAACAACCTTGTTACTTATTTATAGTTTAGGCCACATGTGGTTGGACATTGGGGGATGGGTTGTGGATAAGGACACTATTTGCCTTTAATAACTTACAATAATTGCAACTATAAAACAGGAACGTGATTTTTTTTGTTTTTTTGACTGGTGTCAAATCCTAAGATATTTGTCCAAGATGTACTATTGTGTCAGTATTAATGTATTGTTTTCTTCGTTTTCAGCCTCCAGAAGGTAGGAAGAGGACTGTGGAGGATTTCAATAAGTTTTGCAGCTTTGTCCTGGCCTATGCTGGGTACATTCCACCTCAAAAAGAAGTGAGTTCTAGTTATTTATTGGATGTTGCAAAACATTAAGCAAATTTCTACAGAAATCAAGTGGTTTTTACTAGTGGTCGACCGATAAATCGGCTGATTTTCTGAATTTCTTTTTTATTATTGCATCGGCCAATAAATTTGCCCGATTTGTTTCTTGAGGGTGCTGTAATGATCAGTTACGGTTCGTTTTGTTGGTACATGCCATCGTGTTACTACAATAATAGACTGGTGTGCAACGCAGTGTCATTTAAACGGTCCGCATATCAGAGCATCGGCAGACGTGTTTGAGCTCATAATGTTAAAGTGCTCGCCTGTTTCATTATCCCTCTCTCTCCTCAACAGTTCCCTGTAACTTTTAACTGTCTTGACTAATGATAAAAAGGCAAATATCAATAAAACTAATATTATATACCATCTGAAAATATATGCATATCTCATTTAAACAGACGTAATAAACCAACCTCACAAAACTTGCAGATCCAACATCCTGTGGAATGCTCATTTTTTTATAGTACTGTGCAAAAGTCTTAGGCACATAAGATGTTTCCCAAAAACATTTATCTTAAGATGGTTATTTATATCTGCTACTTTAGTGTGTCAATAGGAAATATACATTTTATACTCCCAAACATTCCTTTTGCAAATAGAATAGAAGAACAGGGAGCCCTGCAACAGATGGCATGGCCCTCACAGAGCCCCCCACTGAACATCGGGTCAGTCTGGGATTACACGAAGAGACAGAAGTAATTGAGAGAGCCAAAATAAATAAAAGAACTGTGGTGAATTCTCCAAGAAGCTTGGAACATCCTATCTGCCAACAACAAAGAAAAACTGGGTCCAGGTGTAAGTAGGAGAATTGGTGCTGTTTTGAAGGCAAAAGTGTTCACATCAAATATTGATTTAGCTCTTTTTCTGTTTACTGGACTTTGTGACATTAATTGATTAATGAAAACTGTCATTTTTTAAGAAATCCTCACTTTGAATGTTTTTCACAAGTTCCTAAAACTTTTGCACAGTACTGTACCTCTAAAGCACGTATTCTGTCAGCCTCTCCTCAGCAGCTCCCTGCCACTTTTACCTGTCTTGTCTAATGATAAAAGGGCAAATATCAATAAAACTAATATCATATACCGTCAGCAAATATGCGCATATCTCGTTTAAATGGATTTAATAAACCAACCTCACACAACTTCAGCAGATCCAGCATCCTGTGGAACACTCAAATCTTCCTCTGAAGCATGTATTCTAACAGTCTCTCCCCAACAGTTCCCTGTAACTTTTCTAATGATATAAGGCAAATAATCAGTAAAACTTCTATTATATACCATCTGCAAATATGCAGATATCTTGTTTAAAAAGATGTAATTCACAAACGTCACAAATCCAGCATTTTCTTCCTGTTGAGCGCTCAGCTTCAGGATCCGGATCAAAAGTTGCTCTTAACATATCATGACGATCAGTCCGTGACAATCCAAGAAGGTGATCGAGGCCATTTAAACTGTCAGGAGATTGCTGACATGTGTGCAACTTCAAAGTAAAAGCACTTCACATGTGCTATAAGTTAATGTCTTATTCACTATGCACTGTATGTGCAATTGGTTTGATTCTGTAATTTTTGAGAAAATGCTAACGTGGACATGCCATCCATGGTTGCTGGACTACTGTGTGTACTGTTATTTCCTTAATAACAATTTCTTCATGTGCAAATAAATTACTAAAATTTGATGACTTAATAGAAATCAGAAGAAACTGCTATCTACCATTTAAAATATAATTTTTTTTTAGATTTTTTTTTACAAAGTTAAAGTGTAGTGTGAAATTGAGTAAATATAGTGCTAAATAAGAGTATTAATTTTTTAGCAATTTTATGTTTGTTATTCACTATATTACATTGTGATATATCGGTCACCCTGCAATCTGGATATCGGCATCGGCCATTAAAAAACCCATATCGGTCAATCACTAGTTTTTACTATCATCTTGGTGACAGTCACCTGCTGCCTCAAGTATATGATCTGCCTCTTCTTTTTTTTTTTTTTTTTTTTAATGCTTTGAATTCCTCTTGTTTAATAATTTATGTTAGTTGTACTGTCCACTTCTGTAAATAGGAAACTCCAGCTAATAAAATCATTTATGGTGATTTCCAGGAGAGTTCATGGTCTCCTCCTTCTCCATGTGCACATGGGTTGTCTGAGCTCTCTGGTGAAGAGTCAGTAAAGGACAGCTGGACAGGCAGCCAATCCAGCCTCAACAACAACATCCACAACTTTGTCTACAAAGATCAAAATGACAGCAGTAGTACAGAGTTCTGCCATTCTCAATCGGACAGCTCCTTAGACAAGATGAGACTGAAAGACTCTATGAACCAGATCCATCTTCACAGCAAAGCTGAGAGGAAGAAGGTGAAGAAACTTAGCCGGTTGTCTTTCGGGGGGGTAAGAAAAGGCGTGTGTGGTGTCTCGGAGGCGAGAGCGCATAAACAATCCAAAGTGGGGCTGAAGAAGATAAAGAGATCAGTAAAGGCTGAGAGACACTTTACATGCACAAGCTCTGTGAATGAGGGGCTTGGAATGGAGCAGGGGCTGATGGAACAGGCTGTTGACATGCAAGGGGCAGCTCTTAAACTGGAGTCCAATCAAGAAACAGACGTGAGTTCCTGCGAAACTGACACATTGGTGACAGATGAGGATATTATGGTGGAGTCTGGTAAGTGTGTGACTAGACTAACTATACTAGAGTTCTGTTTAGTGCAATGTAAGTAAGTAGTTAGCTTTTTACATTGCTACATATACCACCACAATTATACTTGTTTCCTATATGTGCAAGTGTGGTAAATTTAAAGGGTTAATTCACACAAAAATGAAAACTCTGCCATCACATACTTACCCTCATATCGTTCCAAACCCCTATAATTTTCATTCTTCTGTGCAACTCAAAATGAGATGTTAGGCAGAATGTTAGAACCTGACAGCCTCAGTCACCATTCACTTTCAGTGTATGGAAAAAAGATGCCATGAACGTGAATGGCGAATGAGGGTAAAATTCTGCTAAACACCCCCTTCTCAACACCCTCCTACTTGAGCCCAAATTTTTCACACCTCAGACAGAAAACTGACTCCTGAAATGGGTGAGAAATATGTATATTTGTGGACGGGAAGAGGGAAAACGGGAGGGGGTCAAGAGCTACTTCTAAAAACACACACAGAGATGGCAGGGGTTATGTGCATGATTTTGAATTCTCTGCTGTGGCTGTAATGCAAGCTCATGCTTGAGGCAGTGCTGTGATTGGATGGAAGCGTTCCTTCTCATTAATAATGTGGAGAAATGCTCAGAATCTAGTCACTACGTACATGTGTGCTGTCCTACCAATCATAATTTGCAGTTTACGCATATACCTAATTTTTGACATTGCTTCAACTTTCGTTTTAAAACTGTTAGAATGAAATGGCTCAATAATGAAAAAATAACCACTTTCCCCTTAAAGGGATAGTTCACCAAAAATTGAAATTCTTATTTACTTACCCTCATGCCATCCCTGATGTGTATGACTGACTTTCTTCTGCTGAACACAAAGATTTTTAGAAAAATATTTCAGCTCTGTAGGTCCTCACAACGCGAATGGGTGCCAAAAACGCGAAAGTGAATGGGTACCAAAATTAAGCTCCAAAAAACACAAAGGCAGCTAAAATGGATAATATGCTATATCCATAAGACTCCAGTGGTTAACTCTATATCTTCAGAAGTGATATGATAGGTTTGTGGGAGAAACGGATCAATATTTAAGTCTTTTTTACTATAAATTCTCCTCCCTGCCCAATAGGGGGCTATATGCACAAAGAATGTGAATCGCCAAAAACAAATGAAGAAGAATGTGAAAGTGGAGAGTTATAGGAAAAAACGGACTTTAAATATTGATCTGTTTCTCACCCACACCTATCTTATCACTTCTGAATACATGGATTTAAGCACTGGATTTTTTTATGCTGCCTTTGTCCTTTTTTGAGCTTAAAAATTTTGGTACCCGTTCACTTGCATGTGTGGACCTACAGAGCTGATATATTCTCCTAAAAATCTTTGTTGTGTTCAGGAGAAAGTCATACACATCTGGGATGGCATGAGGGTTAGTAAATGATGAGAGTTTTCGTTTTTGGGTGAACTTTCCCTTAAACAATAAACATAATGAGTGCTATCATGGTTTTCAGTTTTGTGCAACCTGTACATATCTGTTCGCATATGAAAAAATTTGTTTTGAGGTTTCATGGCCCTTTAAGTGCAGTTATATTTAGTGTTTAATCTACAGTAAAACATGTTTGTTGTACTTATAAGTCAGTAATTTATGACATCACATACGCACAGTGAATTAACTTAATTTTTGCCTGTCTTAGTCTGATAATGGATACAGCCTTATTTTTCTATGTGTATTTACATACTGCACTGAATTACTTGCCCTTGATCCTTTTTTCAACCATCTTAATTTGTTCTTCCCACTATAGGTGATGATTCATGGGATTTGATTACCTGTTATTGCGGAAAGCCTTTTGCTGGTCGACCCATGATTGAATGTGACGAGTGCTCCATATGGGTCCATCTCTCCTGCGCTAAGATTAAGAAGTCGAACGTACCTGATATTTTCTACTGCCATCGATGCCAGGACTCTCGGCGCTCCACAGTCAAAAGAGACAACTGATAATGAGTGTGTGGGTACAGATCTTGTGTGTGTTCGAATGGATGGGAGGGGTTCTCATACCTGTCCCTTTAACATTTATTTTTCTGATCACTATTAATTATGGTTTCTATTGAATTTTATATATATATATATATATATGTGTGTGTGTGTGTGTGTGTGTGTATGTATATGTGTATATATATATATGTGTATATATATATATATATATATATATATATATATATATATATATATATATATATATATATATATGTATATATATATATTATAACTCCCCTTGTTCTGTGTTGAAAGATGTGTGGTGTGGTTTATGACATTAAACAGAAAATGGCTTTCAGGTTTAACAAGGTGTCCTAAAACTTGTGCACTTATTTTTACTACTGTACACAAATGAACTCAATTAATATTGGTTTATAAAATGTGCACTAAGCCACATATAAAGTTATATATGTGGATGAAAGACTGAACATTTCTTGGCCCTGTGTGTTAAAGTAAACTAGCTCTATGAAATGGGTTCACTTTTATCCATTGCTTCAGATAAATGTGGTTCTATAATTGTTGCATTTTAATATTTCTTTTTCACTGGTGAATGGCTAAACAGGTGTCTAAATATATAAAAAGGCTATATATATATATATATATATATATATATACATACATACATACATACATACATACAGTATATATGTATATATAAACTATCTTTTATTACTATAATATACTATATATGTGTAACAAATGTATAATATAGTAATAAACTATACATATTAGTATATATTGCTATACCACAAATTGTATAATTGTACAATTCACCTGAATCGCATGTATTTTTATCCATTATATCAACTTAACTAACAGTGAAGGACTCAAGTAAGGGCCTCTGAAGTGTTTTCTAAGCCAGTGTTTCTCAGACCTGCTCATGGGGGCCCCTGAACACTGTGTATATTATGTGTCTTGCTAATCTGACACACCCAGTTTAGGTCATTGAGCACTGTACTAATGATCTGAAGAGTGGAGTCAGGTATGTTAGATAAGGGAGACTTCCAACATGTGCAGGGCTGAGGGCTCCCATGAGCAAGACACATTGTTCAAATAAATGTTATTAGTTTCTGAGTAATGTCAGTTTTTCTGTCGTGACGAATTTTCTCACTTCTATTGTTACAGATGGTTCTGGAATGAACAGTTGACCATTGTAAAGCAGATAGCATATTTAGATTTTTTTTTTTTTTTTTAATCGTGTCAAGTTGCAGTTCAAATTTAAAAGTAACATTTGACTCGGTTTGGTAAATCATTCATGTTTGAATTTAGGCACAGTTTTCAACTTTGTACATCAAAAAACAATAGTAGAATTGTTCAGTTTTTTTATTTTAATATTGATAAAATCATTTGTAACACCATTTGTAATTCCATTTGCTTTGTATATGTGTCCTGCTCGTCCCAGTGTAAATAGATGTACAGGTGTATATGTTTGAGAGATTAGGAAATGCTCTATTTTTCTGACCATTTACAGTAGTAAAATCTAAAAATAAATGTTCTTTTAAAATGATGTCAATTGTTTGGGTTTATGTTAATTTTCAGTGTTTTGCATGCTAATGTTGCTGCTCCAGGGACAAGAGCAATGTCCAAAGGGAGAGGGCAGGTGTGACAAGGCATATAAGCAGGTATACACCCTTTCCCCACTCACTCGCTCCAATATAGGTGCATTGCCGTATGCCTTAGTTACTGTAAGGCTGTGTTTGCCATTATTTGGAACTAAGGAAGAGGTAAGTGAATACAATATGAAAGTTTGTATTTGGTTTAAACAATTCAAGCAGAGTAATTCTTTTTTTGTTGTTTGTTTTTTTTTTTTTTACTTGTTCTCTTGAAACTACAGGTAAGTTCATGCAAATTTTAAAGGGAAAACCTCAGGAAAATGCTTTTCTATTCAAACTCATGGTAGTCAGGTGGATATTCACCCTCTTCTCAAATGTAATGGAAATTCAGTCAATGTAACCTGAAGGAAATTTTCTCCAATTTAAGGGAATGAAAGAATTTGATAGTCTTAAACATTACTTACAAGATTGTCAAGGCTTGGTCAGTGTCTGACTCAAAGACACAAAGGTGTGGTAGATAAAGTGTGGTGGTTTTGAGATTGATGCTGAAAAAAAAAAAAAAATCTCAGAATCTACCCTAAACATTTGAGTCTTATCTTCCAATTTGATTAAAGCGAACCATAGCTTTTGTTTCCATACACACTGTTTGCTCTTTCATTTTATGGTGAGCTTTTGTACATAAGCACTCAAAGGTTGTTTGGAGTTTTGTTTAACTACAATGTTTGCTCTATTTGTGAGAGGTATGGCATAATTCATTTTATGTTTACCCTTCAGAAGGAACCCCTGCTCTGTTTATGGAGTTGTCCGAGCCTTATTCTAACCCAGCGGTGGTGCCACCTGGTTTAGAGTACCTAACACAGGTAAGTGTGTCGTCTTAACTATTCAGTGGAAAATATGATACAGTAAGATTGAAGTGTTGTACAACTATGATGTAAAAATATACATAAATTGATAGTTCCAGTCCTGGATGCTGATTGGTCAACAGCCATGTTTTATTCATGATAAAACAGCTCTGACCTCTTCACAGAACTTTTATTTGTATCACTCCGCAGCACCCATAGCTGACAGTTATATGTATTGCCAAACAACGTTCTGTTTACTGCCAGGGACTATATTTTCTGGTGGAAGGATGGCATTTAATGATTTTACTTACAAAATATAAAATTTTTATGAACATTTGTGTCCTTTTTTTTGTTTTGTTTTGTTTTTTGTCTTTTCTCCCCATTATGGAATGCCCAATTCCCAATGCACTCTAAATCCTCATGGTGGCGTAGTGACTCTCAATCCAGGTGGCGGAGGACGAATCTCAGTTGCCTCCGCATCTGAGACCATCAATCCATGCATTTTATCACTTGTTGAGCGTGTTACCGCGGGGATGTAGCGCGCTATTCGCACAACTCATCACGCGCCCCACCGAAAGCGAGAACCACACATTATAGCGACCACGTGGAGGTTACCCCATGTGACTCTACCCTCCCAAGCAACTGGGCCAATTTTGATTAGAACATTTGTGTCCTTAATATTTTTATTATGTGGTGACTGACTTATAAATGCAGTAAGGCACTCGAGGCTATGCCATATTGTGAATATAGTCACAGCTGAAAGGGTTGCGTCGTGCCTAATAACGCCCTTCAGCCGTGAATATATTATGCCTTATTGCTTAAATGGAATATCTGCTTTATTCTTCTCTGTGACAGATTGACCAGATATTAATCCATCAACAGATTGAGCTCCTTGAGGGTAAACTTTCTACTGAAGTCATCATATTTATTGTTATTTTTGTTATTTCTTTTTGGGAATGTCAGAAATTAAGTTCCAGTATACCTTTTTTTTTGTTGCTGGAAAAGACTGGTTAACACTCCAGTGAGCTTATGAGTTCTCATCTCTTTCTCCCCTCTTTTCCAGCCATTATTGGCTATGAGACTAATAACCAGTACGAGATTAAGAACAGCATGGGTCAAAAGATATATAATGCTAAAGAACAGAATGACTGCTGCACACGTAATTTCTGCGGCCCTCTCCGGAGCTTTGAACTGAAGATAACGGATAATTTTGATCAGGAAGTGATTCACATAATCAGGCCTTACCGCTGCACTTCCTGCTGTTTCCCCTGCTGTCTTCAAGAGGTAGTATTCTGACTGGAACTAAGTTCAGTACACATGTGTAGGGCTTCCTTGACCCTTGTAGTGGGGAAAAAAATTGACAAGTATGGTAAAATCTTCACTTCTTAAGGAATATTCCGGATTCAATACAAGTTAAGCTCAATCGACAGCATTTGTGGCATAATATTGATTACCGCAAAAAGTCATTTTAAATTGCCCCTTCTTTTCTTTAAATTGTTTTTTTTTTTTTTTTTTTTTATATGGGTTCCAGTGAGGCACTTACAATGGAAGTCAGTGGGGCCAATCTGTAAACTTTAAAATACTCACTATTTCAAAAGAATAGCCACAAGGCATAAACAATATGCGTGTTAACATTGTTTGTGTGATAAAATCACTTACTAACATTTTCTGTTTAAAGTTAAAGCCCATTTTACAACTTCGTTGTCATGATGATATAATATCAACAAACCCCAAAAATTACTGTAAAAAAAAAAAAAAATTTAAATAACTGTACAGCTCAAATAATACATGAGTTTTAACAGAAACATTTATGTAAGTGCTTTTATAAAATTATAAGCTTCACATTTCTGCATTTAAATCCTCAAAAAATTGGCCCCATTCACTTCCATTGTAAGTGCCTCTCTGTAACTTAGATTTTTGCTTTTTTAAAGAAAAGGACAGATGAGTCAAACTAATTTTTTTTTGGTGATCAACATAATGCTGTCAATTGAGTTTAACTTGTATTGAACCCAGATTATTCCTTTTAATGAAAAACATTAACTACATCTGATTTATTTGAAAATGAATTTACAACCACAAGTATAGTCCTGCATATAAGAAAAACATAGTAAAAGCATAATGTAACCCCTTTTCCTATCTTCCTTCTTCCTTTCTGGATGTGACCCTGACTGAAGATGGAGGTACAGGCTCCACCAGGTAATACAATAGGCTACATCAGTCAAGACTGGCACATGTTTAAGCCCAAGTTCTCTGTCTTAGACATGTCCAAAACAAAGGTGCTGTCTATTGAGGGGCCTGTGTGTGCGATCAGTTGCTGTGGGGATGTGGATTTTGAAGTATGTATGCATTTGTGTTTTTGTCTGTTTATCATCACTCTATGTGTGACTGTTTTTGAAACATGCATATTCCTTATCTGTCTAATCCCTGCAGATTCATGGTAAAGAAGGCCAATCTGTAGGTTGTATCAGTAAACAGTGGAGTGGCATGATAAAAGAGGGACTGACTGATTCAGATAATTTTGGCATTAACTTTCCCATGGACCTTGATGTGAGGATGAAAGCAGTTCTAATGGGGGCATGTTTTCTTATAGTAAGTTATGGAACAAACAATAAAAAATCTTTTAATCTTACATTTTATTTTTATTTTGTTTAATTTTAAATTAAATTACATTTTATTGTTGCTCTGTTTTGTCCTGCAGGACTACATGTTCTTTGAGAAGAAGGGTGACTCAGGACAGCGGTGCAGTGTGTTTGGCTGATTCTATAACACTATGTAACACAATTTTTGTTCCTGGGTAGTAAGTGTTATTTCCTAATTGCTTATGCCTCAAAAGTATAGAAAATGGCTATTATTCCCCACAAACTTTGCTTTTGTGACCAGAACAGTGATATTTTGAAATGTATCTATTTCCAATTAGAAAACGGGTGAATTTGTGTTCACTGTCTTTTCGTTCACATACAGTCAGAAAAAACAACATATGAATCCAAATTAACATGTATTTATACTAAAGTAATACAAAAATGACTACAAAAGATTTAGAAGTGAGTAGTTTTTCAAGAAAAAACATTACAATTTACGATTATACTGTAAATCACTTTCACGAATCAGCCCCCTAATGTAATCTCCCATCATGTTCTCGTTATACTGTCCTTGGTAGCGGTGTTCAAAGTCCAGTATATCCTGATGGAAGCACTCGCCTTGCTCCTCCGAGTACACTACCATGTTCTCCTTGAATTTATCAAGATGAGCATCAAGGATTTGGACTTTGAGGGACATCCTACAGCCCATTGTGCCGTGGTTCTTCACCAGAGTCTCAACCAGCTCAACATAGTTTTCGGCCTGGTGATTGCCCAGGAAGCTCCAAACCACTGCGACAAAGCTGTTCCAAGCCGCTTTCTCCTTACTAGTGAGCTTCTTGGGGAATTCATTGCACTCCAGGATCTTCTTCATCTATGGTCCGACGAAGACACCAGCTTTGACCTTTGCCTCAGACAGCTTAGGGAAGAAGTCTTGAAGGTACTTGAAGGCTGACGACTCCTTATCTAGAGCTCTGACAAATTGTTTCATAAGGCCCAATTTGATGTAAATAGTGGTGGCATCAGCACCTTCTGGGGGGTCCACCAGCGGCTTCCACTTGGCGTTGTTCCTCCCCACAGAGAACTCGGTCCGCTGTGGCCAGTCCCGCCTGTGGTTGTGTGCCTTGGTGTCCCTGCTCTCCCAAAGGCAAAGATAGCAGGGAAACTTGGTAAAACCGCCTTGGAGACCCATCAGGAATGCCACCATTTTGAAGTCTCCTATGACCTCCCAGCCGTACTCATCATACTTCAAGGTGTCCAGCAATGTCTTGATATGTATCCACTTAGGCAGCTGGAACTAAACTGAACTGGTGGGCTTAAGGCCCCTGTATTTATACTACTTTTATATTACTGGAAAGTTCTAGAAGTTACTTCAAGTATACTCAACACTGAATCTATCTGGAATGTTCTGGAAAATAGGTAAATTTAAAAATATCACTGTCCTGGTCACAAAAGCAAAGTTTGTGGAGAATAATAGCCATTTTCTATACTTTTGAGGCATAAGCAATTAGGAAATAACACTTACTACCCAGGAACCAAAAAAAACAAAAAAAACAAATGATAATAATTTGTTACAAGGTGTAATCAATCACCACTTGCTTTATAGGATCTTCATTTTGTTCTTGATTAAATATTTCTGGTGTATCTGCATCTCTACACTCACCACATCCACTTTCACATCAGTTTGGTACTTCTGCACTTGTTCTAAAGTACTTAAATATCAAAAGAGCTGTAACCTAGAGTGGTTACACATGCTGATTTGTGTGTATATTTTATAAAATAAAAAATATTTGTAAAAGTGATTGATTATCCAAACAAAATAATTAATAAATCTGTGCAGCCAATATTTCTAAAGTGTAAACCTTATGACTGAAAATGTGCACGTTATGATTTCAGATCAGGCTTGACTCCATTTGCGGTCTCTGTTAATTGTGCGCATATGGAGCTTGTCAATTAAGCTCGAAATCATATACACTTTCCACTTCTTTAAATGTCTATGTTAATGTATCACATGATTCACAAGTGATTTCCATGTATTCATTTATAGCCTAAACCTGAGCGCGATGTTAAATTCCTAACGTGATGATTTCACATCGGAGCTCGTCTATCCGTCTTTTAAACTTTATTCCGAAAAGTTAAAATGTTAAAATGCTCAACAGAATAGCCTATTCATCTTTTCGGAATATTCCTCCTTATGTAAAACGAAGAAATGGAACCTCTTTTTATTTCTTCTTCTTTAAATTGTGCTAAATTTGAGAATGTTAAGTGTTCTTGAACTCTGGTAAGGCACTATATAAATGTAACATTATTATTAGGGGTCAAGCCCTGAAAGAGCTTATAAGTGTTTTTTCTGCCATGGGAGTCTATGGCAGCCCAAAGAACTGTTCGCAGGAAAGTTATGAAATTGCACACAGCTAGAGGACAGTCTGAACTGATACCACAGCAAATTTGGAGTCTGTAACTCGAACCCTTTAGCGCCACGAACAGGTCAAAGTTTCACTCATGTTTACACTAATAACTTTTTAACTAAGTCCTAGAGACAAAATTCTTCTTTCCCCTGATTCCTGAGCTCACGCCGAGTCGAAACCCATACCTTAGGGTATGTTTACATGACAACAATGTACTAAAAACTGAAAAGATTTTCCTTTGCATTTTTGAAAAGTTTCGCATACAGACGACAACGTTTTCAAAATTATCCCCGTTCACACGGATTCGCCAGTCCAGTAGTTGGCGATGTCACTTTGTAAAAAAAAAAAACACTACGCGCCTGCGCACATAAGCATTCTTCCACAGAGCGGTGAATACAAACAATGTAGATGGCGATCACTGGTCGTAGTAGTGATGCAGTAAATCTACACTTTGCTGGAGAAGCGTCAATAAACTCAAAATCTTGAGCAGCACAAACACAGTCCTGTAGTCCGCCACTGTAGTTTTGAATGTCTCACGCGTTGTTTTGAAGTACTCGCGTGCCTGCCTATAGACTGAACACGTAATACGCGTGCGCATGATGTCATCGTTTTCACAAATTCGCGTTTTTGTATGTTTACACGGAGACGATAACGGCATCGTTTTCAAAAACTTGCACTTTGAAACCCGTTTTCAAAAGTTTGTGTTTTCAGGCCCCAAAACGACGTTGTTGTGTAAACGAACAGCCAAAATGCATAAAAAGTTTTCCATTTTTAGTTGAAAACGTTGTCGTGTAAACGGCCCCTAAGCTATCACTTTTTTTTAGGTATTTGAAATCGTTTCTGAGAAATGGCTTCACGAAGTTGACGGCGGGCACAACTTCATGCTGTATCGCCGCAACTCTTTGACGGATTGTGACAAAACTTGGTATGTGTCATCGCCATGCAACGTTTCACCACACTGTCCCCTACTGGTCAGGAGATAGCAAAAACGGCTATTTTGGCTTACAACGCTTTGGCCAAAAATTATAAAACATTCCGAGTCAAACTATACCCAACTTTCCCATGTCGGCCATTTTGGGCGTTGACCATTTTTAATTTTGATGCAAAATGCTGTATTTTATGAATGCACTGGCGTATCGTTATGAAACTTTGTATGTATCATCAGGACCATGTCCTGAAGGTGCCTGAGAAGTTTGGGTCCGGCGCCACCTAGTGGTGGAAAAAGCTTATAACTTTTAGTGGCATTGGTCTATTTTCACACGATCGGTCTCGTTAAGTCCAGGAGGACTTGCCGAGTCAACAATACCATATTTGCTTTGGTTCGCCTTATGGCCTGTTGCCACTTCGAAAATAGTTCTGAAACTTCTTTAGCGAACTGCTTCAAATCTGTTCGTCCATTCAGAATGAAACCACCAAAATAAGAAGCGATAAAAGAGAACATGGCAAAATTTTGCTCGTAAATGCCAAAAACAGGCTGATGAATTTTAAAAGTGGTCTCTGCTTTTACGTAAATTGATATAACTCTTAAGTAAAATTTGATATTTTCACCAAACTTGACACACTTATATAAGGGCTCAACCTGAGAACACACAGAAAAAGTTGCGGGGTTTGGCCCTTTGGTGGCACTATAATAGGGAACAATATGAAAGTGGCTCTAAATATAGAAACATTGGTCCAGTTAATTTAAAAATTTGCATGCAGTGTCTTTGTGGGAGTTGCTATCACTGATCATGAGGACAGTTGCATATATTGAGAAACATGGCAGCCATTGGCCAATCATCAACAAATTTGACATTGAGCACACCAAAATGGACTTGAAGCTTTATGTTTGCATTTTTGTGAGACTGGTCTTGTTAGATTGTGTGCGTCATGCAGAGAACAATGATACCATGGTTGGCCATGATTTGATTTTATGTAAATGTTTTGTTTGCTATTACTCCTATAACATTTGTCCAATCAACACTGAAATCTGCTGATTATTTGCAGACCATGCCTGAAAATATTAGCAAATAGATTTTTGTTGTTTAGAATTGTTTCACAAACAAATTTGAAAGTACCAAATTTATAAATATAAAAAATAAAAACACCAAAGAGCAATTAAAGCTGTTGCATTTGCTTAGTAAAATGAAAATATTTTAGGACCTTGCCCTGTGGGGGTCATTGTGAATTCTGGATGCCCTGTAGTAAACAATGGCTAAATGTGCTTGCTTGAAATATTTCAGTCAATTAGACAAATTGTTTTCAATGAAGTTGGTGTCATGGAAATAATCAAAACATATATTTCTGTTTAAATTATGTATTGAAATCAGCATCACTGTCACAAAATACAAATAAATTATGAGAAGAGAGAAAAACAATTGTGTTCAAAGGCAAAAACATTAGCTGTAGTAAAACAAATTGTTAAGCAGAAAGGACATCTTTCCATTGCACAAAAATGCTGTTGAAGTGACAAGTTTTCCTTAAAGAATATGATAAGGTACTAACTGTACCAACTGTCTCCTGTTTATTACAATAAACACGGTGCAGCTAAATTCACTAATTCCTTTATTGCCTTTTTACAATAAATGCAGTGCTTTAATTAGGGGCTGAGCAATGAAGGTGCCAAGGCACCTAGTGATGCACAGAAATGAACATTCTTGGCCTAAACCAAATATTCTGGATGCACTCAACCAAAAACCAAAACAGAAAATGTTTTTAAATTACACTTTGTTTGGAATAACTAAACAAATTACCAATATAATATTGCATAATATATTTAAATGATTATAATATATTGTAATATCATATTTTAGTGATTGCACTTGTTCTTCCATTAGGTCTCATTACTATCATAACATCTAGGCTCCTACAATGTTTAAATATTGGATTAAACTTTAAATTTTAAAAATACCAGACAGATAGGCTTGCAATTTGAAAATTTGCATTTGTGAATATACAATCTGCATAGAAAAGGAATTACATTTATAATAAAGCAAGTATTTCCATCAGCATTAAAAAAAAAAAAAAAATAACATTTCTGGGTGACATCACAAAGCCTTGTAAGACATTATTGGAAATAAAAGAACTAACGTCTTTCCAAAATTGCACAATATAATTGCAGGGCCAAAATAAATGAAGAGTAGTCTCAACATCAGCTTGACAAAAGGAGCAATTCGTGTCATTATCAAGCCTAAATCTTTTCCCTAAAAATTGTTTGACAGGGTAAATATTATGGATTATCTTAAAAGATATTTATTTTACCTTATTTGAAAGAAAACGTTTTTGTTGCATGGATCAAATTACTTTCCAGTTTAAATGATCAAATAAACTATTCCAGTATGAGATTACAGGAGAGGCAGATGTAATATCTTCAAGGAAAAGAGTTCTTATTTTATGGTTTCTTCCTTTTTTTATCAGTAAAGCATATATTACCAATTGGTGTGTCACTAGGTTCAGGATAGGGAACTGTTGGCCTTAAAGTGTGAATATTTTTGAAAAACAAACAGAGGCCAGAAGGGATTGCATCCATGACTATAACAAATTCTCTGGGAGACTCTGGGATATTATACTCTGCTAAAAATTCTGCATATCTGAAGAGCTGACATGAAGTATTCCATTGTTAAACCAATGATTATAAAAGAAAGATCTATTTTTAAATAAAATATGTCTGTTATTCCATATATAACATTTGTGAGGAGAAAAGTTATGCTTGTAAATAAGGTGCCATGCTAGGAGTGCCTGTTGGGGGAAATTAGAAAGCTTGACGGGAAGTTTTTGAATGTCATAATTACACATTAAAACAAACATAATGCCTCCAAGCTGTGAGAAAATAAATTGAGGGAAAATATTCCAGATAGATGTTGGATGTATAAGAAATCGATTAAGCCAATTTATTTTAAGTGTATTATTTAAGGAACTAAATTCAATAAAATTTCAACTCCCCTTGCAGTAAGAATTTAGTATCACTGATTTTGATAATGAGGTTTGTTTTTCCAAAGAAGTTTAGTTAAAATTCCATCTATTGTTTTATACATGTGCTTATCAACATACAGTGATTGGGCAGCATAGGTTAGGCGAGACAAACCTTCTGCTTTAATAAGCAAACCTCTACCTTTCAAAGAAAGATCTCTTTGTAAAATAACAATTAAGTCCTTTTTTTATTTATTTTTTGCTATAATTGGGTTCAAATTTAACGAACTTCTGGAATTATCCTTAGTCATCTGTATACCCAAATATGAAACACAATTTTTGACGGTGATACCATTAATTGAGGAAAATGCACAATTTTTAATTGGGAGCAATTCACATTTGTTAAGGTTAAGACTGAAAAATTAAAGAATTCTTAGAGCTGCCGGTATTTGCAGGTAATCTTCTAAAAAAAAAAAAAAAAACGTCATAGACATGCGGCGGAAGCAGAATGTTTTCGCTCTAAATAAGCGCCAGCTCATTGAATGAGCCAAGATCGAAATCAGACTTTATTTAGCCTTTTTTTTCTTTCCTCGCGAAACGTAGTTATTCGCGTATTGTACTGGCGGACAACGCCTAAGCTTTTGACTTGAGGATACGGTTAAACGGTGAGTAATCGGTGGCACCGACACCCCACATTTTCTGCAGCGAAATCCCGGAGGCCGAACAGTGTTTATGTGTGATCGGTGCTGGTTTTGCCCGCTGTAATGCGCTTTATGCCCAAACGAGTGACCCTTTGATATATTGCATATAAACCTGAGACTACAATCTTGGCGAAATATATGACGGAAGTATTGTTGGGGTTACAAAGCTTTTTTTCATTCCTGCATAATTGATAACAAAAGAGCAGAACAAAGAGCATCATGCACACGAGTTGGTCCCTGCAGGTCAAGCACCTGGCGGGGCTGTTCCTCTTTTTTTCATGGGTCAACGGCTACTTGGACAAAATGGAGCCAAATGCATGTGTTTTATATATATATATATATATGAAATCAGTGCTCATATTTGTATGTTTCATGCGAGATTAATGTGTCGTTGCTTCAGCCCTTTATGTCCCCATGTTATGTAGTGTGAATTCTAGTAAATTGGAAAACTTGCCTTTTTTTTCTTCTTTTTTTTCCAAAAACTAAGTGGCCAAATTTACCTGAATTCACCCTACTATTAATCCAAACAGAGCCTGTTATCCATAGTTAATATCCAAGTGAGTTCAAATGCATATTATCCATTCTATTTTTTTGGATAATAATATCAATTATTTAACATTTATTCACCCCAGTGTTTTAATTCTTTTCATGATAATAATGTAAGATTACTTGTAATTGAATGAAATTGAAATTGGGGATTTATGTGTTCTGTTAATTAATGTGATAGTTCTCCCCAAATAGAAAATTCCCTCATCATTTACTCAACCTCATGCCATCCCAGATGTGTATGACTTTCTTTCTTCTCCTGAACACAAACGAAGATTTTTAGAAGAATATTTCATCTCTGTAGGTCCTCACAAAGCAAGTGAATGGGTACCAACATTTTTAAGCTCTAAAAGTACGTAAAGGCAGCACAAAGGTAATCCATACAACTCCATTGGTTAAATCCATGTCTTCAGAAGTGATAAGTGTGGATGAAAAAGATAAATATTTAAGTCCTTAAGTCAATCTCCACTATCACTTTCACATTCTTCTTTTGTTTTTTGGCGATTTGCATTCTTCGTGCATATCGTCACCTACTGGGCAGGGAGGAGAATTTATAGTAAAAAAAAAAAAAAAAAAAAGACTTAAATATTGATCATTTTCTCACTCACACCTATCATATCACTTATGAAGATATAGTTAACCACTGGAGTCTTATGGATATAGCATATTATCAATTTTAGCTGCCTTTATATGCTTTTTGGAGCTTCAAAAATCTGGTACCCATTCACTTGCATTGTGAGGACCTACAGAGCTGAAACATTCTAAAAATCTTTGTTTGTGTTCAGCAGGAGAAAGTCATACACATCTGGGATGGCACGAGGGTGAGTAAATGATGAGAGAATTTTCATTTTTGGGTGTAGTATACTTAATATAGAAATAGTTGTTTGTCCCTCTTGGTCTCTCCCTTTACTGTCCATCCAGTTACACTAATAATTAAAAAAAAAAAGGGTTAAAGGACTGTTCATCAAAACACATGACCCTTAAGGCAACATTATTTTTGGTTTTGGAAACTTACTAGCTATGAGAAGCAAGTGTTACTGCTGTATTAGAACTGTTTTCATTACATAATATACAGGGAAATAAATGCCGTTTAATTCTGAATTCTAATAATGAGAGTATGTTAATTTAACAAGTAAAATTCTACAGTGCACCTGGTGTTCTGCATCCTTTTCAAGGCCACAGTGGCTATGCATCCAAATTTCTCTTATAAAAACTACTACATTTTGATGCAATTACGAAATTGTTTCCTGAAATTGTAGTCATGTGATTTGTCATTACACAGTTATTGGAGAAGCCTGGTTTTAATCTTGTTTGTAGAATAGACACATATGTGTCCTGTAGGATGGCGGACGCATTATAGTGAATGTGTGAGAAATGTGTCAGTTGTTGGGAATGTAATGGTATGACCATTATTTTCTCCTACAGCTCCTTTTATGGAGACCTGATTACATGCTAAATTAAAACCTTTTTGTTGGAATTTAAAAAAAAATTTTTTTTTAAATTAGGTAAAATGGCACTTGATTATAGAAATGACACATATACTAAACATGAAGACAGAGCGCTGTCCATTTATAGGTCTGTTCTCAAGCTAGTTAGCTATTTTCACGCTCTTGTCCTTTGCTCCTGTGGTCATCTGAGGTGTTGCTAAACTATCAGGTGTGTTCATGGTCTGTGGAAATCACAGATTATGTAAAAAGAAGTTTAGTTTAATCTTGCAAAGTGAAATATACAAATGAGGCTTGATGTACATCCATATACAGGGCTCGAAATTAAGCATTGTTATGTGCTTTTCCTGGAGAGAAAAAGGACATTTAAGTTACATGCTCAAGTAACGTGTCAAAGTTTATGTTGTATATTCTTCTAAAATTATGACTGATGCCCAACCTAATAGTGTACATATGCAATCAACTCAATTCTTTGCAACAGAAATGTAAACTGCTCTGGGTAGGGGAGGAGCTATTGTCATATGATAATTATTTTATGTTACGTATGGTAGTCAAAAAATAGAAAGCCTCCATCATCTTCAGCAGGAATGCACATAGTTCTATGGAATGAGATCTACTTTTTCATCATGTTATTGCAGCAAGATCTACCATGTACAATATAGGCTATACATTATCACAATACCAAAATTTCAGTAGTCGGTAGTGAAATTTGACGATTCTCAATACCAGCTTTAATACCACAACAAATAATAACACTAATATGTTAATTATGGAAGAATGGTTTCAAGTTCTTAAGTAATTATTCAAGACTAGTAAACAGTAAGTAATAAAATAACAATAAATACAGCAATGAATAGAAATAGATTAAAAATAATAGAACAAAAATACAAATTAAGAAAATTCAGTGCTTTTTTTAACAGTTTTAAAAGTTTTAGCAGTATCAAGTATTCAAGTAAACATTCAGAATGAAATACAACAAAACTACTACTGGTCTTCACTGTATGACGATAATACATTAATATTTTTAAAGCTACTAAAGTTACTCAGTCAAGAGCAGAGAGTGTTTCTTTTTTTTTTGTTTTGTTCTGGTTGTTTGATTATTATAATACACACTAGACAGCAGCAGGTCTATTAGCTTACATTAATACTTACAAGTCCGACATTTTAATACAAATCCGCTATTTTCTCCGCTGTTTACATTCACTTTAGACATCGCTCTCTGTGTTTACATGAATACCTCATCAAGACAGGCATTTTGGCAGAATTTTGAAATGTATTTAATCGTTCAGGCATGCATTAGCACGAGCATTTTTGAAACACGCGCATGTTCAGCACACACACATATGCTGCCTGACAATCAAATGCCGCAGCTGTTACTAGATCGCTAGCGAATTATAAAATTACGCACTCTGGATTATTTTCAACAGCAGAATAAGAATATGAACTTTCTAATAAGTAACACAGGCCAAGGCTGTTAAAAAAATAGAGCTGGTTATTTTTATTTTTTTTATTTTGTTATTGACGTTTTAATCAGTCTGTTTGCCCAGTCAGGCAAGAAAATTCCCTTTCACTTGCCCCATCAAAAATCCACTTGTCCCAGATAAGTGGACAAGCGTTAATGTCGAGCCCTGATATACAGTATTATGCTACTGAATGTGATTGCCTTATTGTTCATTTATTATTCTATTGGTTTTTCTCCATTTTGATGCTTGTCTTCTTCATGCATTAGTGAGGAGGCAGGCTGGCGCAGGTCTTAGGGTGCCCTTGGATCATGAGAGACAGTGGCAGCAGCCTGGCTCAAACACACTGGTCCAATGAGTTGACCCTGACCGCAGGGCAGGAGGGTGCTGGAGGTAGGGGTGCCATTGGAGGCGGCAATTTAATTAACCTGGCCATGGCCCAACATGCCCCCAGCCCCACCCACTTCAAACTGGGCCGCAGAGAGGAAGATGTCAGCATGTGGGGGGCAGACTATGCTGTTCCTGAGGAGGAGGAGGAAGATGAAAATGTGGATATGGAGAGTGAAGAGGATCTGGTGGAAAAGAAAGATGAGGGTGGTTTCCAGTGGAATGATAAAGGTGATGAGGACTGGGGATCACCAGAACACTCACAGCCAGTGGAGATGGATGTAAATGTTACAGGTGGCTTTACCTACTGCTTGGCCCAGACTAAGCCCAGTCCACTTAAAGAGAGGAGGCTAGCCCGGTTGCAATATCGGGGCAAGAGGTATGTGAACATTCGCTACCGTCTGGCCCAACAGTGGAGAACTTGGCGCCAGCGAGCCAAATGGGCAGGAACTATGGGATATAGGAGGTTATGGAGATGTCACAGACGCCGCCACTCTGACAGTCGGCCTTACCAGAGACAGCCTGGCGGTTCATTGTTAAATGGAGATCGAGTAGGACGTTTGTCTGGTGAGTATTATCATTTTTTCCCTGACTAGTTAGTCTCTGAAGTTTTGCATTGTTTTTAAAGGCATTCTCATATGATTTATTAATTAGCATATGATACATATCCAGACTCACTTTAGATTTTTTATTTATTTTGATGTTTAATGTTGGCGTACACGGTGCGAGTTCTGATTCTCGGGAGGTCGTGAGCCCTAGCACATGTTACCAGTCAGTTTATCTGATAATCATACAGGTGCAATCGTACACGACATGACTTTACGACCTGGCAAATTCCGGAGCAATCGCATGAATTTTCGCACTATTTATCATTATAAGACATAAAGCCAGAGGAGGACATTGCTTCCTTGTAGCTTGCGATTAAGAAATTATAAAGAAGATTGGCATGGCCAGGGGCTGCATTAGCTGAATACTCATCTGCAGATTTAAAAAAATAAAATAAAATAAATATGGATAATTATTACAAATGCTGTCCAACAGGGGGCCTGGGTAGCTCAGCGAGTATTGATCCGGACTACCACCCCTGGAGTCGCGAGTTCGAATCCAGGGTGTGTTGCGTGACTCCAGCAAGGTCTCCTGAGCAACCAAATTGGCCCAGTTGCTAGGGAGGTTAGAGTCACATGGGGTAACCTCCTTGTGGTCATGGTTAGTGGTTCTCTCTCTCAATGGCGCATGTGGTAATTTGTGCGTGGATCGCGGAGAGTAGCATGAGCCTCCACATGCTGGGAGTCTCCGCGGTGTCATGCACAATGAGTCACGTGATAAGATGCATGGATTGACGGTCTCAGAAGTGGAGGAAACTGAGACTTGTCCTCCGCCACCCGGATTGAGGTGAGTAAACACGCCACCACAAGGACCTACTAAGTAGTGGGAATTGGGCATTCCAAACTGGGAGAAAAGGGGATTAAAAAAAAAACAACTAAAAAAAAAAACAAATTCTGTCCAACATTTGACAGATTCAGATTTCTAAGGGAGGCTGTGTGATTTTATGACTGCATACATCAATCATAACATTAGTGTGTTGTTGCTGCTAGTTACTGCATAAAATGTACAAGATTAAAAAGAAAGTGTGGAAAATTCGCACACCGTTTCTGTCGGTTATACTTGGATTTAATTTAAGCGCAAACATGATGTTTAGTGCAGAATTCTGAGTTATTTTAGTTGAGTAGGCTACTTGAACTATTAGTTTTAGATGTAGGCTACGTCCTTCTCATCTGTGTCACTGCTTGCATGTTGATAGCAGAATTTTGAAGAAGATCTGTGAGGTCTTGTCCATGTAAATGTGCTTTAATGCCGCACATAGCAAAGTTTAAAAATCTTGCTTTAGCGCTGCAGTTTCATCTTTGGTTTCACCAGAATCGCGCTTGGGGAGTTAAAAAAAATCTATCACATATCCACTATCGTGTGCATATACAATTATAACAGATGCTATATGCTATATCGCCCTAAATGTAGCCCTATAACTGAAACGAATGCAAGTATGATGAATAAAAATAGACAATGACGGAAATGTTAAAACTCTGTCCGTCAGAGTGATAGATTGTTTTCTAGCGCAACCAGTGTGGCAAATGATCGCCAAATCGGCTTGTTCAACCACACAGACCTTGCGAATTCAAGCTGATAGCGGCAGAATTTTTTAGACATTTTTAAAAATTATCGGGAGGTTGTGAGCTGCTCATAAGCCGCTTATCTCCACTCGTAATTCCTCTCACATGATGCGAGCTGCGACCACGCAAACACCAACTATTTCCACGCGAAAAATCAGTCAGGAGTTTGCACGACAGCCAAAATGCACACCTTAAAGCTGTTGTGATTACCAACTACACAGAAATCTCACAAACAACCACTTGATCATGCTGAAGTTTAGGTTGTGTAAACTCTGAACTTTTGTTCTTTACAATCAGCATCTACTTGAGACATTTCATTTGGAAACATGAAGAGGCACAGATATTGAAATAAATATGGATTGTTGATTACAGCCAGAGTGGAGAAACAAACAACAAGAGCGATGATTAGTGAATGAAACCATTTATTTTATTGTGATTGCAGTGTAAGAACATCTGTTCCTTTAGCTTTCTTCTTTACCATTAATGGCCCCTTTAATATTTTTATAGACTCCTGTAGCACAAATGGGGTTCCAAAAGGAAAGGATGCTATCTATGGAGCAAACATGGGGGACAGGGAGGGGCGGACCTCCCCTACCAATGTCCAATCTCAACGGGACAAGTCATCCCTACAGAATCAGCTTGGCAGTGAACACATCTCTTGTGTACAAGGTACAATGTCATAAATGGGAAAGGTCTTGTATGTCATGTAGTATTTAATATTACTTTATATAGGGGGCCTGGGTAGCTCAGCGAGTATTGACTACAACCCCTGGAGTCGTGAGTTCGAATCCAGGGTGTGCTGAGTGACTCCAGCCAGGTATCCTAAGTGACCAAATTGGCCCGGATGCTAGGGAGGGTAGATTCAGATGGGGTATCCTCCTTTTGGTCGCGATTAGTGGTTCTCGCTCTCAGTGGTGTGCGTGGTAAATTGTGCATGGATCGCGGAGAGTAGCATGAGCCTCCACATGCTGGGAGTCTCCACGGTGTCATGCACATCAAGCCATGTGTTAAGATGTGCGGATTGACGATCTCAGAAGCGGAGGCAACTGAGAGTTGTCCTCCGCCACCCGGACTGAGGTGAGTAACCGCGCCACCACGAGGACCTACTAAGTAGTGGGAATTGGGCATTCCAAATTGGGGAGGAAAAGAATATATATATATATATATATATATATATATATATATATATACATATATATATATATTACTTTATATAATGTGTAATTCAATGTCTGATGTTTGTCACCTCCTTGGTAACTCTCTTTCAAAGGTATTCTGGATACGTTTCTCCAGCAGTACGGCAGTTTGATTCCCATCCATGTGAATGAAGTGGTGGAGAAGCTTCAGGACGTCTTCAATGAGAGCTTCTCAAGTCCTCACAGGTCAGAGGTCGCTCAGACCATCACAAGGGCTTATTAAATTTGATATTTAGAATGCGAAACAGGTACAAGACTTGTTTTGCTGTAAAGTCTCAGTGTTTTTGTACCTTTTTAATTTACAGGAAAGTAATGGTGCAACATTTAATGCAGTCTTTTCAGCGCATGTCTGGAAGTGCAGTAATGCGAGGCTTCCGTGTAAATTACAAACGTCATGTTCTCACCATGGATGATCTGAGCACGCTGTATGGCCAGAACTGGCTAAATGATCAGGTGGGCCCCTTGGTTAAGAACATTAGAAATGTGCTCATTGTTTTTAGTCTTTTATTTGTTGAATGGGTGGCCATTGTTCTGGCATTGTGCTGAGTTAGCTTTCCTTTATGTCTGCAACTCATTGCATCACCCAGGTCATGAACATGTATGGGGATTTGGTCATGGATGCTGCCCCTGAAAAGGTAGGCAAAACATACACAAACAAATACAAGCACAACAAAGGATGAATCAGGACACAGCCATTATATAAACTTGGTTAGATGACTATATGAATACAGTGACCAAATAATCATTATTATTATTTTGGTTTTTTTATCTCCTTTTCTCCCCAAATTTGGAATGCCCAATTCCCACAACTTAGTTGGTCCTCGTGGTGGCGCGGTTACTCACCTCAATACGGGTGGCGGAGGACATGTCTCAGTTGCCTCCACTACTGAGACTGTCAATCCGCGCATCTTATTACGTGGCACGTTGTGCATGACACCGCGGAGACACCCAGCATGTGGAGGCTCATACTACTCTCCGCGATCCAAGCACAATAGTGACCACGAGGAGGTTACCCCATGTGACTCTACCCTCCCTAGCAACTGGGCCAATTTGGTTGCTTAGGAGACCTGGCTGGAGTTACTCAGCACGCCCTGAATTCGAACTCGCAACTCTAGGGGTGGTAGTCAGCGTCAATACTCGCTGAGCTATCCAGGCCTAATTATTATCAGGAAAGTTATATAGAAGGTGGTTTTGTAAAGGTGGCCATTCAGTCTTTGTGTCTCACCGTCTCATTGTACTTTAACTTTCAGGTCCACTTTTTCAACAGCTTCTTTTATGACAAACTTCGGACGAAAGGTTATGACGGGGTCAAACGTTGGACAAAAAACGTCAGTACTGGGGGAGTGGCGTGGAGGAAGTTTGTGTCTGTCTTTCACAGCTCTTGCATTAATACCAGGCTTCCCACAGTCATGGAAACCTGGAAATATCAGGGAATTTTTTTTATTGTGTTTTTCCAAACCTGGAAAGTCATGGAAATTTATAAAATCTAATGGGGAAAAAAAGATAACTTGTATAGTGAATATACATTTTCTTTGCTCTAAAATCAATCAATCAATGCTCTGAATCAAAATGATTGCAAATAGATATTACAAATCTATATCCAGTAATCACAAATGACTGGAAAGGTCATGGATAAGTCATGGGACGTAATTGTAATTTGGTTCCCAAAATGGGGAACCCTGGAATACTTGCACATTTTCTAGGACTGTAAAGTTTGGCAAATCTGCCTTTACGATATTCAAATCCTATATATACCTTTTTTATTTTGTTACAATACACACCAGAGTTAATATGTTATAAGCTTGTAATTATTGTATAACTGCATGAAGGTTGCGTATTTCACTGTTAAATCTTCTCCTCAGGTTGATATTTTCCAGAAGAAGTTCTTGTTGATCCCTATTCACCTGGAGGTGCACTGGTCATTAGTGTGTGTAAATGTTCCTCAGCGTAGCATCACATACTTTGATTCCCAGAGGACCCTCAACCGCCGTTGCCCCAAAGTAAGTGGTGAAACTTCTGTGAAATTAATTTAATTGTTTTTTTCTTTTGTAAAGGCTATGTTCCTTGTTCCAATACTCAGCATGTCACATAGTGTTGGAACTTACTGTTTGTCATTTACAGCACATTGCCAAATACCTGCAAGCGGAGGCAATCAAGAGAGAACAGAAAGAATTTTACACAGGGTGGAAAGGCCTTTTCAAAATGGTAGGGTGCAAGGTGAATTTGGCATGTGTGTAAGCTTGTGTGGGGGTGTGTGTGTGTGTGTGTGTGTGTGTGTGTGTGTGTGTAATATATATACATACATACACACACACAGTATGTGCTCTGTGTGTGTGTGTGTGTGTGTGTGTGTGTGTGTGTGTGTGTGTGTGAGAAAGTATGCAAGAGAAGATAAGAGAGAGCGGGCAAAATATACATGTTGATGACTCTTCTGTCTCTGGAATGTTCTAGAATGTGGCAAGGCAGAACAATGACAGTGATTGTGGAGCTTTTGTCCTTCAGGTAAGCTTTTCTTTCTCAATTGTCAGTTCTATTTCTGTATTAATAAATGCATTTTTCTGACTCTAAATTCTGATTGAAAGAGCCACATTCAAAGTCATTTTACAACCGCTATCAACTCACACCTGAAAGATTTCATTCTATATTAATGCGTGAAATTGCTTCATTGCTTGGCAGCCACAAATTCCTATAGTTTGGATAACTCCACTTTGCATCATGCCTAAGAACACTTCTTACCCGTAGTAAAATCACTGTAACGCACAGCCTCTTTTGGCTTATTGCTTTATTTTATATTTATAGCTTATATACTTCTAGCACTGGTGTAGGAAATACTGTAATAATCTTTGTTGGTTTCTTTAACTCATGTATTACTCCTGTTTATTTTTATTGTTACACTTTAGTATTGTAAGTGCCTGGCCCTGGAGCAGCCTTTCAGCTTTGGTCAGCAGGATATGCCAAAGCTACGGAGACAAATGTACAAAGAACTGTGTCACTGTAAACTGTCTCTGTGAGACCGTGCAAGAACTGTGACCTCGTACACTTCTACTTAAGCTCCAAGTCCAGACAGCATTTAGACAGGAGACGTGCAAACGTTTTTAACCCTCTTTTATTCAATGACTTTGTATTTTGACATGGTGAATGCCATACTCTGTTCAGCCCGGTTGTTCATTTGTTCAAAACCAAACACAAAAGGAGTTGTTTTTTTTTAGAAATGGGAGGGGGAAAGAAACTCTGTGAATCGTTTATTGGGTGCCACCATTTTGTTGGCAAGTATATTTTTTATTTTTCATGTTCTTGATGTCAGTTATGTGTATGCTAAAAGGTAATACCATTGAGTGGGGGAGGAGACTTGCAGACATTTTAAAAATGTAATGCGATATTCATGTACTGAGAGTCAAAATGGACCACAACACTATCAGAGGATTTTTGTTTGTTCAATATTGTTTGTCGGTTGTTAGGTATCTGTGCAATTTACGATGCAAAACTATGGAGAGGGGGAAAAAAAGAGCAGCTGTAAATTAAACTGTTTTATATCTTTTGAGATGCATACGTTATTGTAAGATGTGCTAATAAAAACTGAAGAAAATGAAGGTGAATGTCATCAATTTATCTATCGGTCACAATGTTAATGTATTTTGTCATGCTGTTATTTGCCTATTTCTTTAAGCTATCATAGCAGATTTTCAGTGCTATTATATAAAAATATTTAGAGTTATAGAAAATATTATAGAAAACTGTATTATTGTAGAAAACTATTATGAATTGGGTAGTTGAATGGCTTATGTTTAGTAGTTTGTAAAGATGGTTTCAACATGTTTTTAAATACAGATGGTAAACTGTAAGAGTTACTGCAAGTTGGTGGAACAATAGGTCAAAGCGTAACTAAATAATTTCTATATGTTGGGATCTGCAACGATGTATTCATAAATTAGGAAAAATAGCTATATTGAAAGAGCTAATTTCGTTCACTTAAAGGACATTTGCTTTAGGAACCACCATTGACTCTAGGCCAGAAATTCCCTTCTGCCTAGGCTACAACGACATTGTTTACGTCACGGCAGAGCTAGCCAGTGACATTTTGAGGTTTAGTTTTAGTCCAATGAGATTTAAGCGAGGGCAGGACTAACGCGTGAGGGGCCGCCCATTCTGCTCTATCTGACGCTAGGAGGCGGTGGTCATTTGTTAAATGACGTCTATTTTACCCAATGAGATGACAGAAGGGGCGGTGCATATTCTGACTGACGGTGAAACGATGCAATCAAAATTTTTAGCACGAAAACCGTGTTAAAGTATATATAACATTTTCGCGGTGTGCTCGCCCTTTGCGATAATGTCGGCAGATTATGAAGAGAGGTAGGGCAGCTGGAATTTTACAATCATTATTTATATATTCGATCTAATATGCGCACCCGTTGTCAGTCTCCGTAGATATTCAGCTTCGAAGTGTGGTTGGAAATGCTGAAATATCTTGACGATTGTGATCTTGGACGTGGTACATGAGTTGTACAAATTTACCGGTGTTAGCCTTTGAGCGCTTAGCAGACTGGCCTGCTCGACATATTGCCATTGCACATTTTCTCTCCAGTTCACAAACTCAAAATGAAGGTTCATATGCGAAATATGAGGCGAATATGGATTAAATGCCTCCACTGGTCAACCCAGCTAACACACAGTGTTCCTCTAACGCTAGTTTGTGGTTCCCGTTTGTTTCTAACGTTCTGTCAACGTTCTTTTTAGGTTTTATAACCATAAGCTAACGTTCTAGGAACCAAATATTGTTAGCTGAGAACTCAGTACCTACAAATGTTCCAATTGATTTAGTGCTCAAAGACCACTGACTGCTCGACACCTAACCTCTTATATAAGTAGTCCCCGATGACAGCCGAATATTCATTCGCACATGGTTAAAACTGTATCGGTGAGATTTCTGGTTACCAGGCTGCATATTTTGTTATAGATATGTAATTATGTTTAACGTGCATTTACTATGTCGTGGTGCCTTGTTTGATCTCCTGTAGTTCGATTTCTTAAATGGTGGAGACAGCTGTCATTGCATGCATGTCAACTGTATGATGCTAATTGTTTGACATTTCTTTGCAGACCTAGAGACAGTGGCCCCGAGGGCATGGAGCCAGATGGAATCATTGAAGTAAGCATTTTCACAATTAACCATTATATTTTTATTTACCCTGCATGTCTCTCTTGGCACAGGCCAGCTGTTGGCACTGAATGTACTGTCAGGGGTTTTGATTGTTTTGTCCACACTGTTGGGGGTCAGCTGTTCTTTATTTGAACAACTGCCAACCTGTTATCCTTTATGCATTATGCATTCAGTGACAAATAGCAAGAGTCATGTCTTCTTTTTAGAGTGAGATGTAATGAAGTTGTCTTGATCATCCTCTATTAATTTTTGTTGCTGTAACTGCAGAGTAACTGGCATGAGATCGTGGACAGCTTTGATGACATGAACCTGCGTGAGACTCTACTCAGGGGAATCTATGCTTATGGATTTGAAAAGCCCTCTGCCATCCAGCAAAGGGCTATTCTCCCTTGTATCAAGGGTAAGATCACTTCATTAACACTCATGTTCTGTTGAGATTGAGTTTGTGTTCGACCTGCCGATTACTAGGGATTGAGGCGGGGTCAGTGTCAAAGGCAGAGTTTTTGCTGAATCAGTTCTCTCCACCAAGCAAAGATCAAAATAAGCAAATAAAGGGCAGCTTCGGTCTCCACCATGTTTATTTCGAGTGCTAGCTAGTGTCCAGAGTCTGATACCTCAGCTTGAGCTTCCCTCTTACTTGTGAAATGGACAGGGTATGTGACGTTGGCACCAGGGCGGCATATCAAGGGTGTGTTTTAGGACAACGCTGCGGGGCTATTGGCCCGATGGTGGGAATGCAGATAAATTTTGGTCTCGAGGTCCGAGGTTATTGGAACCGGCTGACCAGTTGATAGCCCTGGCTGGCACTGGCCCGATAGTGGAAATGCGGCTAATGATGCATTTATAAAGGAAAATCCTTTATTTGTTTTTCTGACCTAACCAAAATTCTGCTGACAGAAATAATTGAAGCTTTAGCTATGTTTTATCACAAATTAGGCCACGTCTACACTAATATGTTTTAATTTGAAAATGCATCTTTTTCTCAAAGTTCTGGCCTTCCATCCACACTTGAGATTGCGTTTTTGACAGCGAAAACTGAGCTTTTTAAAAATGCTCTCCCAAGTTCTCCCAAATTCTCTGCATTGTAGTGTAGATAGGGAAAACGGGGATATCTGAAAACGATGACACTTTTTGTCATGTGATGCAGTTGTGTGATCCATTCAACCCAAAACAATCAAGATAATGGCCCATGTTGTAGCGCCGTTGTTGTGCCTGTTATTCACTTTGATAGCGTTGTTAAAGATAAATATTATTCTGTACAACTTTCACATTGCATTCCTTCAAAGGCAAAAGGAAGTTTACTTGGAATTGCTGTCTGGCAATGGAGCATGAGGACAATTGTGTTTCAGACCGTACATGGAACGGGGATTTTTTTTTTTTTGCATGCTTATTAAGGGGATTCTAGGAGTTTTTATAAATTTCAGTGTGGGTGAGAAACTTTTGGAAAAGGCTTAAAAATGGCAGTGTGGACTAAAAGCATTTCGAAAACATCATTTTCAAATGTATCTGGATTAATGTTACGTAGCCTTAGTCTTGCAATTTTAAAAAATCTGACTGTTCTAGAATTGTTGTGACTGTTTGGGGTCAATTTAACCACAGCAAAAACACATTGTAGTGAAATGCAATAATAAAAAAGGGGTTGTTAAGAGTTAAGTAACGATATATAACGTGTGTGTGTGTGTATATATATATATATATATATATATATATATATATATAATTTAATTTATTTTTTTATATCTATTAAGAGGGCTTCGAGGTCTCTTGGACCCCAAACAGAACAGAAGGGTTGAGAGTAGATTTATTTTTAAAACAAAATCTGAGCTCATTGTAAAAATGACTCCTACGTTTGCTCAGTTCCTTATAATTGGTTGTCATATCCTATTTTCACTTGTGATTGTGTTTCATGGCATGTAATATGCAAAGTGATTAGCATTTTGTGTGTTTGTTTACGTATTTTACCACTGCTAAATCTTATCCAAAATGATTATTGCAGGACACACTTAGTTGGCTTGTCATAGGCACAATTGACCCTTTTCACAGGGTCCTGTTTTGACGCGTTTCTGCCTTCTTTAACAACATAAATATAGCAAACTTTTTTAGATTTCTAATTTTTAAAATATTTAGTGTAAATTTATAAAATTGTACTTTGCATTATATTACCCTTGAATAAGTTTTTAAAAATCAGTTACCATAGCTGTGTGGAGGCTTCTAACACAGCTGCTGAGGGAGTGACAAAATTTGGCCTGTTTCTCTCTTCTTACTGCTGTTATCCAGCGCTCTATATATTTTTTTTCTTTTGCAAAGCTGTGTAAGCGTAATTGTAAAGAATAAATATGCATAAAGAATTGTTTTCTTTTGCTGTTGGAGCAAACGGGTAAGCAAAAAATAAATTTGCTGTGGTCCCCTATTCACCGGCATTTAAGTTTATCCTACTATGACGACTTCCGCTTCGCGGACGTGTGAAAAGTGTCCATTGTGATTGGTATCTCAGTAACTCATTGATGATCCTGCATCTTGGGTGATAGCTACCCAAATCAGAACCAAAACCATTAGGCTGCTGTCACCCAAATGCTTGAACATCCTGTAATATCCATTATCATTTGAATGTTTTCCATTTCTTTCACTGTTGTCTGTCTCTGTACGCCAGGATATGATGTTATTGCACAGGCCCAGTCAGGTACAGGAAAGACTGCCACCTTTGCCATCTCCATCCTGCAGCAGATTGACATCGAACTGAGAGGTACTCAGGCCTTGGTCCTGGCTCCCACCCGTGAACTGGCTCAGCAGGTTAGTAGTGTCTCATTGTTCAATGCTTGGTTCACTTGCAACAGAACTATGCTGTCAGCAGTTCAGCTATACAACAGATGTTGGAGTTCTTGTGGTGTCAGAAACAGGATTTTGTATATAGGATATTTCAAGATATTTTGATTTTTTTTTTTTTTTTTTTTTAATGATCAGGTTTTTCAAATACATGTCATTTACTGTACATGTTGTGGACCTTAACCCACGTTCGTTACTTGTCAAGATAGAAAGTTGGACAGTGGGAATATAACTTTTTTACATTATTGCATTATTGCATTGCAAAAAAACTAAGCATGTTATATTTATGTAATATTCCAGTTTCAATACAAGTTAAGCTCAATTAACAGCATTTGTGGCATAATGTAGATTAACAGAAAAATTTATTTTGTTCCTTCTTTTCTTAAAAAAAAAAAAAAAAAAAGCAAAAATCGAGGTTACAGTGAGGCACTTACAATGGAAGTGAATGGGGCCAATTTTTGGAGGGTTTAAAGGCAGAAATGTGAAGCATATCATTTTTGAAAAGTACTTACAGGAATTCCCCTAGGATTTGTTTTAGCAGCAGTGCATGACAACTGCAACGCCGGACCCGTTTTTCACGCACGTCGCTGGAGTAATAGATTAAAATGACCTTCGATTAATTATAGATGTGTTATTCATGTTTGCCTTGTCATGTGTGTGTTTATTATTTACTGGGCTTTTGACACTTGAAGGGCTCTGGAAGCTCCGATAGCTGTAGTAATAACTGTCAAATAATGATATGCCTCAACACATATGTATATACACTCACCGGCCACTTTATTACACTGGCGGCCAAAAGTTTGGAATAATGTACAGATTTTGCTCTTATGGAAAGAAATTGGTTCTTTTATTCACCATAGTGGCATTTAACTGATCACAATGTATAGTCAGGACATTAATAAAGTGAAAAATTAATATTACAATTTGGAACTTATTAAATCACTTCAAAGAGTTCTCATCAAAAAATCTTCCATGTGCAGCAATGACAGCTTTGCAGATCCTCGGCATTCTAGCTGTCAGTTTGTCCAGATACTCAGGTGACATTTCAACCCACACTTCCTGTAGCACTTGCCATAGATGTGGCTGTCTTGTCGGGCACTTCTCACGCACCTCTACAGTCTACCTGATCCCACAAAAGCTCAATGGGGTTAAGATCCATAACACTCTTTTCCAATTATCTGTTGTCCAATGTCTGTGTTTCTTTGCCCACTCTAACCTTTTCTTTTTGTTTTTCTGTTTCAAAAGTGTCTTTTTCTTTGCAATTCTTCCCTTAAGGCCTGCACCCCTGAGTCTTCTCTTTTCTGTTGTTCATGAAACTGGTGTTGAGTGGGTAGAATTCAATGAAGCTGTCAGCTGAGGACATGTGGGGCACCTATTTCTCAAACTAGAGACTCTGATGTACTTATCCTCTTGTTTAGTTGTACATCTGGCCTTCCACATCTCTTTCTGTCCTTGTTAGAGCCAATTGTCCTTTGTTTTTGAAGACTGTAGTGTACACCTTTATATGAAATCATCTGTTTTTTTGGCAATTTCAAGTATTGAATAGCCTTCATTCCCCAGAACAATGATTGACTTACGAGTTTCTAGAGAAAGCTGTTTCTTTTTTGCCATTTTTCACCTAGTATTGTCTTTAAGACATGCCAGTCTATTGCATACTGTGGCAACTCTAAAACAAACACAATGTTAAGCTTCATTTAACGAACCAAATAGCTTTCAGCTGTGTTTGATATAATGGCAAATGAGTTTCTAGTACCAAATTAGCAATTTAGCATGATTACTCAAGGATTAGGTGTTGGAGTGATGGCTGCTGGAAATGGGGCCTGTCTAGAGTTGATCAAAAATGGCTTTTTTCAAATAGTAATGGTGCTGTTTTTTACATCAGTAATGTCCTGACTATACTTTGTGATCAGCTGAATGCCACTTTGGTGAATTAAAGTACCAATTTCCTTCCAAAACAGCAAAATCTGTACATTGTTCCAAACTTTTGGCTGCCAGTGTGTGTGTGTGTGTATCAGTAAAAAAGGAAACGTCCTCTCACTTAACATGTGTAAATATTTGTATGAACATAAAAAGATTCAACAACTAAGACATAAACTGAACAAGTTTCATAGACATGTGACTAACAGAAATGGAATAATGTGTCCCTGAACAAAGGGGGGGTCAAAATCAAAAGTAACATTCAGTATCTGGTGTGGCCACCAGCTGCATTAAGTAATGCAGTGCATCTCCTCATGGACTGCACCAGATTTGCCAGTTCTTGCTGTGAGATGTTACCCCACTCTTCCACCAAGGCACTTGCAAGTTCCCAGACATTTCTGGGGGGAATGGCCCTAGCCCTCACCCTCCGATACAACAGGTCCCAGATGTGCTCAATAGGATTGAGAACCGGGCTCTTCGCTGGCCATGGCAGAACACTGACGTTCCTGTCTTGCAGGAAATCACGCACAGAATGAGCAGTATGGCTGGTGGCATTGTCATGCTGGAGGGTCATGTCAGGATGCGCCTGCAGGAAGGGTACCACGTGAGGGAGGAGGATGTCTTCCCTGTAACGCACAGCGTTGAGATTGCCTGCAATGACAACAAGCTCAGTCCGATGATGCTGTGACACACCATAAGACCATAACGGACCCTCCACATCCAAATCGATTCCGCTCCAGAGTACAGGCCTCGATATAACGATCATTCCTTCAACAATAAACGCGAGTCCGACCATCACCCCTGGTGAGACAAAACCATGACTCGTCAGTGAAGAGCACTTTTTGCCAGTCCTGTCTGGTCCAGCGAAGGTGGGTTTGTGCCCATAGGCGATGTTGTTGCCGGTGATGTCTGGTAAGGACCTGCCTTACATCAGGCCTACAAGCCCTCAGTCCAGCCTCTCTCAGCCTATTGCGGACAGTCTGAGGACTGATGAAGGGATTGTGCATTCCTGCTGTAACTCAGGCAGTTGTTGTTGCCATCCTGTACCTGTCCCGCAGGTGTGATATTCGGATGTACCGATCCTGTGCAGGTGTTTTTACATGTGGTCTGCCACTGCAAGGACGATCAGCTGTCCTTCCTGTCTCCCTGTAGCGCTGTTTTAGGTGTCTCACGGTACAGACATTGCAATTTATTGCCCTGGCCACATCTGCAGTCCTCATGCCTCCATGCAGTATGTCTAAGGCAGGTTCACGCAGATGAGCAGGGACCCTGGGCATCTTTCTTTTGGTGTTTTTCAGAGTCAGTAGAAAAGGTCTCTTTAGTGTCCTACGTGTTTATAACTGTGACCTTAATTGCCTACCGTCTGTAAGCTGTTAGTGTCTTAATGACCGTTCCACAGGTGCATGTTCATAAATTGTTTATGGTTCATTGAACAAGCATGGAAAACACTGTTTAAACCCTTTACAATAAAAATCTGTAAAGTTATTTGGATTTTTACAAAATGATCTTTAACATAGTGTCCTGAAAAAGGGACTTTTTTTTTTTTTTTGCTGAGTTTATATATATTTATTTATGTATATACACTGATCAACCACAACATTAAAACCACTGACAGGTGAAGTGAATAACATTGATTATCTCGTTACAGTGGCACCTGTCAAAGGGTGGGATATATTAGGCAGCAAGTGAACAGTAAGTTCTTGAATTTCATGTGTTGTAAGCAGGAAAAATGGGCAAGTGTAAGGATCTGAGCGACTTTGACAAGGGCCAAATTGTGATAGTTAGACGACTGGGTCAGAGCATCTAAAATATGGCAGGTCTTGTGGGGTGTTCCTGGTATGCAGTGGTTAGTACCTACCAAAAGTGGTGCAAGGAAGGACAACTGGTGAACCGGCGAAAGGGTCATGGGCACCCAAGGCTCATTGATGCGCTTGAGGAGCGAAGGCTAACCCGTCTGGTCGGATCCCACAGAAGAGCTACTGTAGCACAAATTGCTGAAAAACTTTATGCTGGCCATGACAGAAAGGTGTCAGAACACATAGTGCATTGCAGCTTGCTGCATAGCCGCAGACCGGTCAGAGTGCCCATGCTGACCCCTGTCCACCACCAAAAGTGCCTACAATGGGCACGTGAGCGTCAGATCTGGACCATGGAGCAATGGAAGAAGGTGGCCTGGTCTGATGAATCACGTTTTCTTTTAGATCATGTGGACGGCCGGGTGTATGTGCATCATTTACCTGGGGAAGAGATGGGACCAGGATGCACTATTGGAAGAAGGCAGGCCGGCGGAGGCAGTGTGATGCTCTGGGCAATGTTGTGATGGGAAACCTTTGGTTCTGGCATTCATGTGGATGTTACTTTGACACATACCACCTACCAAACAATTGTTGCAGAACACGTACACCCCTTATGGCAACGGTATCCCTGATGGCAGTGGCCTCTTTCAGCAGGATAATGCGCCCTTCCATGCTGCAAAAATTGTTCAGGAATGGTTTGAGGAACATGACAGAGTTCAAGGTGTTGATTTGGCCTCCAACTTCCCCAGATCTCAATCCGATTGAGCATCTATGGGATGTGCTGGACCAACAAGTCTGATCCATGGAGGCCCCACCTCGTAACTTACAGGACTTAAAGGATCTGCTGCTAACGTCTTGGTGCCAGATACCACAGGACATCTTCAGAGGTCTTGTGGAGTCCATGCCTCAATGGTCAGAGCTGTTTTGGCGGCACGAGGGGGACCTACACAATATTAGGCAGGTGGCTTTAATGTTGTGGCTGATCGGTGTATGTATATGTGTGTGTGTGTGTGTGTGTATATGATATATATATATATATATATATATATATATATATATTATATAATATTATTATTATTAGTATTTATTATTTGTCCTTAATTTTTTTTTAAATGATAGAAACAAAAAATAGTGACATTATTATATATTTTATATTATTTTGTTGCGGAAATGCACATTTGACAGTATAGCATTGATTTTAATTTGATGCAACAGAGAACAGAACTTACTAAACATGTCTGAAGAGTTTGTGGTCGAAGAATTGATGCATTTCTATGCCCAGCCTTATTTCTTTTAAGGGAGTACTCTGAAATCAAACAGAAACATAGAGAACAGGCAGCCACAGTCACACCATGTCCCAACCCGACAGCAAACGACATGCGATAAAAGGTATTTTCTATGTTAATCAGAATTTTTGTCCTAACCAGCAGTGACGAGCGACGTTACATTCTATCGATTGCTTGAACAATTGATACTTTTTTTTTTTTTTTTTTTTTTTTAATAATACATCAGATTTCGGTTTTAATTTCAACAAACCTTATCGTATGTTTTCATAACAATCATGAGTCTCATGGAATAATTTATTAGACTTCTGAATTATACTTTTGCATTCATTTGAAACTTGAAGAGGTAGTCACCATAAACTGCCATTTTATGACATCACTGAGCACAATTTTTTTTTCTCTGTTTCTCCCTTTGTGTTGCTGTAAGTGATTTTAGCCTTTCTACTTCCACAAGACTGAGCCGTTGGATTAGCCACACCCCCTCTTTCCAAAACCCCACACTCCAAAGATACCAAATGAGCTTTATTGAAAACGACATCGTCCAGATACGGTTGTTTAAAATAAAAGCAGCAAAATAGCACCCTCAACTGACAACTGTTATGAACAACATGGTGTAAAAATGGCAGTAAGCCTCAATAATTTGCTGCAACTACAATACTATGAGAACGCACAAAATGAATGACAGGCAGAAAGCGTCGGAGAACGCGGCCCGCTGTCTACAGAGTCTAGAGCGGTCACAGAACCTGGTGAGATGTCTCATGACACATATTTCATTAATATCTTTCAGGGAGTAGCAAAATTTTTTGAATACATTTCCATGAAAAAATCACTTACAGCACTTTTAAGAAAAAGAAAGTCATATAGGGTTATAACAACACGGGTAAGTAAACAATGACTGAATTTTCATTTTTGGGTGTACTCCCTTTAAATCATGTTAACAATCATGTTGTTTATGTCTTATGGCTATACTTTTACAATAGTATTTTAACATTTACGGATTGGCCCCATTCACTTCCATTGTAAGTGCCTCAATGAAACCCAGAAAAAGAAAAGGAGGGGCGGGCAAGTCAAATTTAATTTTTATGGTAATCAATATTATGCAACAAATGCTGTCGATTGAGCTTAACTTGTATTGAATCCGGAATATTCCCTTAAGTCGTGCATTAGATATTTTTACATTACTTTTGTTTTTAAAAAAGTGTGTGGGTAGGCTAATTCTCTAGAGCCATATTTATTATAGTGCAGCACCTTCACACAACACTGATGCTGGAATGCAACACACTGACTTTATCTAATGCGTTGTGAATGTATTTGCTATCCATACACTCAGTGCAATCCCAGACATTTTGTATTTGTCAAAGAAGTGTTTTAGTTCTGTGAACCTGGGCTAAATTGATTATCGATTTGAATAGCAAATCATTTTGTGACGAGGAGGAGGGCGGGGCCGGGCCGTGACTACACACGCCCGGCCCCCAATCGGGCTAATCAGCCGAGGAGAAGGATAATTGCAGCGGGACGTGGCAGTTTGGGAGAGAGAGCCACATGCAGCTACAGTGTGTGCGTTTTGTGTTTCAAATCCAGTTCCCACCTCCTCCTTTCCCAACCTTAACCCTTTGTTACACATTTATTATGCTTTTATGTGAACTGGAAATTGTTCTCCATGCATATAGATCCAGAAAGTGATCCTGGCTCTTGGAGACTACATGGGTGCAACATGCCATGCCTGTATTGGTGGGACCAATGTACGCAATGAGGTCCAAAAGCTGCAGGCCGAGGCACCGCATATTGTAGTAGGAACCCCGGGCCGCGTCTTCGACATGCTCAGTCGCAAGTTCCTCTGTGAGTGCTGTTTGGGATCTTGTATATAATCTGTATTTCTTTGCTCCTGAATGTGTGTGTAGATTATTTAACTTACATTTTCTGTCATGATTCACATTCAAGGGATGATACACCAAAAATTTAAATTCTGTTATCTACTCACCCTCTGGTCGCTCCAGTCCAAACCCATAAGATTTTGTTTTTCATCCATGGAACACAAATATTTAGCAAAAAGCACTGGATTTGAGAGAGAGAGAGAAAAAATATTACAAAGCTGTCCCAAATTGTCCAGTTTATTTAAGTCATACGATAGTTTTGTGTTAGGAACAGACTGAAATTTAATCCATTATTTATTGAAAATCCAGCCTATTGAATTCATGATACAAGGAGAGCGCTCGCAAAACTTCATGGGATCTCACGTCTCGTGATGCACAAGGTTTGAATGTGCAAAAGCGTTAATGTAATTTTAGAGCAAGAGGGCAAGACTTTCATCAAAAAATTTAAATTTTGGTCTTTTTCACACTGAGCTCTATCGGATGGCTTCATAACACTTGGAATGTAGCACACAAGTCAGATGGATTACATTTATGGTGCTTATATGGCACTTTTACAGTACTTTGATGGAGCTTGACAGCCACATTCAACTTGCAGTGAATGGAAAAGAGCATCGTGAATATTTCTCCTTTTGTGTTCAATGGAAGGCAGAAAACAAAATTATTCAGGTTTGGACCGACATGAGGACGAGCATATGACAGTTTTCATTTTGAGGGTGAACTGTTCTTTTTAACTCCCACCAACTTAATTGCATGTGTTGAAAATAGTCTTCAGTGATGTATGATTAATTGTATTCATTTCTATTCCAGCTTCAAAGTACATTAAAATGTTTGTGCTGGATGAAGCCGATGAAATGCTGAGTCGTGGTTTTAAGGACCAGATCTACGAGATCTTCCAAAAACTTGGTACCAGCACACAGGTTAGATTATGAAACGGGCCATGTTTGCTGTTTGTGCTGTTACTGGGAGAATGCTCATTTTTGCATGCTTGACTGTATTTGTGAATCTGTTTTTGACAACATAATGCACTCAGGGCAACAGTTAGAGAAAAAATATAAATTATGTGAACATTGCATGTTGTTGCTTCTTTCAGTCAAAGCTGATTTCCATCACCTCCTATTATTCTGTTAAGACTGGGAGAGGTTTCTATAATATTATTTAGCCTTTTAGGACACCCAGCTTTATTTGAGAGGTCACAGATTCCTTTGTTGATAACAGTGGCCAGTTAGATGAATAGGCCAAAGCATAAACCCAGGTGTCATCTGTCATTTGTCCTATAGGTGGTGCTGTTGTCAGCCACAATGCCCGCAGAGGTGCTGGATGTCACTACTAAGTTTATGCGTGAGCCTGTGCGCATTCTGGTGAAGAAAGAGGAGCTCACTCTTGAGGGTATTCGCCAGTTCTACATCAACGTTGAAAAAGAGGTACAGTGCTGAGAACTTGATATGACTGTCTGTCTTATATTGGGATTGTTTTTTGCAAAGCAGCACGAATACATTCATGGTATCATGCACCTATTTCGGCCCACCCCCCTAAAAAACAACCCAGTATCCCACAATTTTTTTTTTATAAAACAATTACGTTTGCAGCATTTGTCAATAAATGTATATCAGTAATAGTTACATTGGGTTAAATTTTTTGAGGTGGAATGCATGTCTGACACCTTTAGGTGGTTTTACATCACTTTTTTTGTGATCTTCCCACCTCTTTTGTTCAGGCATTTTCCATACACAACACGAGAGGTGGTGCAAAAGGCCCACAACTGGCCCACAACTGCTTCAGCTCAATAAAGAGTGAAAACTTGTAGCCTATCTCGGAAAGAGGCAATTCTCCATGAGTGTATTATTTCTCCATAAAATAATTTAACCACGAGTAGAACTCAAGCTAAATATGAAATCACTCACTTGTTCACTATTCTATATGCAGTGATTGCCACATAATGCACTATATAGAGATCAGGGAGTGATTGATCAGATAAGAGTGTGCCGAATACTGAAGGGACTGAATAAATAAAAGCTAAATGCTAGCTGATTGAAGTCATCTCTGAGTCAATGACATGCAGTAGCCGCTAAAAGATAACATATTTGTATTTTGCGCAGTGTGTGCCGTAAGCAGTCATGCAAGACAAGATGTAGATGTCTCATGAATGAGCTTGACAAGAGCTGCAGCCTCAATCCATTCAGCCGCCTGTGGCGCCTTTCTTCCATTGAAAATATGGATCCTGTGGCTATGTAAAACCACTTTTCTTTACTTAGTTTTTATAATGACTGCAAAGGAGGAAAAAAAAAGATAAAATAAGCCGCTGCTTTTAATCACGAAGAGAGTTTAAAGACACCGCAAAACCTGTCAAATGCATTTCAGCAAAGAAATGAACGGCGACTGATCAAACAAAAACATAGACGTAATCTACATTTGACTATGAAACAAACTGATTGACTGTTCCACAGAGATCAGACATACAGTGCATTCAGAATCTACACTCCATACCCCATGATGACAAAGCATAAGTATTCAGACCCTTTGCTATGATGCATGAAATTTAGCTCAGGTGCATCCTGTTTCTCTGGATCATGTTTCTACACTTTGATTAGAGTCCACCTGTGGCAAATTCAATTGATTGGACATGATTTAGAAAGGCACACACCTGTCAATATAAGGTTTCACAGCTGAAAATGCATATCAGAGTAAAAACTAAGCCATGAGGTCAAAGGGAACTGCCTGTAGAGTTCAGAGACAGGACTGTGTCAAGGCAAACATCTGGGGAAGGCTACAAAAAAAATTTGTCTGCATTGAAGGTTCCCAAGAGCACAGTGGCCTCAATAATTCTCAAATGGAAGAAGTCTGGAACAACCAGGACTCTTCCTTGAGCTGGCTGCCCAGCCAAACTAAGCAATTGGGGGAGAAGGGCCTTGGTAAGAGAGGTGACCAAGAACCCGATGGTCACTCTGGTTGAGCTCCAGAGATCATGTCTGGAGATGGGAGAAACTTGCAGTAGGACAACCATCACTGCAACACTCCACCAATCTGGGCTTTATGGCAGAGTGGCCAGACAGAAGCCTCTCCTCAGTGCAAGATGCATAAAAAGCACCTAAAGGACTCTCAGACTATGATGAAGCATGGTGGTGTTAGCATCATGCTGTGGGGGTGTTTTTCAGCGGCAGGGACTGGGGTACTGGGGGACTGGTCAGGGTTGAAGGAAAGCTGAACGCAGCAAAATACAGAGATATCCTTAATGAAAACCTGGTCCAGAGTACTCAAGTCTTCAGACTGGGCCGAAGGTTCACCTTCCAACAGGACAATGACCCAAAGCACACAGCCAAGACAACGCAAGAGTGGCTTACGGACAACTCTGTGAATGTCCTTGAGTGGCCCAGCCAGAGCCCGGATTTGAACCTAGTCGAACATCTCTGGAGAGACCTGAAAATGGCCGTCCACCAATTGTCCCCATCCAACCTGACAGAGCTTGAAAGGATCTTCAGAGAAGAATGGCAGAAAATCCCCAAATCCAGGTGTGCAAAGCATGTCGCATCGTACCCAAAAAGACTTGAGGCTGTAATCTCTGCCGAAGGTGCTTCAACTAAGTACTGAGTTAAGGGTCTGAATACTTGTATATCACCTTCTACACCCTTACTCCCCCACCAGAGGGCTCAGGTCTTCTGATCAACTTTTATTAAGGGTTCCTCGTTGTCGCTATAGATCTAAGGGTGACCGTGCCTTTTCTGTGATAGGTCCTAATCTCTGGAACAGTCTCCCTTTCCATGTGAAGTCAGCTTCATCATTGGCCATTTTTAAATTTTCTTTAAAAACATATTTATATTCTGTACCTTTTGAATAGATAATTGAATAGTTTGAAATAGATAAATACATGATGTTGTATTTTAAATGTTTTTATTTTATGTTTTATATTTAACTTTAAATCAATATGTTTTTAAATCAATCTGTCATTTTGTTTTTTTGATCTGTAAAGCACTTTGGGTCAGCTTCTGTTGTTTTTAAATGCACTCTATAAAGAAAGGTTGACTTGACTTATGTCAGAGTGATATTTAAGTTTTTTATTTTTAATAAATTTGCAAAGTTATCAAAAATTTGGGTTTTTGTCATTATGGGGTATGGAGTGTAGATTGATGTGATTTTATTTTTATTATTATTATTATTTTAAGCATTTAGCATAAGGCTGCAACATAACAAAATGTGGGGGAAAAAAATGAAGGGGTCTGAATATTTTCTGAATGCACTGTAGTTGGCAAATGTTAACTGCAGTGTAGTTGATGCAATTAATTTGTTTTTATTGCCATTTTCCATTTGTGCTCGACCTTCCCCGTGAGTGCAATCTCCAAAGTAGACACAGCACGCTGCCTATAGCGGAACATGTGACTCGATTGGACTGACAAAATTTAGACATAAGAATAAAGCTTTTTTGCTATAGACTTTATTTTTTACATTCAGTAATCATTTAATTTACAGTAATTATCAAAGGTTTTTGGAATTTCAAATAATCCATTCAAAATCCTCTTGTCTCAAAAATCTAAAGGGGCATGTGCCTCAGTCTGAATGGGCATGATGCCTCTGAATAAATTGCCGTATATATACATAAACCGTGGAATGTAGAACACAACAGAATTTTTCAGGGGTTTTAATTGGAAGTTTTGTGTATTCAATAATGTGTGTTAGTGTATTGATTTTGACCACTGACTGTTAATAGTAGGGCTGAATGATTAACTGAAACTCGAAATCGCAATATGACCCAGTTCGATTTTCAAACCGCGAGGGCTGCGATTTTAATTAAATAAATTGTCTCAACATGCTGCCTTCTGTGCTGCACCTATGTGCATGGCTGTTTTGTCTGTAGTGTGTAGTGCTTTCTTAAATACATGTAAACGGGATCAGTGTATTACACATGTGGTTCTGTGCTCCATACACAATCTGGTGCCCTGATTGACATGTGCTCTGAGTTCAGTTAGGTGTGCTAACGTGCACTGGCACATTATTTAAAGCGCCCCAGCTTTAATTTAATTGCACATTTGCGTAATTTCACATACCTCTATGTTTGGCCACTACCATTTACAATACACATTTAAAATAACCCCATGAGATGGGTTTTTGTTGACAGCAAGGCAGATGAGAACATTTCACTGCATTAAAACTGTTGTCAACTCAACTTCAAATAACATAAACTTCCGTCCCTTCAGTTTTCAAAATAAAAGCTTCCACCGAAATAAAGGCTTGAGGATTTACTGGGACTGCATAGTAAGTTAAGAAATTATTAAATAAATAAATTACTATTAAATAATAATAATAAATTATGATCGTAATAATGATAATTATTATTATACAATAATATATTTCTATAACAATGTCTTATTATTACTATTATTGCAATAATACAAAATTCAGGTTGACTGGGTTTAAAAATAATAATTATGAATAGTGATTGTGATGCATGAATAGGGACTCAAGTGTGAACACCCTTTCTATAACAGTATTTCCAGTTGGCAGTAAAGCATGGGCAACATGGTTTCATTTTGGTTAAAAGGAATCACACATTTTTTGTTTTATGTTTATCATATCGCAGTTCAAATCGCATTTTTTTTCAAAATAATCGCAATTCGATTTTTTTTGTCCAAATCGTTCAGCCCTAGTTAATAAGGTCAGTTTGGTGTTTTGTTAATATCTTTAATCTAGAGTGGCCAATGGTCAATACAATGGTGACATGTCAAATGTACACATGTACACAAGACTGTTTAGTAGATGTCAACCGATAGTGGATTTTGCCGATGCCGATAACTAAGTTGGGCAGTACCTGCTGATAACCGATTAATCAAACGATATTTTTAAAATTGATACTGAATGAAAAAATAACAAAGTAAAATAATGCTGAACTTTATTACAAAAATAACCAATACTGACTGAACCATGAATATATACTTTTTAAAATGAAATCAATATATAAATATTAATATATATGAACTAATATTAGAATTTTAAAGTCAGCTGATTTTTTTAAATTGACGTTGTTTCCTTAGTCCACAAGAGAGCGCAATAAATACATAAACCATTCAGCACTGTTATATTATTGCATAGAACATTCCTATCCTGGCTGTTAAAAAAAGAGCATTTCATTCTCAACTAATGTGCATAAAATAAATAAAGTTTTACTCGGTCCATATTCTCAAATGTTAAGTCAAAAGTAAAATGAGGGGGGGGGGGGGGGAACGCTTCAGTAGACAGTTCACATGGTGTTACACTTGCACTGATTCCTACTACTCCAGACTCAAGCTTCATAATAACAGTGAAATACCACATTGTTTTTTATTCAATACAGTTATATGTAGAATAGCAATATTCACTGATAGCAGTGGTATTCGGCTGAACTCGGTGGTGAAGCAGCTCAGACTATGAGCCCAGGCCTGAGGCTGTTTAAACAGACGGAACTCAACAGAATGGAACTGAACGCGAGGAACTTGAGACACACATTTTCAAGTTGAACATCTTTCCTGACAAAGCATTTAAACAACTCATTGCTTAATCTGAGAAACGCTTATAAGAGAGCAAGACGCAATGGCCAAAGACCTCCACCAACTGTAAGGGACTGTTCACACCGAACGCTTTTGCAACCATCCATTTGTTTTTCTATGTAAACGCGTGCTAGACAAACGTCTTTGTTTCCCTTTTTTTTTGTTTATTCAGCATCTCGTGCAGGAGCGCTGTTTTTTTAGATGATGTGTCTAATTAAAAAGAACTTTAAAAGCATATTGAGACAACTGCTTACTGTTAAACTGTATTTGTTGCACTGTGTCTAGCCTTTTTTTTTAGCACAAGAATGTGATCGATCTGGGGCCTGGGTAGCTCAGCAAGGAAAGACGCTGACTACCACTCCTGGAGTCGTGAGTTCGAATCCAGGGCGTGCTGAGTGACTCCAGCCAGGTCTCCTAAGCAACCAAATTGGCCTGGTTGCTAGGGAGGGTAGAGTCACATGGGGTAACCTCCTCGTGGTCGCTATAATGTGGTTCTCGCTCTCGGTGGGGCGTGTGGTGTGCTGTGTGTGGATGCCACAGAGAATAGCGTGAAGCCTCCATGCGCGCTATGTCTCCGCGGTAACACGCTAAACAAGCCACGTGATAAAATGCACGGATTGACGGTCTCAGACGTGGAGGCAACTGAGATTCGTCCTCCGCCACCCGGATTGAGGCGAGTCACTACGCCACTATGAGGACTTAAAGCACATTGGGAATTGGGCATTCCAAATTGGGGAGAAAAAGGGGAGGAAAAAAAAAAAAGAATGTTATAGATCTGAAGTCATCGTATTACAGTGAGGATAAAAAAATTTAACTGAAATCAGATGCGTTTATGATTTGTTTATACGATTCTCTCAGCTGCATGAAGATATTAATTTGCTTTCTCGTGTCACTAGCTTTAAATATGCAACTTAGCTGGCTAACGAATGCATAAACGTGACCAGCTGGATATAAACTAATGCAAATAGATGGTAACAATCTTGACATTTAAACATTTGGGTAGTGACTTACGTAAAACCGATATATCGGTCGACCTGTAGTGTTTAGATTTTGGAACTGTCACTTCTGTTAATTGGCCAATCAGCTACAGTTGTCAACCAATGCTGATCATCTTAAAATGGCCAATGATCAGCCTGGCCAATATATTGGTATATCACTCATTTCTGCTGGTTATTAGTGTGGTGTTTCTAACCTAATTTGGTTTGTGGTGTTTTGTGTGTTTAGGAATGGAAGCTGGACACGCTGTGTGATCTCTACGAGACTCTGACCATCACTCAGGCTGTGATCTTCATCAACACACGCCGGAAAGTGGACTGGCTCACAGAGAAGATGCATGCCAGGGACTTCACCGTCTCTGCTCTGGTTAATGCTCTAATTAACATTCCTGAGTTTTACAGGAGGAGTTAATACAGATTGACACTTGAGGAAAACAAACATTTTTATCAAGTACTGATATGATTGAATGTTTTTGGATGTCAACAGAGCAGAATTTCCTCTTTTTTGCTGCAGATGTCTAATAGACAGCATGTGAATGGGTTATAAATTAAGATCTCACACTTCAACATTTTATGGGGTACTGACTATATCAATCAGTATTTAGGGATGCGAACTACTCACCTTTCAGCTAGTCACCTTTTCTGAAGCTAATTCGCCAAAATTGTTTGGTAACATTTTCTACATTTTCCTTATTAAAATGACTTGTAAGCATTACATTAAGCCTAAACACGAATCAACTAAAATATACATTTCGAACACCTTTTGACTTTCTTACCTTTTTCACCTCTCATGAGTTAGCATAACGGAGTATTTTTGTAACTGTCAATGAAGTTAATGTCTGTGTGTTAATGTCTGTAATGTTAAGATACGCATAGACTCATTCACATGTCAGAAATTAATAATTTCACAAAAGTAGACAAGTGAGGCAAAAACCCTTTAACTGCTTTTTTGTTGTTGATTTTTGGTTGCTATGTGATCTAATGGTCCATGAACATTTTTAATAATTTTTTTCTGCTCACTGATTTCTGAATACTGACATATAATAGACCATTTTCTCTGTCTTTGCAAGCAGTAAGGAATACATAAACAGATACTAATTGGTGTGTCTTACTCTTCAAGCATGGAGATATGGACCAGAAGGATCGTGACCTGATCATGAGGGAATTCCGCTCTGGTTCTAGCCGTGTCCTTATTACCACAGATCTGCTGGTGAGCACATACATCACAACATCCCTCTTGCTTCATAAGTTGTCTTTTTATTCTGTGTGAATTCCACTCAAATCTCCAGACTTCTCTGACTCCTTGGCACCCTCTAGTGCTTTGGAGTAGTAATAGTATCTGGGATAGAAAGTGCGAATGTGTTCCACTATGGTTGGGTCATTCTATACCCCCCCATAGCTGTAATACAATCCACACAAGACACAAATATAGGTTCATTGGCAATGCTATTGCCAGTGATGGTATGTGGAAAGAGAAAACAGAACACTTGTGAATGCTTGTGTTAGTGTTCCTGTAGCTCACGTGGAAGAGCATGGCACTAGCAACACCAAGGTCCTGGGTTTGATTCCCAGAGACCACAAACTAATAAATGTATACCTTGAATGCTCTGTAAGTCGCTTTGGATAAGTCTCTGCCAAATGCATAAATGTAAATGTTGTCTCAGTGTGTTGGTTCTTATTTTCTTGCATATCTCCCATTTCGTTCATAGGCCAGAGGAATTGATGTCCAGCAGGTGTCTTTGGTGATCAACTATGACTTGCCAACCAACCGGGAGAATTACATTCATAGGTCTGCATTTGGCACATCACTCTCCGGAACATTTTATAACCTTGATTTTAAAAACAAACAAACTGTAACATTGATCCTCTGTAGTTGGTCTTTATGAAGCAATGCAGTCATATTTCCAAAATGCAGTAATTACAGATTTTTTAGTATTTACTGAAATTGGGTCTCTTAAACTATGATCTGTCCTGTGACCAGACTAGTTTGGTTCAACTTCAGTAATCTGTGATGTCGTTCTCAGGATTGGGAGAGGAGGCCGTTTTGGCAGGAAGGGTGTGGCTATCAACATGGTGACAGAAGATGACAAGCGTACATTGCGGGACATCGAGACCTTCTACAACACTACTGTAGAAGAGATGCCCATGAATGTGGCTGACTTGATCTAGAGACCTGGTCTAGAGACCCCCTCTCTCCAGCCTCACAATCTCTCACTCTATATTCTAGTTTAAGCACTTTGAAATGGAGTAGGGAGCATGCATCACCCCTCTCTTCCACAATCAGATACTATTGATTTAATCTTCCCCTAAATGTATCTATAAGAGAAATTTTATAAAACTCAGGTGCTGAATGTGCATCTTTTTGTCTCCATCCATCTCCCATGATATACATTGTGAAGTATGAGCTAAGCCACCTTCATTAAGAGCAGTATGTTCAGGCTCTCAATTAGTCATCTTGGGCTGCTTTTTTAGCTGTGAGTCCTAAGGGTTTTGAATGGGTAGTTGGACTACCGTTAATGTTTTTGCCAGCTTCCTTTATTAATGTCTTAAACCAGGTGGTGAAACTGCATTGACTTTTAAATTGACATGAAAAGCAGTGGTAAGATTTTGAAATTGTTTTTTTATTATTTGTTTTTTTTAGAACCAACTAGACTGTGAAATCAAAGTAGCTGCTATATTTGCTACACTATTTGCTGTAAAACTATGTAAAAGAGCTGTTTAATCACACTTGAGTGGTAAATGATACAAAATGGCTGAGTATTGTGGGCTTCCTAGATATATGGAAGTAATTGCCAAGATGAATTTGAATGGAGTTATGCAAAAAAGAAAAAGTGAGATGGACAAAAAGTTAACTTTATTATTTCAGCATTCTTGGGTTATAATTTTTTTCTACATTAAGTTATTTTTGTATTTTGTTTTTGGTAAGGGGGGGGAGGGGGGGACTCCAATAAAGATGCAGCCTAACTCATCAATTATGCATGTTTGACTGTTTCCTTTCCTTATTATTAAATTGTACAATCTAGATTTATTACAGCACAGTAAGGGCAGAGGTGACCTGTTCCTTGCCAAACCGTTTTTTATATGAATAAATGTTGGTTGGATTCAACAAATTATGGAATTCCATTTTGAATCTCAATTTGTTTAAAATACTAATTCTTTCATTGGCATGTGTACAGCAAACCTTCAAATTAAACATCATTAGTTTGAAGATTTCAATAATAAAATGAAAGTTATTGCTCATTTTGAAAACATTTGTTTAAACCAACCCCCAAATGTTTAATCTCAATTAAAACGTGCTGTTTATCTACAAAGAACGAATGGGCCTTTTTCATGAAAAATTAGCAGACCGTACATACATAAAGCCGTTTTATGTCAATTGTTGTATTCATTTCAATGGCACAATTTGTGTACAAATGGATTCATGAACAATTTACAGAGTAATGTCAAATGTCATCATACATGTAAACAAAAGTTACATTTGATAAATCCTCTACCCATAAATCAGAAATCAAGAAAAAAGCAATATTTATCGGAGTCATTTCCGCAATTTCTTCACACACATTTGGCTCTCATAATTAACCCAACCAATAAATTACATAAAGAGATTGTACAACAAATCTGAGAAACTGTAATACCTGTATTCAACACTAGAGGGTGGCTCTGCCAACTCTTTCAGTCAACAACCAACAAATACAATTGCAATAGTTTCTAAAGGTAAATAAGTAAGAACCAGGACTTAAGAAAGCATATGGCTTTAAATTGTTTTGCAGTAATAAGCGATACTACTGTATTTGTTAACGTAAAAATCTACCATGAACTTTATTACCAAACAGTTTCAATCACATTTCGTCTATCTGTGGCACCTTACCATCCTGCTACAGTTTTAAAACTCTTTCTCGCACAGTGTAGGTGGCCTCGCCGCCTCCCCTCACTGCACCCTGACTCTCCTCCCCAACCCCCACTTCCCTGGCCACAGTGTTTGTGGGGCATTGTGATTTTGCAAGTGAGAGGCTCGTAAAGGACTGGCTGTGCTACCGGGCAGTGTGATGGATGGAGGGAAGGCTGCAGACTCCATTTACATGAGAACAGAAGCCAGAGAGCGACTGAATAGAGGGGCTTTCAATCTGCTTGTCATTGAAAAAGCTTAAGAACTTTCTCCAGCGACTATCCAACCCCCTCCTCTGCCTCTCTCCTTCTTACTTCTTTCTTCTCAACCCCCCTTTTCCCCCTTGCTGTCTCTCCAGCTTTTCTTCCACCACCGTCCTCCTCCCCTTCCTCTGTCCATCACTCTTTCTTTTCTCTCGAACCCCCCTTACTTTATTTCCCTCTCGCTTTTTTCTTAGACCATCCAATCTGTCATTCTGGATCTCTGCGTCTATTGCACGTATGATGTTTGGCTTCTTTCAGGCTTTCTCTGGATTCTCTGGCTCTCTCTTACGAGGCCCCCACTTAAATTTTGATTTGATTGTCGACACAACACCAGGAGACATCAATGTGTTTCCTCTTTATTCTCCGGCTCTTGCTTATAATGAGACTGATCCCATACATGAGAATGACTCATGCACAATAGGTGTGGCACACTCCATATTCAGCCTCCACATAAAGTAAGGTTAATTGTATAATAAGTGTGTGACAATGACCTGCAACAATGGCTCGAGTCAATATTGACGCCGTACAGTGGAGTTTGTAGAGTCGGGCTGAGAGCCAGCAGAAAACAGGACCTCACGTGTCAGGCACAAGATTTTTGCCATTTTTGCTTTGATTTAAGGTATTACCACCTGTTGCTCATCTATGGGATTTTGCCATGTTTAATGGGCCATAGATTTCAATCATTCAACATGCCACAAGGCCAGACACAACAGACTGATTGAATAGGAGATTCAGGTTTTACAACCCACAGTCCAACACAAAGACAGTTTACAGTTGGTTTCACACCTTACGACACAATTTGCAGATAGAAATAGTGTTCATATCACATCTAACAGCATCGAAGTACGAGCATCCTTTGTGCCAACTTATTCTTGCAGTATTCTCTAGAAGTGTTTAGGTCTCCATTTGCCAAAACATGTTGTCAATCATTAGACATGAGAATAAAAAAGAAGAGAATGAATTAAAGGAATTGTTCAGTCTCACCCAGGCATGCGGAATAACTTAACCAAATATTACAATTCTGTCATAATTTACTCACCCTCATGTTGTTCCAACCCTATATGACTTTGTTTTCCTCTGTGGAACACAAAAGGAGATTCACCATTCACATTCATTGTATGGAAAGAAGGTGCAACAAAAGTAAATGTCTGAGACTAACATTTTTCCTAACATCTCTTTGTGTTCCACAAAAGAATGTCACAGGAACAACATTAAGTTCAGTAAATTTTTATTTTTAGGTGAAATTATCCCTTTATATGTTTGATTTATTTGTATGCAAAAAAACTTCACTTTAAATACTAATAGTTATCTTAAAATATATATATATATATATATATATAGTTTACTCAAGCTTAATTTTTTTACAATTCTTACTAGTTTTAACTAAGATACTGTTACTCTCTAAACCCTAAAGTTGTCATTAATAAAAACATTTAAGTGGTCCTAATTAAACAGTTACTTGAAATGTCACTTTATACTGATGGTCAGTCGTAGTGACCATGTTTGGGGATACAGTGCGCACAAAAGAAGTGTGAAGTGATGCCCATAGAAACTAATGTGTATGGCTTAAACGGGTGATAAGGAGTAACTACTCACACCTGCAGTCATTAGAGAAGACGGCCCACTGGGGTGAAATGCATTTCCACCATCATGGCATCATGGAAGATGACTAAAAAAGAAAGAATGAAAAACCACCCCCACATTTTCCCCCCAACAACGAAAAAATTCCTCATGTAAATTGAGGTTACTTGGAATTTTGTGTTCTAAGAATGTATAACTCAACACATGCTACGAATTTGCTTAAGTGTATCCATCAACTATAAATCCAGCAGTCTATAAAATCTATGTTAAATCAGAATCAGAATGAGCTTTATTGCTGTGTTCTCACATACACAAGGAATTTTTTTTTTCTTTTTTTTTTTCTTTTTTGGGGTGATAGGAGAAACAAGTGCACACAGAACATTACAGTGAGACACAGAATATAAAACAAGGTAAAAGTATATATAGACATACAAATAATAGGACATATAACAGAATGGCTTATGTACATGTGCAAGTGGTAATATATGTGCAAGGTAGGGTGTATGTACATTTATTGAATTAAATGTGAATTTACATTATTGCACTATGGGGGAGTCCTGAGGCAGTTTAATTGTTCATGAGGAAAATGGCCTGAGGTTAAAAATGCATTCATTCATAAAATAATTTTTCAGTTTAGTCCAATTCAACTATTCAACTTCAACTTAACAAAAGCAATAGACTGAGAAAATAAAAAGGTCATTTGTACAGGTCATGTGTCTCTGTTTGACTATTTTGTCTCTTTTCTTTTAGAGGTATTTAAAAAGGAAATGCCTCTATTGTGACAGCTTTTTAAAATCTGACCTGGTAATTTCCATTAAAATAGTTTGTTCTCTTTATTGTAAGTCGCTTTGGTATTGTATAAAATGCTTTGTCAGGCTACCTAAACAAGCTTCATATGGTAACATCTAAATGAAATGGTTTTATCCAAGTCAAAAATATTACTTATTATGACTGATGCAACCATCAAGCGAAGAATACTATTTTTAAGGGTCCGGTAGAAAGGTTCTGCTTAAATGTAATTGTAAAACATATTTCATTCACCTGACATTAAATCCAAACGAATGACCGTCCAAAAGCTTCCCTTTTCAACAGGCAACAAGTGCCTGGGATAGCTGATGTTGTATTGGTAACATAACAAGTAGTATGTGAAATGGTGCAATGGTATTAATAATATGCACAATGTGGTATTCCTTGAACGAGTAGCTTTATAGTTTGATTCAAATTTTCAACTATATTAAATATTCCTTTAGAAATAATAGTACTGACTATTATATTTTGTTGAGCTTCTTATTACAATTAATCACCATTTTTGCTCACATCAACACATTATTATAGTATGTAATATTACACTTTAATACACTGTAATATATAGGCTACGTGTTACCGTATTTTGAAGGCTATTAGTTTCTAAAGTTGCAGGTGAAACAGAAACTCTTCTCCCCAAACGGAATCCTCCTCCTGCTCCTCGCCTCACCACATTCACCGCACCCCTTCTTTAGTGATGCTAATGTGGAGAGAAAGAAAGCAGCTGGAGGCGGACAGTGATGAAATTCTATTATCACTCAAGCACTGAAAGAGTTGCAGGCAAGACGCACAGTTTTAGCTCGGACCTGTTTTCGTTTTAAAGCAAACTACCGTTGTTTCAGGACTAGTTGATCGTCTTTAGACATATACAAACAGTCTTGGTTATACTTAGTGTTCGTTTCCCTTTCGTCTTTGGACATTTGTGTCAATGTAATAGGCGCGTAAAGAGGTAAACGTTTTCATTAGGCGGACACTGAAAGTCAGTGGATTTGATTTTAAGTCGCTCAGCAGTTAACAGTCTCTGTGGGCAGCTATGTACAGCATGCTGGAACACGATATGAAGTCTCCCGTGCCACTGACGCACCAGAGCGCGCAGGGAATGACCCAGCTGAACGGTGGAGTAACTCACGGCGTGACGCATGGAGCCACCAAACCGGCTGTCAACAACCAGCAACCGAGTAGCGATCCTATGGACAAAGTTAAGAGGCCTATGAACGCATTTATGGTCTGGTCTCGGGGCCAGAGGCGCAAGATGGCACAGGAGAACCCCAAAATGCACAACTCGGAGATCAGCAAGCGTCTGGGCGCGGAGTGGAAGCTGTTGACCGACGCGGAGAAACGGCCGTTTATTGACGAGGCCAAGAGACTTCGTGCCCTGCACATGAAGGAGTACCCCGATTATAAATACAAGCCCCGTCGTAAGACGAAACCGATGCTGAAGAAGGACAACCCGGCTGCCAAGTATCCTCTATCCGCCGGTAACTTGCTGGCGGCAGCCGCTGCTCAAGGCTCCGGGGGTAGCCCGAGGATGGACAGCTACGGCTGGGGTCACACAGGTGGCTATGCCGGCATGCAGTCTGATGCTTTGGGCTACAGTCAGCAGCTGCACCGCTATGATTTGTCTGCCCTGCAGTATCCATCTGCCATGGCCACGGCACAATCTTATATGAATGGCGCAAACTCCTACAAGTAAGTTCAGAATCTTTTTCACTATAAAAGTGCATGCACTTGCACTGTCTACCTCAATATATATTTGTATATACACATATTAAGAAAGTCCTGAGCCAGTCTCTGATAACAACTTTTTTTATTTCTTCTCTCCAGCCCTATGTCCTACAGCAGCACATCACAGCAGCCCAGCCCAGTCATGTCCATGGTTAAACAAGACCAGGTGTCCCACTCTCCCACTGGAACCCACAGCCACCAGCGAGGCCCTTTACAAGGAGACCTGAGGGACATGATTAGCATGTATATCCCAGGTGGAGACACCACAGACAGTGGAGCACAGAGAGGCTATTCTAACATCCAACAGCATTACCTCACTGGTACAGCACCTCTCACTCACATCTGATGGGGAAAGTGTAATTACCTTCCTGTAATGAGTTTGGAGGCTTGTGGTGGGCCACTGCTGTGGGCTCACGTGACTTGATGTGCCGATGTAGATGCATGAACATTAACAGTGGTCAACTTGATTTGTAAAGAAGAATGAGGGGTGTGTGGACACATTGCTGAACTAGAAAACCCAAGGCAGCTGATTTTTGGCCTTGCTGAAGTGCCTCAGAACATTGTGTGCAATGTGTGTCACTCATTGATGACATCGCATATTTTTCTAAGGTCCACGTCTTTGTTTTCTGCATAATGTTAGATAATTATGTCACAGTGACCACAGGCCTGGTGCACTGGTGTTGGAATTGCTCATAGTTGAGTGATAACACGGCACACTTTTTTTTCTGTAATTGATTGGTCAGTGGTTTTAGACAACCAGCTGACTGGTTCATTACTGTTTATTTGCATAGTTAAGACCTTATGCCATCTAGTTGATTACTGACTTTGAAGGCATACTGCAAACACTAAATAATGAAAGAAGGGAACAAATCAAGCACACATTCCCTCAGTCGCTGCTTGTCCTGATTATCTAAACACCTCAAAAAAATTACTTTTTAGCTTTCACACCATAAGACTGTAAACAAAGACTGTGCTGCTCTTCATTGTTTAGGTAATGCAAAAATATAAAATGCACAACGGTTTAGAGATTTTTTTGTTTGATTTCCAACGTTAGTCTAGATACATTTATGCCCTGAACGCGTCAACAGAATTTTGTTGCATTAAAAAGCGAACATGGACATAGAGATCCTGCTTAGAGGGATTTGACTGTATTTTCTATTAAAAAGAACAATTAATTCTCAACTCCTTTGAGAAATAGAAGATTGTGAATAGAAGTGTTGTGTAAAAGAGGGAGAGTCAAAACGTTTTGAATAATGTTCATTTGAAAAAAAAAAAAAACTTGTTATAAGACTGTTTGACTAAGAATGTATTGTTGTGAAATGTTTTTTTTTTTTTACTTTAAAGCCCTTATAGTAAGGGTTTATAACCTTGTATGTGACTTGACAACCTTGATAGAAAAACAACGACAAAAATGTAATAAAGTATTTTATTATTTTTGTACATTTGTCTTTCTTTGTTCTCCTTATGTCCAAAATCCAAACAGATCTCATGTCAGTGGTAGTATATGCAATTGTACATTATAGAAAAGCTGTATGAAGGCACATACAAGAAGTTAATGAAAATGAATAATCATTTTCATAATAGAAAACATGTATTGGGTTGATTGTAATTCCTATTATGAATGCCTCAGCTATCTGTTCCTTCCCAGATATACAGGCTAAATATTTTACAAATTAAATCAAACTAAGCTGAGCCATTATTGTGTCGTTCATATGTAGTAAATGCCCTAAAGAATGTAGGGCTCAAGTTCGTTTAATGATAAGATGACAGGTGTTGCTTTATTATGGCGCCACAACCTACACACTTTCACGCATTGGACAACAATGTGATAAGTGTAGTGTGCCTAGGCAGCCCAACCCAAACACATCGGTTGCGAAATTACTGAAACGAGTTTTTTCTTTCCTCATGATTAAACAAATCACATATGTGTTTACTTTACATGCCTGCCCATTTAAATCCGCCCAGGCTCATTTCATTCATAGTTAATACGATAGCGGGCGTATGGTCCCGATATTAACGCATTTAAGTCGATATGACTAATATAATTAGCTAAAACGCACCAAATGAAGCAAGTAAAGGAAACAATGAGTTTACAAGGACATTGATTTGGGAGGGACAGGGTATTGGTGAGTGCCGGGGGGACACCTGACCTCCGTCACCCAACATCTAGAAGAAAGTGGACATCGATTAAAACTGATAAAAGTTAGGAAGATCAAAACACAGAGGTCGGAAGAATATCCCTCCCCTTTTATCTCTTTTTTAATACTTTGCCCGCTCTTTTTCCAGGAGAGAAAGCGAGTGGCTGTCCGGGCCGTAATTGGCCGTTTCGGAGTTTCATTGTCCTGCGCTTTTGAGCACGCAGGTGCGCGCAGTTCTCAGCGCCTCTTATGCTCGCCTTTGTTCTCCTTTCTCTCGCTCTCCCACCGGGCAGAAAATTAGCGTTGCATTGAGTGCCTCGTCTCCCCAGTCCCCTCTCTCAGCAGTCCCGAGCTTAACCCGCTCGCTGCTCCCCGCTATTCTCATGGTAATAGTGCAGTCAGGACCGGCTAATCGGGGGTGGAGGGGAGGGGAGGAATTGGGGGAGATGGCAAGGAAGAGCTTTGAAAGGGGGATGGGAGTTATAAACATATAACACTTACACATATAACAACAAATATACTTTGCTGGACCTATTAAGTCTTTTGCAGGAAGCTGTTTGGTGAAGAATAAGTCCAATGTCAGTAATTACTGCACTGGTTTAAATATTTTTAGAGGAAAGATATCTAATTAAAACGATATATGAACGTTTAAGTAAAAAAAAACATTTTTAAATTAAAAAGTCAAATTAATTAAAAAAGAGCATTATTATAAACAATATAATTATAAATGTGTTGTGTATTTCTTAATGTGAGCATCCAGGAATTTGGGAAGTGTATGAGGGTGGGAGATACATGAAAACATTAAGAATATCATCAAATTTGCTTTTGATGAACTAATATTTGTTTTGGTATTAACATCTTATTTTCTGAATTAATCAGTTGGCAAACTCCAAAATTGAGTGAGCAGTATGTGTGTGTGTCTAAAGTGTTGGTGTGTGTCTGTGTGGGGGTTCAGTTGAAGGGGGAACCAGATTTTCTCGCTGAAAGCATAAAATCTCCTAGCAACAAACAGAGGCTTCCACAGGTTGTTCCCAAAGCAACAGCAGTTCCCAAATACCCCAGAACTCACCCCACACTCACCAGAGAGAGAAAGACTCTATAGATTTCCAGTTGGAAAACATTTAAAGTTTGAGGACTTGCTCAGACAATCTGGGAAACTACTGTATCTTTTCTTAGATGCATGTGGCAAAATATATCTTTTGTTTTGTCTACATAAAAGTTAGGACACCAAAACCATACAACAATTAACTAATCCAATACATTTCACTGAAAGATTTGATAATACCTTCATTTTGCCTTGATTTAGATTTTTAGGGTTTCTAAAAGCCACACATTTATTTCTGAACTATGAAAATTGCCACACAAGAAAACAAAAGTGTGTTTAGGGTGAGCTTCAAAGGTTTGCTTTGTGTGAGAGAATGATAAAGTTGCAAGATAAAGTTAAAACCTTTACAGTATGACTATTTGAGAACACATCGCAAGCCCTTTTTACATTTTATCATGTGCAGGATATGAATGATAGATGTATACAATAGTTCACAATAGTTAAAATGCTAATTCTTGATATCAGCAAAGGAATTATACAGTGAAAATGCTAATGATTGATATCAGTAATAAGTTTGCACTAGTAAAAATATTATCAAATATTAAGATTTTTACTAGTTGTAATTCCATTGTTGACATGGGCATTTGCACTAGTAACAATGCAATTATTGACGTAAAAAAATGATGTTGTTATGTGTATTTGTAATTGCTACTAATAAGAAAATTGAAAAATTGCATTTTGAATAGGAGTAACTGACAGATCATTGTGAAATTCTACTAGTGAACATTTTTTACTAGTTAAAATTCCATTTTTGATATCAAGAATTGGTATTCCCGTGAATAATGACATAATTTTTGATATCAAGAATTAAGTTTTTACTTGTGATAACCTAATTACTGATATAAAAAATATGCATTTATGACTAGTAGTAATTCCAATGCTGATATCAAGAATTAGCATCTCGGTAAACCCCAATGTTGTCATTACTGGAAAAATCAAGTAGTCTTAATTAAACAATACTTGAAAGGTCAGGTTTTGGGCACCTAACTCAAATATCTAAGTTTTATTGTATGACCTAAATTTGAGTCCTTTCAATTAAAATAATTAAGCTGAAACAACAACATTTCAATGACAAATCTGAGATAAGACTACTTACGTTATTACTTAAATCAATTGAGGGAACGAGTTTACTCAATCGAGTAGTCGACTTATTACGGTTTTCACTGAAGTGAAAATTGAAGATATATTTATAATTCATATTTTACGCACAATCAAATTTTGAAAGGTTTTGCAATAGAAAACATGAACCACAGTGAGTGGGTTGAAGTTTGGCTCTACATGCGTGTGTTTGTGGACAGGCAGGACAAAGTTGCTATGCTCCAGTTCAGAGCTACAAGAGAAAGCAGGACAAACAGCATACTTCTGCACTGCATATGCCTGAATGTCACCTACAACACCATTATGGTTGACTTGCACACTCAAACAAAACAAAACAAAAAGCGAGAGAGACAGCAAAGTAATGCAGGTTTGTCTGTGCATGTGTCAAATTGAAGGTGTGGTGAGGGGTGTGTACTTTTTTCGTGGGAGAGTGATATAACAAACATTTGCCACCAAAAACTTGTGCAAGAAATGAAACACATGACATGGCACACAGCAACCCTACTATTAGTGAGTCAGTATCAGTAGCATGTTAATTATTTAAACTTTCTCCTTGAGGATCAATCATCTCAGAACATATGAGACTGTAAGTGCTGATCTAGAAGACACTTATTTGAGTATATCAAAAACTGAAAAAAGACCAACTCACCAAATCGTACACTAAAAGTATTCAAAATTCTTTGATATTATCTTCTGTAAATAAAAAAAAAAAGAATAATGAGCTTTAGAGGGGCCTGGGTAACTATTGACGCTGACTACAACACCTGGAGTTGCGAGTTCGAATCGAGGGCATGCTGAGTGACTCCAGCCAGGTCTCCTAAACAACCAAATTGGCCCGGTTGCTAGGGAGGGTAGAGTCACATGGGGTAACCTCCTCGTGGCCTCTATAATGTGGTTCTTGCTCTCGGTGGGGCACGTGGTGAGTTGTGTGTGGATGCCACAGAGAATAGCATGGGCCTCCACACGCACTACATCTCCGTGGTAACGCGCTCAACAAGCCACGTGATAAGATGCACGGACTGACGGTCTCAGACACGGAGGAAACTGAGATTCGTCCTCCGCCACCTGGATTGAAGCGAGTCACTAAGCCACCACGAGGACTTATTGGGAATTGGGCATTCCAAATTGGGGAGAAAAGAGAAGAAAAAAATAAAAAATAAAAAAATAAAGTAAATAAAAAAAATAATGAGCTTTAAATCACTGAAATCCTCAGATATAATTTCATTTATTAAATACAGAAAAATTTAAATTATTAATATTTCACTCTATTCTGGTTCCAGTCTTCATAAGAAGCAATGCAAAAACTATGGAAACGAGCGATCTAGACAGAGAACAACCATTTTAAGAGTTACTTGGAGTTCAGTCTCAACTTGTGCAATTTTTGGTTGCCATAACCACTAGAAATAGTTAATGATATCAACGTAACTAACCTCGGGCCATCGATTCATGTCATCTACTCAGATGAGGCACTGTCAAAAGATATTGTTCACGACAGTAAAGTATTGGCACAATGGAGCCACATGTTTTTTTATTTGGCTAAACATCACAACAGCATATGCTGAAACAGGTGAAACTAAAATAGGCTTCCGTTATGAATCATGGAGCCCTTTTACATTCAGAAAAAAGGTGAATAAGGAGAGTTTAACCAATTTGCACGTACAATCAAACAAGTGTGATTATTCTAGGCTGGGGTCAGAGGTGTACGATCAAACCAGTGCAATCTGCATTCGTGCTGCTGTTTACCAGAAAAGCTGGAATGGTTGTTATGATGAACCAGCTGCTCAAATAGTCTTTTCAACATCACAATATCTTAATTTTTTTATGATACAAACATTCAAACAATCACTAAATAAAAGTTTAGCCGTTACCGTTGGAGCTGACTGTTTTAATGCTGCGATGTGGCCATGTTTTCTGACATCAAACAAAGCTTGCAGAAATCCATCTGTGTTTAGCGAAATTCTAAACCACTGCTCCCAGTGGCTGAACCAGGAAGTGTTGTTGAGGAGAAATGTCCACAGGGTGGCACCAAAATGGCGCCATTTTAAAAAAATGATGTAATAGTCAACAGGAATGCATTTGTTATTAACCATACGCCCTAACCCAAACCCCAACCCAAAACCTAACCATCAGTGGAGTAAAAATGCAATTTTAGAGCAAAACTACAACCTCCGAATCAAGCTAACCATTGTTTCTGTGAACACGATAACTTCCTGGTTTCCACAGGACCAGAACCCATGTCAGTAGCCCCAAGGGGAAAGATGAACACATCTAAATTAATGCAAAAATGTCTGACGGGGATTGCGCTTGTCAGTCATTCAATAGAAGGGGATCGATTTTAGGGTACATGAACATTCAGGAGGCAGCTTGTTGATTTCCAGTGATTATGTTGTTGGAGCATCAACATGTTTGCTGCACTTTCAAGATCCCAAGAATATATAGAAAAGGCTGCAGTTTCAAACATCAGGTGGGTACAAACACAAGTGACTTCTTTCATTGTTCAAGTAGATTCTCCGTGACGTAACAGTACTTTCTACAGAGTAGTTTTTCAGTAGCCTACTCTTTTCACTGCTGAAATTCAACTTCATTATTCAGAGGGCTTATCCTTTCTCCCTTTCCCTCCCTCCCTCTCTCTTCACACACACACACACACACACAAACACTCAGATATATGCTTTTGCCTGTATACCTGACAATTATATTTCCTTGGTAAACTGGATTTCAGTTTTAGTATTTGGTTGTAAGAAATGGTTTTAGTGGGAAACACATTCCGATTACTATTTTAGCCCTTCTTACGAATCCAACCTGGCCAGACCAACAAAAATGTAAGAAACGTAGCAGATATGATGGGTGACGGGTGGCCTTTCCACACCTTCTTTCTATCTCTCTCTATCTTGTGCTCTTTCACACACATTTAGCTCAAGCGTGTAAATAATACATTATTTCATTTTTCAACCAGGGTACTATTTTTGGTAAACACATTTTTTTGCCAACATCTTTGTGACCAAACAGGAGAAACTCAAAAGAAGGAGAGTGTGAGTTCTGACATGCCACACTGAACTACAGAGGGATTACAGCACTCAGATTTGAGTATTGATCCACTGCAGCTGTTCTTCTCAGAGAGAGGGAGAGAGACAGAGAGAGAGAGAGAGATAATGGTGTCCCTTCAACTTTGTAAATGTCAAGAGGTGTTGGTATTTGTTGAAATAAACAGATTTTGGCTTTGACTTTTTTTTTTTTAATCTTGTTTTATGAGTCACATTAAAGCTTTTTACTATGCCTTCATTTTTTATTTTTGCTACTTTACAAATGCCTTTTATTTATAGATTTTGTTTTACCATTTTCTCAGACCCATATTTTCAATCCAAAAATATAAAAATCCATTATAAAAATATTAATTATTACATGTTTAAAACTGAATGATCTAAATAAAGCGTGAAATAAACACAAATCATTTTAATATTTATTGTGTGAAAATTATACACCAATTAAAAAAAAAAAATGTTACACAACACAAATTAAATACTGTACTTGTCAGGTAACCTAAAAAACGTGCTTTATGGGGTAACATCTAAATGAACTGGTTCTACTGAAGTCAACATGGCTAAACCAACCTACCTGACTAAATTAGGTTACAAGAACAAAATAAATGTTACAGGTTAGATCAAGTAAAAATAGATACTTAAGTAACTATTGCAGGTTATTTGGAGTGTAGTGAAAGTATGAAAAGTTTTTCAAGAGAGTCCACATGGCCAAAAGTGCACCGAGAAACATACAGATAAACGCCTCTGCATTGATTCAGAAGTTTTATCTGCTCAAAATGTGTTTGCTCAAAAATTTAAAACACCATGAATTGCAGTCTACAGTCAGATCTGTATCATCATCAGCCAAAAGCCACTCCCATGAAGCCCACATAGATAGAAATACTCACCAAACGTCAAGACCACATTCTTCAGATTTAAGGAAGAATTGCATCAATGGACTGCTATCAGACACAACCAAACAACACAGATCAAAGTGCCGAGATAATACAGACACAAACTCACATATTTCTAAAATGTCACACGTAAAAGTTATAAACATGAAACATTCATGTAGCCTAAATCACTTTATTTTTAACAGAATAACACATAATTCTTCCAAGTCTTCATATGCAGTGTGCACGTAAACACACAATTATTTCAGACCCTCATGAACAGGGTACAAAATCACATGCATGACATGGGGTTCCACACAGACAAGCAGATTAGATCATTATGATGGTAGATTGAGATCTGTCGGACAGGTAGATAAGGAGAAAACCACACGCATATACACACACGCTTTATAACTCATGTTTCAGCGAGTTTTCATCACTCCGGAAACACACACATGCCACACAGAGAAGACCTCCCACAAAGCAGACAGATCCAAGACTACACAACCGGACCCAGCAAACAAACCTTACCTCACCGTCAACACAGCTCCTAAGCAACACTGGGGGACATGCTGTCTGTAATTTCAATATCTTTAAATGTCTTGATGACTTCAAAACAAATCCCCTAGATCCTTTCACCCAGCATGACTGTAAACAGATTATATAAAAGGATAAAACAACATCATTATTCGAACAAATGTCATAAGGAGATTTTTTCATAAGGAACATATTTTATTACAGAAATAATCTCTTTAAAATGTGCAGTATAAACTTTAACAGTGTTAACGTAAAACTGATTCACATCTTAAAACTGAGCTAATGAGAGAAGTAAAAATTTTCATGAAACTTAAGATATCACGAATCAAACACTTTTGTGTCAAAACATAGTTTAAGGGGAAGAAAGTCAGGAATAAAAATACTGAACATGTAATTACAAAGATAGTGTAAGAGAGTAGAGGAACAGCAATTTACACCTATTCAGGGGTAAAAAAAAAAAAAATAATATATAGATATATATATATATATATATATATATATATATATATATATATATATATATATATATATATTTTTTTTTTTTTTTTTTTTTTTTTTTTTTAAATTACTCTCCTGCCACCTAGTGGTGTATTTCTGCAAATGCAAAATGCATCCTAATGAGAACTTCACTTGAAAAGAGAACAGTAGCTCAAGCCTTTTCAGAATTTTCATTTTTTTTTCTTTGCATTTCCACTGATTATTGTTTTGTAGTGTAGCACGTATACAGCGAGTAAACAATAGTTTTAATAGTAATTTTTACACATGAATCAACCCAAAATTCATTTGATATCAACACTGAGACCAGTGGCTACAACAAAAAGTGTGAAACATGGTTTGATTACGATCCATCATATATATGAATATAATTTAGCCATGAGTCTTTCATTTGATCTCTTTGCTAACAGAAACTCAACTAGACATCACTTTATGATGCAGTGGACATGACATATGAATGACTATGCATTTCAAAATCAGAAGTCAATAATGTATTAACTGATATACAGTTACATTTCGCAGAAAGTTTAGATTACAGGAAAAAAAAATGAATGGTATGTCTAACAAATAAGAAGAAAATGCTACTAAAGGCTAATGTAAATATAAAGGATCAGCTTATTGAGAGCTTTCTCTAATGTTCTAACTGGGTAAACAAGTTAGCACTGCCAAAAGAAAGATATTTGTCTCAAGCCTGATCCACTAGCTCCCATTCAATCTAAATGTTCTGTTTAATGGCCTATTAAGTACTTATTTCTACAGTAAGCACTACATGTGACACCGGAATACTCAAAAATGTTTTTGAGTTGTGTTATTTTTATACGATTTTGTTTTTGTCAATCAAAGAACTACTTAAATTAATAAAACAGACAGAAATGCCAAGTGATGCTATTTTACACCTAACAGGATTTGCACAACATCAATTATGTACCAGTACCAGTGCCATTGCTCGGCTACTTACCAACTCAGCAGTTTAGGTTAGATTTGTTCAAATTAATACATTTCTATCAAAAGGTCCCTTTGATGACTCATTTGTACACATCCATTTTTACATTCATCCATTGTAATGAGTATTTCAGGGCGTAAGGTTTAGGAGTTCTCGAGTGCCATACATTGCCTTGCACTTGACTCAGGATAAGTGTCCCAATATACTGTGCTACCAGAGGTACTATGAGACATTCTGCATATAGCCAGAGTTTATTTTACCTCTTCTATTCAGCCTTCTCTTTCTCCACTTGCCCCTCTTGCTCTTTGCTTGTCATACATTTATTCCAGTATAACAAAACCTGTGCTAGGATCATCCCACTGCAACAACTGGCCAGTGCATGCACCTGAGTCGAGAAAGAAAGGCCCGTCTCCTTCAGAAAGAGAGGTTAAAAAATATGTAAAAGAGATGTTAATAAAAAAAGCATTTCTGATCTATTAGCCTGCTGAGTGTCTGTATACCTGTAGTGAACTAAAGATACGGCCTAGAGAGCCGAGAAACACCAGAACAACAGAGAGAGCAGAGATCTGCCCTGTGTGACCGCATCTGTAGTTACTGCATGCCTGGATCAACTGAACACACACAAAACAGAAAACAGACACACAAAAATTAAGAATTGTTTGTTTCATACACACTATCTATATGGATTTTCTTTCTTAAAGGAATAGTTCACCCAAAAATGAAAATTCTCTCATCATTTACTTACCCTCATGCCATCCCAGAAGTGTGTCTTTTTATCTTCCGCTGGACACAAACAAAGATTTTTAGAAGAATTTCTCAGCTATGTTGGTTTTTTCAATGCAAGTCAACAGGGTCCAAAACTTTGTAGCTCGAAAAAGCATATAAAGACAGCATAAAAGTAACTCTAGTGGTTAAATGTTATTTACTATAATTTATTTAAAAAACATTTTTTTACTATAAATCTGTACTTTCAAACAGCCCTCCTAATCGCTCTTCTCTTCTTATGTGTGTGTGATTTTCTCCCCTTTTCTACCCAATTTGGAATGCCCAATTCACAATCCGCTCTAAGTCCTCATAGCGACTCGCCCCAATCCAGGTGGCAGAAGACAAATCTCAGTTGAGACCATCAATCCGTGCCATCTTATCACGTGGCTTGTTGAGCACGTTACCGCAGAGACATAGTGCGTGTGAAGACCCAAGCTATTCTCCGTGGCATCCATGCACAACTCACCACGTGCCCCACCGAGAGCGAGAATCACACATTATAGCGACCACGAGGAGGTTACCCCATGTTACTCTACCCTCCCTAGCAACCGGGCCAATTTGGTTGCTTAGGAGACCTGGGTGGAGTCACTCAGCACACCCTGGATTCGAACTCGTGATTCCAGGGGTGGTAGTCAGCATCAATACTCACTGAGCTACCCAGGCCCAATCACTCTTCTCTTCTAAGAGTTCTATTTTATTTATTTATTTTGGCAATTCACATTCTTTGGGAATATTGCCAATACCAGGCCGGGAGAAACTACTGTAAAAAGGGACTTAAATATTGATCTATTTCTCACCCTCACTTATCATATCACTTCTAAAGACACACATTTACCCACTAGAGTCATTTGGATTACTTTTATGCAGCCTTTATGTGCTTTTTTGAGCTTCAAAGTTTTGGACCCTATTGACTTGCATTGTAAAGACCTTCAGAGCTGAAATTTTCTTCTAAAAATACTTGTTTGTGTTCAGCAAAAGAAAAAAGTAATACACGTCTGGGATGGCATGAGGGTGAGTAAATTAGAGAATTTTCATTTTTGGGTGAACTATCCCTAAATAAAAAAAAATAAAAAAAGGTCCAGTCTCACTCTGCCAGCAATAACCAACAGCACATTCCATTCATGCATGGTCCAAACCACTGACACAGAGGTCAAAGGTGAAGCCAGGAGGAACATAAAGCCACAGTATAGAGCAAGGAAATATATACCTGTATAATAAATACACACACAAACACATTCAAGGAAGGTTATTATTTATAATAACTTTACATCATTAAGACTAGTCTTTTCTCTTCTCTTTTATGTCACTCTTTTTTCTGACCTTTAATGGTTTTCCCTCTGTAGTGCTGAATGAGAAAAGCGAGGACAGCAATCTGGATCAGTGTGAATAAACCTTCCCCCCAGGCTCTGCATTCACATACATGTTTAAGCATGGATGTACACACATATTTAGCAGCACATACTTATAAACCCCAAAACAGATTTTAACATTGATTGCTATGTTGTGTTACCCAATGGGAAAGTGTTGTTTGTAGCAGAAAGCAGTATAGGCAGAGATGGCCAACAGTTCTAAAAAAACAGAAATCAGACACAGTCCAATAGAACTGCCAGACCAAAGAACTTTCCAAATCTGAAGCAACGGGGCTGTGGAAAGGAAGAAGTAGAAACATACTAAGAAAGTTTGAATACAACTTCAGTCAATATGGAAATATAAGAATTTGGGATGCAACCTGAAAAATATAAATAAAGGAAAAGTATCACATTATGATGACAACTACTCACCAAAAGCAGTTCCCATCAAAATAAATATTCCCATAGTCTTACTCAGGATAATCTTCAGACAGGGTACTAAAGAACAAGACAGATAGTGTCAGTTAATATCAAACGTCCAGAAATTGTTTTAGTTGAACATTCTGTGAGATCTGTTCCAAACACAACCAATTATGTTGTACAATGTACATGATTAGTATGCATTTTGCCCATATTGTACCCATTATAAAATAGATTTGTTCAGTATATTTTTATTATGTTTACATGGCTTTATAAATCAGTACATGTATATGTCTACTAGCATTTTGTAAACGTTTATTCGAGATACAATTGCCTCTCACCGTGCATAAAGTTGTAATAAAGGAAAAACTGTTCATAACATTTGTCTGGCATGAAGAAAGTCAGTAAAAATTCTTTGAAAGAAGACATCGTCTGGATTCCTGTCAGTGATCTAATGTCGGTAAATAAACCGACTGTGATATTAATGCGCACAGAAGTTTAAATTCCTTGACAACACAAAGTAAATCTTTACAGAGAGCGTTAAAACAACTTCCGAAATTCAATTACAGTTACACGTCTGACCGTAAGTCTTCTAACTGACCGTTCAGAACAAATGTTATGATCCGGACATACATATTTAGCAAATTCCCCTAAACTACTTCATCTAAACCAATGGAATTGAAGTTTTAAAGGGGCGTGCATGTCTCTATGTTCAGAGATTTTACTGTTGCTTTCTCTTCTTTCCAGATCCTGTCAGCACTCCCTAATGGACCGATATTTCCTCTGGAGATTATTTCATTCAAATAAACGATACGTTCAGAAAACACAATTTTACGGTTTTCACAAACTATACTTTTAGTGTTTTCGCAATTTCATGTTTTTCATCATCATGCTCCACCACGAGGGCGGAGGGACGAAAAGATTGTGTTGACTGTAGGTCTTCCTAAATCTTCCTACAGGGGGCGCCAAATCTCTTATTTGGCCTCATTCAAATCTCAAAACGTTTTCAATCTCAGTTTATTTATTTATTAATTATTATTATTATTATTATTATTTTGTACATAAATCCGCTATTGTTAACCGCTACCAAATGTCAGGAAGGATCCCTGTGAATGTCATATACATTAAAATCATTTTAAGAATTCTCTGCAAAATGATTAAATAAACCTTATCTTCCAACCGCAAACTACTGATTAGTACATTCACAAGAGCGCTAAAAACATCTAGTAGAGCTTGGTAGAATGGTAATTTGCCTCACTGACCTCTGCTTGTATCATCTTGGTCATAGGATGGACTACACTCTCTTAAAAGAGTCAGAGTGCCCCACTGAGAGTGAACCACATCATGGTGACCATGAGGAGGTTAACCCATGTGACTCTACCCTCCCTAGCAACTGGGCCAATTTGGTTGCTTAGGAGACCTGGCTGGAGTCACTCAGCACACCCTGGATTTGAACTTGCGACTCCAGGGGTGGTAGTCAGTGTCTTTACTAGCTGAGCTACCAGGCCCCAAAATGTTGCTAGTTTTTAATTTATTTTGTGTCATAAATCAGTGAAATTCGATACATTCTGTTTCATAACTGTTCTATGAAGACAATATGTCAGAATTCAACATCCTTGGGCTCTGGAGACATTAAAAGACACTTACGTGCTCATATCAGGGCCGCAGACCGGTTTGGACGGTGTGGCGGGAGAAATTCAACGTCAACTGTCGAGCATGTCGGTGATGCTGACGAAGGTCATAGCGGACTTGGAGGATCTTTCTGTAATACGTCGATCGATTACGACCATGGAGATGAAATTCTCTGAGTTGGTTACAAGAATCGGGGCATCGAGAAATGGATCGATTATCTGGAGTCATCGGAGAGGGAATTCGTTGCTAACCCGCTAGCGACCAAGGCGGACTTGGAATGCATTTTGGAAAAACTGGAAGACCTTGAGAATCGTAGCCAGTGAAACAACGTCCGAATTGTTGGAATTCCTGAGAATGAAGAAGGCCAAGATATGGTGAAATTCCTAGACGAGCTCTTCCCGAGTCTACGAGCGAGCTCACAGAGTCCCAGCTCGGAGATCCGCTGAAGGAGATAGGCCCTGATCAATTCTGGCCAAATTTCTGAGATCATCCGATAAAGATCTCGTGTTACGCGAGGTGAGGAGTAAAGAAAGGCTTTCTTGGAAGAACCACAACATTTTCTTGTTCCCAGACTTTGCGAATTCGATAAGAGAGAAACGTGATCGATTCAAGGAATGCAAGAAACTCTTACATCAATGGAAGATCGTACTGATGTTTCCGGCCAAACTGAGAATAGATACTAAGGATGGCCGCAAAGTATTTACATGTCCCCAGCAAGCATTGTCCTTCATAAAGTCATTGGAATGAGTAAGCCATGGTGTGATTCTCACATTGCTTCCAAGTGAGCCTGATTCACTGAACATTCACTTGACCATCCAAGGAAGTTGAGTGCCTTTTTTGTTTCTTTTTATGATGGTTCCGCCTAGCGGCCGGAGTTTGTTTTGTGGAATAACATTCCTTCGGGACAGTTGTGGAGGAATCTGCTCGTTTTTTGTGCTTATGCCTCCTATTGGATGGAGTTTGTTTTGTGGAATATTTTTTTGCAGGACATTGGAAGAATTAGGTCATCTGCTGCACTTATGAATCAGCCGGCTCACTGAACATTCATTTGACTGCCCGAGGAAACTGAACATTTTTTTATTTTTTTTTATTATTATTATATACACTACCGTTCAAAAGTTTGGGGTCACTTGCCTGAAATGTTTCTCATGATCTTAAAAACCTTATGATCTGAAGGTGTATGCTTAAATGTTTGAAATTAGTTTTGTAGACAAAAATATAATTGTGCCAACATATTAATTTATTTAATTACAAAACAAAAATTTTATTTAAAAAAAAAAAAGTTTTTGAAATGGATGACTTGGACCGAATAATAAAGAAAAGCAGCCACTAATTGCCCAGCATATAGATGGGAACTCCTTCAATACTGTTTAAAAAGCATCCCAGGGTGATACCTCAAGAAGTTGGTTAAGAAAATGTCAAGAGTACATTTCTGCAAAATCTAGGCAAAGAGTGGCTAGTTTGAAGATGCTAAAATATAACATAGTTTTAATATATAATACATGATTTTTTTAGTCACAACATAATTCCCATATTTCCATTTATGTTATTCCATAGTTGTGATGACTTTACTATTATTCTAAAATGTGAAAAAAATAAAATAAAAAATAAATAAAAAAAATAAAGAATGAGTAAGCGACCCTAAACTTTTGAACGGTAGTGTATACATATAATTTTTTGTGTGTGTGTGTGTGTGTGTGTGTGTGTGTGTGTGGACTGGAGCTTGTTTTGGGGAAGAAAACACCTTCGGGACAGTATGTGGATGAACAGTATGTGGATGAATCTACATGTTCTTTGTGTTTATTCTGCCTATTGGCTTGAGTTTGTTTTATAGATTTTCTTCTGTTATGTAATTCTATTTCAAAATTTTTTTATAGAAGCACCGGACTTGAGCAATCCGACATCAAAGTTGTCGCAGGGGCTCTCATAGGTGTACATGGACTGTTTGAGTTTAGAGGGATGGACGCCGGTTGGCGCTGTCATGTGTGAGGTTAATGCGCACGTTTTTCTTTTTTCTGTTTGTTTGGTTCAGGGGGAAGTTCGGGGTTTGATTGTTGCACTAATGTTGGAATGTGGTCTTTATAATTTTGTTTTTGACAAACAATTTATTTTTTCTAATACGTCAAAATGTAAAATGTTAATATGAGCGGATTGTCTCTCTCCACGTGGAATGTGAATGGATTGGAGCACCCCATAAAAAGAAGGAAGGTCATTTCTTTTCTTAAATGTAAGAAATATGATATTGTGTTTCTTCAAGAAATGGATCTTTCCCTGCAGGAAGCTGAAAAATTTGGGAAGATATGAGGTGGACATGTTTTCTTTAGTGCTGGCTCAAGTAAGAGCAGGGGAGTCATTACATTGATAAGTAAACATCTACAATTCAGATGTCTCAAACAGATTAAAGATAAATTAGGAAGAGTCATTATTGTTTTAGCAGAAATTCAGGGGCAAAGGTTGATTTTGGTTTATATTTCCGCACCTAACGTTGATGATAAGGGCTTTTTTATAGATCTTGAAGGGATGTTGCAAGCCTCTGGCACCCCTCATGATATAATATTGGGAGGAGACTTTAATCTTTTGATAGACTCAGTCCTTGATCATAGTGAAGCAAAAGTGTGCAAGCCCCCTCGAGCAACATTGACGCTTCAAAAGGATGTGTAAAAATCTTGGTCTTGCAGATATTTGGAGACTTTTGAACTCATCTGGTAGGGACTATACATTTTTTTCATCAGTCCATAAGATTCTATTCTAGAAAATATTTTTTTATTTATTTTTATATCTAAGTCCCTCATTTGATCTGTTGTGGATGCTCAATTGGAAACATCTTACGCCCTGGTGAGTTTAGAGGTGTTGCCACATACGGAGAAAAATAAATCATATAGTTGGTGCTTTAATGTATCCCTTTTGCAAAATCCTGAATTTCAACAAATGTTAAAGGCATCCTCTGTGGGCATGGCTTGGGAGGTACTTAAGGCAGTTCTCAGGGAAGATGATTTTCCAGGGGTGGTGGCAGGAGGTATGGCACATATGCTTTTGCTTTATGCAGATTATATTTTATTATTCATTTCTGACCCTACTAGATCTATGCCTTGCCTCCACAGATTTATTAATTCCTTTTCTAATTTCTCGGGATTCAGAGTTAATTGGTCTAAATCCGAAGCTTTGGCTCTGACAGCGTACTGACCGGTAACGGTTTTCAGCCGAGCGCCTTAAAGTGGCCCAAACAGGGCATTAAGTATTTGGGTATTTTATTCCCAGCAAATTTATGTGATTTAGTCATAGTTAATTTTGACCCTTTAATAAAAAGTTTTGTGAGCAATGTGGACAGGTGGGCTTCACTACATTTATCTATGACTGTAAAGGTTAATGTAATAAAAATGAATTGTTTTCCAAAATTCAACTACCTGCTAGTCTCTCCCCATTGAAGTTCCCCTCTTATATTTTAAACAATTTGATAGTATCGCTGAATCTTTTATCTGGAATGGTAAATGTCCTCGGATGCATTTTAATGAGCTACACAGGCCAATTGACAAAGGTGGGTTCGGTCTCCCCAAGATTTTGTTTTACGTTTTTTGTTTTATGCTTTTGGTCTCAGACATTTGACACATTGGTCACTTCCGCCTGAGAGAGCCCCTCCCTGTCTCTTTATTGAACAGGAGGTCTTTGCCCCTATCTTGCCATTGCAAAGTCTTTCTACCAAGCTGCCCAGAAAAGTAAAGACACATCCCATTATCTCGTACATGCATTTAGTGTGGACAAAAGTTTGCCACGTGTTCAATTCGGACATTTACCTGAACGTTGCCACAAGTATTTGGTTAAACCCTAAACTGTGCATTAACAAGTCCCCTTTCTGCTGGACAGAGAAGGGTGTTAATACGCTGGGTGACCTGTATGAAAATGGAGCGTTGAGATCTTTTGAAAATATTATACAGCAGTTTGGGATTCGCAGATCTCAATTCTTCAGGCACTTACAGCTGAGCCATCTACTTTGCACCACCTTTGGGTGAATTACGCAGCCCCCTAAAGCGGCAGACACTCTAGAGATGGTGCTTGCTGCTTTTGGAAAGGTTCACGAGGCTTCAGAGTACTATTCCTGGCTAATTCAGAGTTTAGGGGATGGGGTTTTAACATCTCTTAAGAAGTTATGGGAGACTTGAATTTAGTACTGGAAGATGTTTTTATTGGACTCCCTCGAGATTGTATAGGCTTGGCCTTAAAGACACACCTACTTGCTGGCGATGCCAGTTGGAGGATGGGGACATAGCCCATGTTTTTGGTTCTGTTCTAAGATTCTGGTTAAAGGTTCAGAATTTTATTTGTGAGGTTTGAGTACTCAGATTTGATTTTGCCCCAGATTTTGTATTTTGGGTGATGGGGCTGGTATTAATATAATGAATAAACAAATAAAAAACTGGGTCCTTACCAGCGTGATGATCAGCAGGCAGGTATTGCTAAGGAGATGGAAGTCAGCTGATGCACCCTCATTTCATGAGTGGTGCACCGAGTTGGGCAGAGTGGCGGCGTTTGAGGCGTTTGGGCACATAATTGTTAAAAATTGATTCCATGTATTCTTGTGTTGTTTGTTTAAATTTGTATATGGAATCAATAAAAAATTGTTACGAAAAAAAAAGAAAAAAAAGAAAATATGTTTTTGACCATTGATGATATAATGTTTTATATCATCACAAAAGGGAGAATCTCAGCTTTCTAATGACACCTAGAATAAGCTTCTAGTCCACTCATTCCACTTCTAGTCCACTCAGAGGCTAAGATAATCAATGAAACAACAAGGGTTTTGCTTGAACTGGAAATTAGACTGAATGTCTATGGACATTTGTGAGGGCTTAAAAGCGTTACAGCGCCACCTACGTTTCAGATTTGTATGTTGTTATGGAATGTGACAGAGAAAAAAAAATTTGTAGTGCTTTCTGCCACCTAGTGGAATAAAATTAGACCTTTCAAAGTGAGATTGAGTGAACAGAACCAGAATTACATGTTTACAAATGTAGAAGAAAAAAAAACTGTTTATCATAACACATACAATATTATTTATGAATTATTTGAGAGGTTCTCTGAAAAATTAGACCTTTTTTTTTTTTGCAATTAGTCCACAGTATGTGTGAATGGTGAGCTTTTAAAATTGAGTGTGAAAAATTGCTGGCGGCAGAGTTTTTAAATTATTAATTTGACAGTTCAGTCAATATCCTTTCATTTTAAACATTTCCCACCAACATCTACTCAGTTTACACAATTCATACATGACTTGTATTACACATAGATAACTAATATTGTCATTATATTCATGCTGTATAGCCAGAGGGGAACTGGCTCCCCCAGCTGAGCCTGGTTTTTGTCAAGGTTTTTTTTTTCCATTATCTTATCAAGTTTTGGGTTCCTTGCCACAGAGGCCTTTGGCTTGCTAACTGGGGGCTTAAAGACAAATAAGTTTTAAAGCATGATTTTCAATCACGCTTTCATTTTTTGCTCAATGAAGACCGTAAGACATTTCAGACATTATAGTGTAATTTTCTGTTAGAGCATCATTTTCTGCAAAGCTGCTTTGAAATGATGTGTGTTTTGAAAAGCGCTATACAAATAAAAATGACTTGGCTTGAATTAGGGACAGGTCATCATAGATATGAATAATTACAGTATAATATAAGAAATCTAAAAATTCTGGCCATCAGCAATCAACCACAGTAATGGTTTTAATAGGTTGGTATGTAAAAATAAATTCTTAATGAGAGCCCAAAAACATAATTTGAGCTCTCATTTTCCAGCGACCCCTTGAATTAGACAGCTGTCAATCAATACACAAACAATACATTTCCATTTACATCTACACGCAATTATTGCCTTACAATTGTTTTAAAAATAGAACTTAATATAATATTTTTTTAATTAGTCTCTTAATGTTAGGCTATATTTGATAGTGAACACCACAACAACTGCAATACAAAATATTTGAAATCACTGGAAAGCAAAAATTGGTTGATGTTGTTGTTGTTTTCAGTGTAAGGTGGAATTTTAAATGTTCATGTCAAGTGAACTTGAAATGTTTAAGTAAATGTTAATAATGTGTAGTATTTCATCAATGTCATACTCATCAATGTCATACTCATCAATGTTATACTAATACTATACTATTATGAAGCTGTTGTTTACATTTATAAAATTTAATTGAACTTCTTCAGTACCTTTTATGCATGATTTGTCCTATGTACTTTATATGAATCATTGGTGAATTCATTTGTGCAGTATATGAGATTTGCCTGTTTGTATTGTGTTGCCTGTGCTAGTATGACCTTTTTTATAAAGCTGTAAAGACTCTGATCCAGACAGAGGATTTTATCATCTCTTTCACTGCATTGTTTATCATTATGATAAATGTTTGTCTTTTGATTTCTGGCAAAATGTTAATTGGATTATTACTGGATAGCAAACAATTTAACACCTTTTTTTTTCAGAATTTATCACTATACAACTATAATTCAAGAATCGAGGAAAATCAGAATGTGACCAATATATTGTCAAACTGAACTGATTGTTTAACAAATTTGTGAGATTTGTTTGTGCGAACATAATGGAAGCACTTTATTTGACAAAACATGCTTCATTATATGAGGAAATCATTAAGGAATACTGATAAGCCAAGATTAGAGGGCAGGTCATGCCAGGTTCAAATTTGAAATGGAAAAGGCATGTTCTCAATTCTGATTCTCGTTGTGTTCATTTTTTGTAACAGTGGAAATCAAAACAACACATTTTTACAAAATAAAAATGTTGTGATATGATTTTATATTGGTTTGATAATTTTTCATTAAAGACTGTCACAATCTTTTGTCTATGGTTTGCCTGAAAGGGTGTGTGTTGAGGGGGTTGGGGTTAAGCAAACAGGAAAAGCCTTTTAAGGAGAGATGTGTCCTTGCAGCATTTCATTAACCATGGCTGCACCTCCTCTCAAACACAAACTCTGCTGAACATCAAAACTCTGACTCATGCTGTGTGATAAACAAAATGTGTTTAATATCAGTCAGTGCATTTTGTTCAACTCCTTAAACTACTTTGATGTTAATAAAAAACACAATTTGTTCAAAAATGAGATCAAATAAAGTAGGCCTACTTCAGCAGTCAGCAGTTTTACGTACAGGACATCTAAACTGTATATCAGAAACAGTCGTTTAATAATTCTCCTGAAACACTGGCAAAGAAAATGACATATAGATGTTCTTTCAGATAATGCTGTTTGTTTTACAGTGTTGGTGTCAGGGTGTTTTTTTTTCCCTACAGAAACAGTCCAAAGTCCCACAGAGCATTTGATTGAGAGCACTCTGTGCAAATATAATTTAGCCAAGTGAATACAATATAACACACACACACACACACACAAAGCCTATTCATTTCTTCCTCACAGTTCAACAGTGCGTTGTACAATATTGCGCTTAAATATGTCATAATTTTACTTCATGTAAGCTCAGATTGCAACTGAATGACTGAATATGTACCGTTTCTACTTGTTATGAAAACCAGAGCCAAGTTTCTGTGCTTGCATCAAATGAAATGAAATGCATAAAAGCATGTAAACTTTTAATAGGTTTAGATTGTGGATTTGATGTTGAAATGATTGGCAATGGTTGTTTGAAAAGTGAAAAAGCTACATATTTTATTAAACTACAGCCAATGTGAATTCCAGAGAGTAAAAGAGTTGTCGGTCACGTTTAAAAATAGTTTAAATAATGATGTATAACTAATAAAATAAAAAAAAAAAAGGAAAGTAGTTAAATGAATATTGTTTTTAGTTGTAAGTTCTCTAGGCAGGGTGTGGTTGGAGGAATTGAATTCCATAGGCTGGTCTTATCTTAACTCAATAAAAACTGTCCAGCCATTGTTTATAAAGACCTCTGCACTCTGACAGAAACCCAACTTCAAGGGTTTTGTGAGACAACGGCGACCAAAACTGTTGTCGGCAAGCACTTAGGAAAGGTTTTATTCTGCAGATATTTTATTAATTGCTGATGTGATTAGAGCAGTTACTCTGGTTACATTTTTATTCAGGAGTAACACACACACTTTGCAGCATGTGTACTGGAAAATGTGCGCTGTGCGTCGGGGGAAGTCTGTACCCATTAGCGCTGATCTCCATAATCTGTAATATTATTCTGTTTTTTCCTGGCTGGGATGTTAAGTACTCTCAGAATGGACATATTACTGAGGAGGTCAAATACATGGGAGGACTGATTGGAGGGGGAGCAATGGTAAGTTGAAATATGTTTTTAATTGTAATGTAAATTTAAAAATGACATATATTCTATTTTAAGATTGTATGTAAAGGTCACTTAGTCTATATATATTTAGACTGGCCTAAAGGATTTAAAGTTTAGCATCGTTCTTGTCAGTAACATGTTGTTTACAGTGAATATGCCTTAATTAAGTCTTAATTTGATCAATTTCAAAATCAAATTTGATATTATAAGAAACCCAAGAGATATAATTAAAATGTACCAAAGTTAGAATTTAGTTTTTAGGCAATGCCTAGTCTTTAGGAGTCAAAGAATGTGATTTCCTAATAAGGTACTGTATATTAAGGGCGTTGCACACATTTTGAAGCTGTTACATGTGTACCAAACGTGACTAAAGTGACCTTTAAACCTAAATATGTTAAATACTTTTATGATGTGTTTGAGTCAAAATGTATCAATTGCAAAATGATAAAAATAAAAGGTTTCTCGTAAACATGTCGCTCTCTCTAGGTGTTGATTCCAGCTCTTCATATCCACCTAACTGGAAAGCAGGGCTGCTGTGGTAATCGCTGTGGGGTGAGTTCCAGCCCTGTCACAAAAATACACTATTTTTGGTTTGCAGTTTAAAAACATATACAATTCTTTAGAAATTAATTTATGAAAAGGCTTGTTCACTTTACTGCTTTTTTCATCTTTTAAATAGTTCAAGATATATGGAAATATCTAGTGGGTGATAAAACTGCAAAGTTTGATATACAGAGTGGTCAAATGAATTGTATTATTGTAGTATTGGTAAACAGAGAGACATAAAAGCACTTCACCATAGTTTGGTGATACATTTTTTCTTGTTCCTGATTCTGATTCAGAAAGTTGGAAGTTACTTTATTTTGAGCAGAAGCTTCACACAGAATGAAAACATAAACATATTTGGAATGCAGCTATTTATGTGCGGTGTAGATCTGTAGTGTATCTGTAAGTGCTTGAACTTTCACAGGCAGTTTTCTGTGGTGGAAAAAGGACACATTTATAAATATTTGACTCATGTGACTCACATGTGACTAGAAAAATTAGCTTTTTTCACAACTTGTAAAACTGTGTACTGTAGGTTTTGAATTCTAGTGACCTTAACACTCTTACAGTAATTACAACTGGCTGTAAAAAAATAAAAAAATAAAATAAAAAAATAAAAAACTGTACTGTAATGAAAACATTTGACAGAACAAAATTTGACAACCTAAACTGTGACATAAAGTTTATTTTATATTCTATTATATACAGGATTGGGAGGGTTACTTTTGAAATGTATTCCACTACAGATTATAGAATATATGCTGTAAAATGTAATTTGTAAAGTATTACTCAAGGTCAGTAACGTATTCTAAATACTTTGGATTACTTCTTCAGCACTGGTAGATTTTTTCACTTGTTTTGACTATAAAATCTCTGTCAGTACAGTAAGACAAAATACATGTTAAAAATACATTCTCTGAAAAACCTAAATATCTTATGCAGTGTTGTTTCTAAAACAAGATAAATCAAATTGATCTTGTTTTAAGGATTTTTAGATATTTTTACAGGAAAACAATACAAAAATTATCAAGAATACAATTTTTGCCCTAATATCAAAGGTCTTACTAGAAAAAACGTGAATTTTCTTGATAAAAAAATATGATCGTGCCTGGTAACGTGCATGTAAAATGGATAGAAATAGCATTTTAGCTTAGCGTAAAGCTGACAATTTATACAGGGTTTATTTCTATTTCTTCTGCTCCAAACTTACTTCAGACTTTCTTCTCTGTCTGCTTGTATGAATGTAACACATCATAAGAAAGTGTTTCACCGCTGTTCAAATGCACTTTGGTTTGCATCATTTATATGTATAAATGTTTTCCATCTGAAAGGACTAAATATTAAATGAAACAAATGACAATAAAATGCAAAGTAATCTCTTCAGTAATCAAAATACTTTTTGAATGTAACTGTATTCTAAATACCAATGATTTAATTTGTAACTGTAGTGGAATACAGTTACTTATATTTTGTATTTTAAATACGTAATCCTGTAACATGTATTCCATTACTCCCCAACCCTGATTATATATATATATATATATTAATGTTCATAAACCTGACTGCACAAAAAGGAATATTCACCAAAGGCAAGTATGAAAATGTGTGATTTGGAAATTATAATTAAGATATCTTTGAAATAATGGTATTTCCTATACATAATTCCACAAATATGTAAACATTATATGTAAAAAGTGTTTGATCATAATTATTTTGGCTTGGTGGGGGAAAAAAAGAGTCAGTAATAGATGCAAGTCGCTTTATTGTTGTACAATCTAATTTTAAATAAGTGCATTTTGGTAATTAACGTATATTTGTTTTGTGTATTTAATAAAAAAATATTCCCATGATGCATTTTCTGTTCCAGATGTTCCTGTCCATTTTATTTGCAGTAGTGGGTGTTGCTGGTGCCCTTTATAGTTTTATCGTGGCACTGTTAGGCCTTGTCAATGGGCCGCACTGTAATCAAATGTCAGATTCCTGGGGAACTCCGTTTAAAAACAGGTGAAAGAGACAACTCTGCATTCTACAGCATATAATGAAAAAAAAAAATTTGTTTTGTTTTTTTAAATATATACTTTTGTGACATAGACCACCTTTTAAATCTTTAAAATCTTTTCCCTACATTTCTCAGAAACGAAAGTTACCTTAAGCACCGTGACTTGTGGGTAATATGCACAGAGCCCACAAATGTGGTGGAGTTTAATGTGGGTCTGTTCTCAACATTGTTGGTGGCCAGTAGCCTGCAGCTCATCCTCTGTGCTGTACAGATGATCAATGGCCTCTTCGGCTGCCTCTGTGGAACCTGCAGGAATAAAGAAAAAGGGGTAAGAAACACCAATAGATAGAATACAGCAGGTGGTAAATGAGGAATACAAGAAAATCTTATTATTCATCAAGTGTGATATACTGTATATTGCATTCAAACACAAAAGAACTTCAAGGGGTATAGTAAAACTAAAAATGTCCCTAAAATGTTGCTAATCATATATATATATTACACTAAAACAGTATAGTAGTTATTTGAAACTATTCATTTGAAACTAAGTCAGAAACAAAACACTTTGTGGTACTAGAGTTGCCAAGTAGCCTACACATCGTATTCCAGCATAGACAATATATGAAAAGCAATTGCTATATGCAAGATTATCATTTATTTTTTTTTTTTATTATTTCTCTGCAATAATTTTAATGCTTGAATTATCTGCTTCTTCACAAAAAACAGGGTGCAAATTAACCTGAAGAAACATGAAATTAATATTCCGGGTTTAATTCAAGTTAAGGTCAATTAATAGCATTTGTGGCATAATGTTGATTACCACAAAAACTAATTTTGTCTCGTCCCTCTTTAAAAAAAAAAAGAAATAAAAAAAAAAAAAAAAAAAAGAGAAAAATTCTGGGTTCCAGTGAGGCACTTACAATGGAAATGAATGGGGCCAATCTGTTGACATTAAAATACTCACTGTTTTAAAATAATAGGCACAAGACATAAACAATATTTGTGTTAACATGACTTTACTGTGATAAAATCGCATACTAACCTTTTCCGTAAAGTTGTCCAATTGTACAACTTTGTTGCCATGACAACGTAATGTGGTAAATCCTAAAATGCTAAAAGGACCATAAAAATGTTTTAAACCACTTTAACAACGATCAGTTTTAACAGAAGATTGAATGTAAGTGCTTTTATAAAATTATAAGCTTCGCATTTTTGCCTTTAAACCCTCCAAAAATTGGCCCCATTCACTTCATTGTCTCACAGTAGCCCAGATTTTGTGCTTTTTTTTTTTTTTTTTTTTTAAGAAAAGGAGGGAGTAGAATTATTTTTATGAAAAAATTTTGGTAATCAACATTATGCCACAAATGCTGTTGACTGAGCTTAACTTGTATTGAACCCGGAAAATTCCTTTCATGTTAGTAAAACACAAAATGGCATAAATAACACTAAACAGAGCAATAACCTCTAACCCTAACAGACAAAAAGCCGCGTAACGAATAGAACTGAACGCAGGAGTCTCGAGACGTATTTTCAGAAGTTGACGTGCTTAACCTGTCACGTCTGCACAAAACGCTGAAAAAAGCGGTGCGCATCGCAATGGTTAAAGACGTCCGTCTAGCGAATGTTTATATGGAAAAACAACTGAAAACAGCGCAGACGGATAGAACAACGCGTTCAGTTTGAATGGCCCCTACTCCTTCCAGTCACACAATCCAGTAATTTAATCAAATAAGTGATTAAATAACTTAGATTGCATTACTGCCGATGTCTTACACATTATACCATGTTTTGTCTTTCAGCCTCTTTAAACCGTCAATACTCGGAGCATCCAGGACTTTATTATTCTGTCATCCTGCCTCACAATCAGCTGAGAAGCGTCCTCTTTTGGGAAGATGAAGTAAATCATTAATATTGCAATCAGCCAACGGTTTTCATGCACTAAATCTTAACACTCTGAACATTTTGATAGAAGTTTATTTGTACTATATGCATGTTTACTTTACATTTGTCTTACCTATTGATGTTTACTGCTGATGTTGTTTTTGTTTTTGTTTTTTTAATTACATATGTACTATATAATGGATCACAGAGTGAATAATAATGTATAGGAAACTGGCTTTAATTAATGATATAAATATAAGCACTCTTTTTCTATCAATATCTTTAAATGTTCTTCTCAAGACATATTTTTTATAGTTCAGAAATAAAGTAAAAATATACTACAAATACTCTTACATGTTGGGAATGTGTGTTTGTGTTTTTTTTTTTTTTTTTTTTTTTTCTATCAGATTTTAATCCACATTTTAAATTACACAATTCAATTCACCCAAGAATTTTTGTTGCATCATGTTACTTCAAAATCAGTTTAAAACATTTAAGTTTAATATTAACAAATTAATATTAATTTTAAATTATGCTGCATCCAAGATGACACAAGACAAAAGTTATAGAGTGCAAAACTTTAAATACTTCAACTTTAAATACTTCAAATTTAAATGTTTAAATACTTTAAATACTTCAACTTTAAATGTTTAAATACTTTAAATACTTCAACTTTAAATGTTTCTTGGCAGAAAGATGGAATGTTAGAAGCACATACTCGCACATACATATATAAGCATCCACATATTTAAAAGCAAGTTAATACATTAACATTTGTAAGACATAAAACACGCTCACTTTTCTGAAATACTGTATGATCAAATACAACATACACCCTTTATAATACATATCCTGAAATTATACTGACAGCACAAAATGAGTAAAGACTAAAAATTGTATTTCTAAAACCACTGAACTGTGGTTCTGAGATAAGCAGTATTCATTCACTCAGGTTTAACCTCAAATTTTCCTTTTGTCTATTAGTGTTTAAGGGAGTAGCATATAATTTAGTTGCATAGTTGTAGTTTACTCCACTGGGTAGGGCTGCACCAGCTGTGCGTAAGTTCTCACTTATGTTGGGATGTAAAGTTCACACTAAGGGCTTAGTAACTACTAGTTAGTTTGTAACTAAGTCAGTGCTTAATTTGGTTGCACCACCTGTTCTTAAGCCAAGACTTAACTAGTAGGTCGTAAGCTCTCCGTAAAGTAATGCATAGTTGCATAATATGACGTTTTCCTGTATTATTCCAATTAAAAGCCTTCAAATGTATACACAGAAGTGTTAAAAAGCCATGAATTTCAGTTTGATCTTGTTACGGTTGATGTTCAAACCTTGTTTACTCATGTAACTTTCAGCTGTAATAAATTATATCCCCATTAAAATATGATACGTAATAAAAGTAGATTTGATAAATAGTAGATTTGCCCTTTATAAATAACAATATATAGGAACTGTATCTAAAATAAATAAGGGGTGATACATAAATACTAATACAACAAGCTGGAAAAATATACATTTATTCATTTTAATATCCTATATATATTTTGAATGTAGAGTAGGTGTAGAGTATGAGATTGAACATTCAAATGATAAGGATGAAAGAATGACAAGACTGGAGTTTCCAGGACAATGGAGAGAACATGTGTGAATTTTCCTGTGACCCACGAAGTTCTGTTAATACTGAGAATACAGTTTAAACAATATCAAGTCACTTTCTTTAGAACACTCAGAAATCATCTAACAATAAATAAAAGCATCTTTATAAAAATCTGTACTAGGGATTGCATGTTATTATTATTATTATTATTATTATTATTATTATAGCATGTTAAAATTAGTAAGTATAGGCCGACCATGGTGAGTTAGTAAAATTTCACTTGGAAGGAAATAAATACTAATATAAATATAATATAAATAATGTGTGAGGGGTCAGCTGTCAAACTGTGCCATCATGATTTTGCGGCTGACTTCATAACCTAAGAAGAGAGCACCATTGGCTGGAAACGTACGAATCATTGTGGGAGTGAGACCAGAATATAAAGCCCTTATACCTGAAAGGCAAAAAGAAGAAAAAGGACAGACTAATGAGTTGGAGAGGTACACTGTATTTTTGCAAGCAACTATGATTTAGTTATGTGATTGCTACAGTCTAAATATTTAAACAAAATTAAATAATTCTGATATAGTATGTTAATACTGAACACAGTAAAACAGATCGTTTGCTCACCTGAAAATGTGCCTAAAAGTCTTGAAGAAGCCGGCCTGCCTGCCTGTCATTGACATGACCTGTATTCTGGATTTAACACAACCCATGGGGTACACAACAAGCCAGAGACAAGCTCCCCCAAACCCCCCATTGAACACAATGGGGGCTACACCTACAAAACAAATAATTAATCAAAGCTGCAACTAATGAACCTAAAAATCTGAGAATATATGCAGAGCACATTATACACATATGCAGACTCAAACATGCATGAAACGTCATAATTTATCTTATTGTGATAAAACAGATCCTTATTCCACATTAGCTCTGTAATGTCCAAAAGCAGATAAAATGCTGGCTTCCTGTCTCCACCCACTACGCTGTTATTCTACGGTGGAAAATTCTGTTAGCGCTATCGACTGAGCAAACTGAACGACCAACTGTATACAATGTACCATCCCTATATTTAAAACAAAGAGCTCATTGTTTGCTGTGCTGACTGATTTTACATGCATCTAATGTTTGACCTCATCCTCATGACTGACTCATTAAGTAGGGTCGGCAACTCCTTGAATACACACCAGTAATACAACAGACCAATCAATAAATGGGAAACCAAGTATGTATGCTGTTAGTCCTTTAAAAATAAAATGTAGAAACTGTAACATGGCGTTGCTTTCATACCTATGTCATCCTTGTCTCAGTGCATGTACTGAGTGAATAGAGACCAACAAAGCTCACACACTCCAAAGAAACAGAAATATCCAGGCACCTCATGGGCAATGGTGGTAGTTAAACCCTGGAAGAACTCTGCAGGACCATCATTGTGCATAATAGACTTTATAACCGACCAAACTGTGTTGAAAAAGACAGACAGACACAATATAATTAAGCTACAGCCTGACACATAATAGCTCCAACAACATGTTCATACTGTAAAACCACTCATTAGTGTGGAAAAGCTGCAATATTTAAAGGTGCAAAAAGTAATTTTTTTGGTCTTCGACTGGAACTGGCACCTATCAGCTAGGGCTGGGCAATATGGCAAAAAATAAAATTGCGATTTATTTAAAACTGGGATGATTCACGATTCGATTTGTCAACTTTTCAATGTACTCAACTAATAAGTAACTCCAACATGATACAAATAACGTTCTTTATTAGAATGCAAGGCAACCTGGTTAGAGAAATCAAAGTTTTTTCATTATAGGTGTGCACTAAAAATGCACAAAAAAAAAAAAAAAATGCACAACACAGGAAATTTTCAACATAGTGCAAATATAAACTAAATTAAAATTAAAATTAATAAACCCAGATGTTGAGAAATAAAATAAGAAAAAATAAGAAAACTGCACAGTACTTCTTTGCCAATGCAGGTATTTTATCGAAATAAAGACTATTTAGAAAGTTATCTAGAAATCAGTACCTAGAAATTATCAAGTTTATCTAGAATGTACTCATTGAATATCAAACAATTTGTATCATAAACTGCTGCCGATACAGTCCAGGGCACCCGGCGCCCTCTAGCGGTACATGCTAAGCAGCACATCAATATGAAATTATTTATCATTACTATTGACCCTTCGCTAAGCTCCGCCCCCCTTGGTTACGGTCGCTCTGACAAGCTCTGCAGAACTTCCCATAGGAATGAATGGGAGATTTCAGTAAACGGCACGATTTTTGGCCAAATATTCTCATAAACGGAATGGATAATATTCTCAAGTGGGCTGGAATGAAGAGTGATATTGTAAGGCATATTTATCTGACCAATTCTTTTGTAAAAGCAATTGTTAAATTACATAGTAATTTAATTGAAAACTGTGGAGACTGTGAATCAGAATGAAGGCAAAACGATTATCAGAGTAGCTTGAATAGAAAAAAGCGCTGGTTAATAGCCATTACACATCTGATAACATTAATGCAAGTGAACAGAACTGCTTATAGCTAGGGATGCAACGATACAATTTTTTCTCTTCCAATCCGATTCCAATACCTGAAGTATCAGTATCGGCCGATACCGATACTGATCCGGATCCAATACCAATGTTGTTTTTTTCTTAACGAGTTTAGAGCATCTATAAATCACTGTGTGGAACTGATTGGCAGTGCTCTTTGTGTAGAGAAACAAAAACCTCTAACAATACATTATTTCATTATAAAATAGAAAACACACTAAAAAATGCATAAGAGCATGTGCAAAACTTTATTGTTAACTAGTCAGCAGGATGCAGCAGCAAAAATAACAGTAATTCCAGTGAAAGTCTTCAGTAGAAAAGAGGCCAGTTCTCTACACATCTTAACTTGTATCTGGACTTGTAAATGGTTTCAGATCTCGATCTCTCTCTCTCTCTCTCTCTCTCTCTCTCTCTCTCTCTGTTATTTATTTATTTCATTTTATTTGTATTAGTATATCAATTCACTTTTCAATCACACCGTACGATTTGGAACCCAATTTGTTTTATTGTCATTTCTAATAATAATAATAATAATAATAATAATTTTACTATATATTGGTAATACATTTCAGTTGTAATTTAAGGCTTTTATTTTGAAAGTCAGGCAATGAGCGCTCCAGGAAGCCTGTATAAATGCAAGAGTTATATGGACTACTTTAATTATGATTTGAAGGATATTTATATCATTCTTTGAGCTTGACAGTAAGGTCAATGACCAACATGCAGTATCGGATTTGGATCGGGATCGTCGGATTGATACCTGATCCGGGTAAAATGTCACTATCAGCCCGATACCGATCCAGGTATCGGATCGGTGCCATCTACGTATAACATCTCATAACACACCCACATTGATGCTGTGAACTCTATTTACTAATCATCTCTACTAAGACCTGAAACAATACATAAATTAATAAATGTTTAGTTATTAGCTTTGATTTACCTCATATTTGCATTTTTTATTTAGCGGAAATATATAACATTATATTTTGTATTATATTAACCTGGAAATTGTTTTAAAAAACGAGTTACGACAGACGCAATTAGGTTTGTCATACACCTGCTGAGGGAATGACCATACATTTGCCATCGGCTGTGTCTCGTTTGGAAGGCTGTGTCCTCCGGAGGTCGCATTTGTCGGCCGCATACGTCATCGAGGCTGTCTCGTTTCGGAAAAGCAAGTAGGACACTTCGAATGCAGCCTTCAAATGTGACCTTCTTTCACGGGAATTCGGAGGATGCATGAGGTGTATCCTTCGTGGGCACTCACAACCCACAATTCTTTGCTTCAACAGAAATGTCTAAAAAAATGACGCCAATTTGCCCGTAAATATGATGTTCAAATGCAAATAATGTTAATTCCCAAGTTGAAGTACCTCAGTAGATGGGTGCAGAGTATATAATATGTTTAATTATATTAATATATAATTAAAATAAAGTATTTGACTAAAAGTACACCTGTAAAATCTGTTTTCTTTTCTCTTTACATCATTATAATTCTCCTAAATTTTACCTCATACATTCCCTTCTAAAGGGACTTTGTTCCCTTGTCACTCAAAGCGCTCGCTCTTGTTAAAGAGTGTCCTGCTGTCATAGCAACCATGTTACATTACGTTTCCATTTGTCCTATGAAGGCCGTCTCGTTTAAACGAGACTTGTTTAAAGGAGGACGCTCGGTATACTGCAGCCTTCAAAGGCCGCGTCCTACCTAGCACGCAGCCCTCCAAACGAGACACAGCCTCTCTTCTGATGGCCATAATATACCGCTTTCTGTTATTATTATTATTATTATTATTTTTATTTGGAAAGTTGTGGAAACGTAATAGTGGTGTTCTTCTTTTGACGTTAGAGCAAGCGGGGAAGCAAAAATTATATTTGCTGTGGTTTTTCATTCACTCCCATTCACCGCTATCGAAGTTAAACCTGCAATTGTTTACTTCTGCATTCCAAAACCCGGAAGTGTAAAAAGGGTCCATTCAGCTTACAAAAGTGTCCAATAACTGAGGGTTACTGATATATAGTGAGATGCATACGGCTGGTCAGATGATCTAAACATGTCAACCCCCATGAAGCAACCTTCTCCATTTAAATTAACAGCTTTTATTAGGCTACTGATATGATTGGAGTCTTCATCTCATGTGAGTGTACATCATTTCAAACATACACTACCAGTCAAAAGTTTTGAAACACTAATTCTTTATTATAATTTTTTTTATCACATTTTAGAATAATAGTAAAGTCATCAAAACTATGGAATAACATAAATGGAACTATGGGAATTATGTTATGACTAAACAAAATCCAAAATAAATAAAAACTATGTTATATTTTAGCATCTTCAAAGTAGTCACCCTTTGCCTAGAATTTGCAGACATGTACTCTTGACATTTTCTCAACCAACTTCTTGAGGAATCACCCTGGGATACTTTTTAAACAGTATTGAAGGAGTTCCCATCTATGCTGGGCACTTACTGGCTGCTTTTCTTTATAATTTGGTCCAAATCATCAATTTCAAAAACGTTTTTTTTATTTATTTATTTTTATTAAATTTTAGTTTTATATTGAAATAAATTAATATGGTGGCACAATTATATTTTTGTCTACAAAACTAATTTCAAACATTTAAGCATACGCCTTCAGATCAAAAGATTTTTAAGATCATGAGAAACATTTCAGGCAAGTGTTTCAAAACTTTTGACCGGTAGTGTATTTTTCAAAAGTGCTATTAATTTCTTTGTGTGTAAAATATTTTTAACAAGTGTACCTTTAACTATTGGATAACAGTAAAAAAAGAACACATTTATTTATGATTTATGTTTTATTTATCTAACCCATGTTAAAATCACTTCAGGTAGAGGCAGCATATTTTATATACATATTTCAGTGTTTAAAGAAATGTGGCATGGGGGGTTATTTCACAATCCAACAAACCACTCTACTCCCTATTGTTTCCTGTCACTTCTATAATGTCTTAGTCAATAAAAGGCAAAAGCCCATAAAATAATAAAAAAAGAAATGTGCACTGTATAAGCGGAAAGGATCACTGATATGCTCCTTACTTTTGACTCTTGGCAATCTTGCCGGAGGTGGTCATCTCATGCATAGCCTGCAGTCGGCACTTCACCAGTGGGACAAAGCACCAGAGAGGAGAAAATAGAAGCCACGGAGCCTGCACATGCTTTCTGCATGTCACTTTACAACAATAAACAAAGGTAGGGGAAAAAAACATGAATCTGAAAATGTATTCAGTAGAGCTGTTGATTTTACACGTAAATGTAATGCGGTTAATTATATGAAAAATAACGTGTTAAAAAAAATTAATCATTAATCATACAATTAATCATACACCGATCAGCCACAACATTAAAACCACCTGCCTAATATTGTGTAGGTCCAAAACAGCGCCAACCCGCACCACAATTGTACAGAGCGGATATCTGAGTTACCGTAGACTTTGGCCATTCTCTGTTGACCTCTCTCATCAACAAGGCATTTCCATCCACAGAACTGCCGCTGTTTTTGGCACCATTCTGAGTAAATTCTAGAGACTGTTGTGTGTGAAAATCCCAGGAGATCAGCAGTTACAGAAATACTCAAACCAGCCTGTCTGGCACCAACAATCAAGTCACGGTCCAAATCACTGAGATCACATTTTTCCCCATTCTGATGGTTGATATGAACATTAACTGAAGTTCCTGACCCGTATCCGCGTGATTTTATGAACTGCACTGCTGCCACACAATTGGCTGATTTGATAATCACATGGATGATTGTTGGTGCCAGATGGGCTGGTTTGAGTATTTCTTTAACTGCTGATCTCCATGTGCCATAGTAAAACCATGGTATTTTTACAGTGCCTGTCATCTCTGCTGCTTTCCCTCTGACCTCAGCATCCTCTTTATATGACTGAGACTTTCTATAGTACTTCATTTCGTTTTATATTAATATAATGTTACTTTACTATATTTTGGCAATAATATTTAGGACCTAAGAGCAATAATGTTGTAATCATAATGCAATGATATCAAAATAGTAATACCATCGTTCTAAATGGCTGCCATGGTAGCCTACATGTCCAAAAAATAGTAATACGATGGTATTTTTTTGAAAGTGATTCGTCTAATGGCAAATTAGTTTAAACAAAAAGTAAACTGACTTTGGCTGAATCAGACCGCTCTTTCAGTTTGTGACAGTAGCCTATTCTCTGAAAGACACATTGAATTTCTGTCTACATTGAAAGCGACGCGACTGCTCCCATTATAACTAATAAAGCTGTCTACACTGTACGTGTACGATGTCGGAAATAAGGTAGCAAATAAAGTACGATACATAGAGTGGATTTTTCTATCTGACCAGTTACTCGTCTGAGGCCACGCCACTCCAAAGATCCGATCTGCTGTAGGACATGCTGTCACAGGCACCTCTGCCTAATTTTCTTTAATGCTTTCTTGAAGTAAATCTCATATTGATACATTATTACTATTATAGTGAGATTAAGATTTTTTTTTTTAATAATTATATTTTTATTATTCTATTTTCCCCATTTTTGTGGACGACCAGAAGGTCACCTTTAGATCTGGGCACAAAAGAGGAAGGGGCTCAATCCCCTGCTGCCCCCTACTGTGCATGCCACTGCTAGAGACGCTAAAAAAATGCAATACAACCAAAGAGAGATGCATGAGTACTTAGACCAACAATTAAAAATAGCTCAGACAGAAGTAGGCCAATAATAGGGTTATGTTCAATGATATGGAAATATAATATATATATATATATATATATATATATATATATATATATATATATAGACTTTAAAACCACTTTTTGTATAGTAGAAATGTTCCACAATATACAGTATGTATATAATGTATTTAAATTATCTGGATGATAATATTTATTATATATTATATTAATAATTATTTTAATTATCATAAACATAATTATCTTTATTTTTTACTTTACAACCCCCCTCACCTGACCACAGTCCCTTTCTCCAGACCAGAGACGACACGTACCACCTCCTGGCAAAAGCCATAGCACATGAAGAGCACCGAGTTCTCAGCGATGTTAGCCATAAGGGCAGGTGTGATACCTTGATACAGCCCTCGAAATCCCACTTGTTTTTATGACGACACAATGCAGTGCACAAAGCCTCTGTACAAAGTGGAGAAGGTCTGCATTTTCACTTTTGCCATGTCAAAGGGTTGACCATTGAATACACAAGCAGTGCCCCCTAAAGACAAAAGAAAAATAGAGTGGGAGAACAGAAAGAGATTTCAATATTTTTTTCTTATGTTCATGAAACACACATAAAGGATTGTAGGAATTACATCATTGCCCTTCAATAATCCTTAAAGGAATAGTTCAACCCAAAATGAAAATTCTCTCATCATTTAGTCATCCTCATGCCATCCCAGATGTGTATGACTTTCTTTATTCTGCTAAACACAAATTAAAATTTTTCAGAATCAGAATGAGCTTTATTGCCAATTATGCTTACACATACAAGGAATTTGTCTTGGTGACAGAAGCTTCCAGTGCACAAACAATACAACAAGACAGAGATAATAATAAATATATAGAACTAAAATAAAAAGTGAATAGAAACTATAAGTATATATAGAAATACACAATATGACAATATATATATATATATATATATATATATATAATATACACACACACACATACATACATACAGGGTTGGGGAGTAACGAAATACAAGTAACGGGAATACATATTTAAAATACAAAATATAAGTAACTGTATTCCACTACAGTTACAATTTAAATCATTGGTATTTAGAATACAGTTACATTCAAAAAGTATTTTGATTACTGAAGAGATTACTTTGCATTTTATTGTCATTTGTTTCATTTAATATTTAGTCCTTTCAGATGGAAAAATGTATACATATAAATGATGCGATCCAAAGTGCATTTGAACAGCGGTGAAACACTTTCTTATGATGTGTTACATTCATACGAGCAGACAGAGAAGTGAGTTTGAAGTAAGTTTGGAGCAGAAGAAATAGAAATAAACCTTGTGTAAATTGTCAGCTTTACACTAAGCTAAAATGCTATTTCTAGTCATTTTACATGCACATGTTACCAGGCACGATTATATTATTTTATCAAGAAAGTTCACATTGGATCATAATATATTTTTTCTAGTAAGACCTTTGATATTAGGGCAAAAATCCTATTCTTGATAATTTTTGTATTGTTTTCCTGTAAAAATATCTACAAATCCTTAAAACAAGACCAGTTTGATTGATCTTTAGAAACACTGCATAAGATATTTAGGTTTTTCAGAGAATGTATTTTTAACATGTGTATTTTGTCTTACTGTACTGGCAGAGTTTTTATAGCCTAAACTATAAAAACAAGTGAAAAAAATCTACCAGTGCTGAAGAAGTAATCCAAAGTATTTAGAATACATTACTAACCTTGAGTAATCTGTCGAAATACGTTACAAATTAAATTTTACAGCATGTATTCTCTAATCTGTGGTGGAATACATTTCAAAAGTAACCCTCCCAACCTTGTGTATATATATATATATATATATATATATATATATATATATATATGTATAGACACACAAGTACAAATACAAATATGTTATATACAGATGCAAGGGAATGTATGGCAGAAGAGGTAGGGTATGTTGGATATATATAAATAGACTAAGCTGTGTATTGCACATAATTATTGCTCAATGTGGCAGTTTTAACTGTTCATGAGATGGATAGCCTGAGGGAAAAACTGTTCCTGTGACTGACAGTTCTGGTGCTCAGTGGTCTGTAGTGCCTGTCAGAAGGCAACAGTTCAAAAAGGTAGTGGGCAGGCTGAGTGGGGTCCAGAGTGATTTTTCTCACTCTGGAAGTGTACAGTTCTTGAAGAGAGGGCAGGGGCAACCAATAAACCGCTCAGCAGTCTGAACTGTCCTTTGTAGTCTTCTGGTGTCTGATTTCGTAGCTGAACCAAACCAGACAGTTATTGAAGTGCAGAGGACAGACTCAGTGACTGCTGAGTAGAACTGTATCAGCAGTGCCTGTGGCAGGTTGAACTTCCTCAGCTGGCGAAGGAAGTACAACCTCTGCTGGGCCTTTTTCACAATGGAGTCAATGTGGGTCTCCCACTTCAGGTCCTGTGATATGGTAGTGCCCAGGAACCTGAATGACTCCACTGCTGCCACAGTGCTGTTTAGAATGGTGAGCGGGGTCAATATTGGGGTGTTCCTCTTGAAGTCCACTATCATCTCCACTTTTTTGAGCATGTTCAGCTCCATGTTGTTTTGAATGCACCAGTGAGCCAGCTGTTCAACCTCCCTTCTGTATACAGACTCATTGTCATCTTGGATGAGGCCGATGACAGTAGTGTTGTCTGCAAACTTCAGGAGCTTGACAGAGGGGTCCTTGATGGTGCAGTCATTGGTATACAGGGAGAAGAGTAGTGGGGAGAGCACACATCCCTGGGGGCACCAGTGCTGATCGTACATGTGCTGGAAGTGAATTTCCCCTGTCTCACTAGCTGCTGCCTGTCCATCAGAAAGCTGGTGATCCACTAACAGATAGACATGTGAACAGAGAGTTGGTGTAATTTAGTCCGGAGAATAGCTGGGATGATGGTGTTGAAAGCCGAACTGAAGTCCACAAAAAGGATCCTTGCATATGTCCCTGGTCTGTCCAAATGTTGCAGGATATGATGCAATCCCATGTTGACTGCATCATCCACAGACCTGTTTGCTTGATAAGCAAATTAAAGGGGATCTAGAAAGGGTCCAGTGATGTCCTTCAGGTGGGCCAACACCAGTCTCTCAAATTACTTCATGACCACAGACGTCAGAGCGACGGGTCTGCAGTCATTAAGTCCTGTGATTTTGGGTTTCTTTGGGACAGGAATGATGGTGGAGCATTTGAAGCAGCAGGGAACTTCACACTGCTCCAGTGATCTGTTGAAGATCTGTGTGAAGATGGGGGCCAGCTGGTCAGCACAGGATTTTAGACAAGTGTGCTTTCCTTGTCTTTTGTTTGCGGAAGACACGGCACACCTCCTTTTCACAGATCTTAAGTGCAGATTGAGTAGCAGGAGGGGGGTTGCGGGAGTTGCTGATGTTTGTGTGAAGTAAAGGTCAGAGCGGGTGTGGGGTGTGAGACTGGGCCTTTCGAATCTACAGTAAAACACATTCAAGTCATCAGCCAGTTGTTGATTCCCTACCGTGTTGGGGGATGGTGTCTTGAAGTTAGTAAATCTTCACTGAGGTAGGGTCGTTAGCTGAAAAGAATAATAACTCAGCTCTGTGGGTCCATACAATGCAAGTGAATGGGGTCCAACACTTTCAAGCTCCAAAAAACACATAAAGGCATTACAAAACTAATCCATATGACTCCAGTGGTTAAATCTATGTCTTCTGAAGCGATTCAATAGACTCTGGATGAGAATAGACCAAAATGTAACTCATTTTTCATTGTACATCTTGCCTTTGCATTCTCTAGGCACGATCATGATTTCAAGCTTGATTACACTTCCTAGACCTTGACACATGTGCAGAGTGCTAGATGGCACTAGGAAGTGTAATCGAGATTGAAATCATGATCGCCAATGTGACTGCTGATGTCAAGATTTATAGTGAAAAAAAGAGTTACATTTTGGTCTGTTCTCACCCAAAATTGACTGGATCGCTTCAGAAGACATGGATTAAACCACTGGAGGCGTATGGATTACATTTATGCGGCCTTTATGTGCTTTTTGGAGCTTAAAAGTTTTGGTCACCATTCACTTGCATTGTATGGACCTCCAGATCTGAGTTATTCTTCAAAAATGTTAATTTGTGTTCAGCAGTAGAAAGAAAGTCATACACATCTGGGATGCATGAGGGTGAGTAAATGACGAGATAATTTTAATTTTGGGGTGAACTATTCCTTTAAACAGATTCATTTGTTTATGTATTGCTCTTTCTTGTTGTTACAAACTTAAATTGGTTTGCAATTGGTAATATAGTGACAAAGCAGTGTGTTCTACAAATTACAGACAGTTTCATGCACTAAAAACCTACTCCCCCACTTATCAGTTTCAGATCCCAGCTGGAGACAAAAAGCTTTCAAATGTCAGTTAAATATATGTCAGTGTGTGTGTGTGTGTGTGTGTGTGTGTGTGTGTGTGTGTGTGTGTAGGGACTTCTAGAGACTATCGTCCAGCCTGTGAAACCACAAGGGTAAGTAAAAACACACGGCTCAAAGGTCAGAAAAAGACTGACAAAATATTTTTTACAATGTTTCCACTGGAGTCATATGGATTAACCTTCTGCTACCTTTATGTGCTTTTCGGATCTCCAAAGTTCTGGCCACCATTCACTTGCATTTTATGGACTTATAGAGCTGAGATATTCTTCTAAAAATCTTTGTTTGTGTTCAGCAGAAGAAAGTCATACACATCTGGGATGGCATGAAGGTGAATAAATGATGAGAGAATTTTCATTTTTGGGTGAACTATCCCTTTAACTGTGCGGGGAAAAGTAACATGCTAAAAAGGATCCCATGTCCTACTGTAAACTGCACTGACATACAATTAAATATCTTTAAAAATATTTTGACCATTACCTGCATGTGAAATCTATTTTTTTTTTATTTGGCAAGCGGCAAAATAAATAAATAAATAAAATAAAAAATAAAAAATCCAAAAGCGAATCTGATGTAATCTTTTTTGCCATTATGTGTCTGTCTGGTTTTATCACAGAACAAGCTAAAGAAACACCTAAATGGTCCTTGTATCACCTTAATTATTGTTGGAAAACGAGGCAGAACATTTGAAAAGTAAAACTGAGAACGTACATTTATGGGGCATGCTTACCTTTATTTCACACACTTGCCTTGAGAACGAGTAGCGAGATGGTCATGCTGCCAAGGTTAAGTCGTAACGGAGCAGTAAATCAACTATTATCGGGTCAAGAGTGTGTAAAAAGGGCCCGGAACGTTCTACAGCTCAGTCGCCTGACGGACAGTTCATTGCGCTGCACGGGGAAACGTGCATGGACGACATTGAGGGATTCTGAGGGAAGCAATTATGTATAAAAGATTATTATTACATATTTATCAAGTCCGAAATGGATTAATTCATACACCGAATATACGATTACCTTCCACGAAATGTAAAGAGAAAGACATTTTTGCTCCCGTTTTCTGGTAAGTTAGTTTGCAGATCTTGAGAGGTGACAGGTTAATGAGATTGACACTAATGAGGTGTTAGTTAATAGTAGCTAAATGTCACACATATCAGAACAATATAGTACTTGATTACCATTAATTAAACATTCCTATGCGATACTATATGCGTGCAGTGTAGCCTATATTATATGACTTAGCTCAAATATAACTAATGGCATCACATTTGATATGTTGTAAAAATAAATAATTCATAGTCAGACGTCTAATTTAGTTGGTTTTGGTATGAACACCCATTTGACCTGATTTCTTTATTTTAGGATCACAGATAAAGCATGTCGGAGGCCAGTGGGAACAAGTAGCATCTATTTGAGTGAAAATAAAGAGAGCTCCACATCCCTGTCAGAAGAGAATGAGGCTGAAGCACAGGTTAGCAAAGAAGGGCAGAGGAACACAGAAATTGATATGGGGGACACTGAAATTTCAAAAGTGACACTGGCATCACAGTCAGAGACTGAAGCAGTGGCTAAACCCGAGGACAGTGAAGGATCGGAGATGACAAAAACAGGGAAGCAGAGTCTTCTGGAGCTGCTCGGGGCCATGAAGGTGGAGGTCACAACCAAACGTAAATTAGGATCCCCAAAGATTCCCAGAAATATCGAGAGGCCAAAGTCCATGGAAAGCACACACAGCATGTTTCAGCATGCCACATCTGAGGGTTCAAAACAGCAGTGAGTTGTATGCGCATACCTGTCACCTTCTGGTAGTATTAGCTGATTTACCTCAGCATTATGACCACAATGGTAAATTTAATTATTATAGACACAACTAGGCAGGGAAATGTGGCACAAAACAAATGCCCTCTATGAACAGCACTCCCATGTATGTATGTATGTATATATGTTTTAACACAGCACTTCCAAGAACTAAATCATGGGGTTACAATTTATATGTTATGATCAATGTATGATTGAAGAAATTCGTTTTGAACATTTATCTCTTTGCATGCATTCTAGTGAGACATTGAATCCAGCACTGGTTGCTGCAGCCTCTGCAGCTGCATCCACACTGCCCAACAGCCATCAAGCTGAGTCAGAGCTCCTTCAACAGTTGAGAAAATATGAAGCCATACCTGACACCCAGAGGAGAACAGAGGGACAGAACATAGGGTAGGGCTCATTTCAGGAGTTGCTTGTCTTAAAGGAATAGTTCACCCAAAAATGAAAATTCTCTCATCATTTACTCACCCTCATACCATCCCAGATGTGTAGGACTTTCTTTTTTCTGATGAACACAAATTAAGATTTTTAGAAGAATATCTCTCCTCTGTAGGCCCATTCAATGCAAGTGAATGGTGGCCAGAACTTTGAAGGTCAAAAAGCACATAAAGACAGCATAAAAGTAATCCATATGACTCTAATGGTTAAATCCATATCTTCAGAAGTGATATGATAGGTGTGGGTGAGAAACAGATCCTTTTTTACTATACATTTTCCTGTCCAGTAGGTGGTGATATGCACAAATAATGTGAATCACCAAAAACAGAAGAAGAATGTGTAAGTGAAAGTGGAGATTTGTAGTAAAAAGGACTTAAATATTGATATGTTTCTCACCCACACCTGTCATATCGCTTCTGAAGACATGGATTTAACCACTGGAGTTGTATGGATTAATCTTCTGCTACCTTTATGTGCTTTTCGGATCTACAAAGTTCTGGCCACCATTCACTTGCATTGTATGGACTTATAGAGCTGAGATATTCTTCTAAAAATCTTTGTGTTCAGCAGAAGTCATACACATCTGGGATGGCATGAGGGTGAATAAATGATGAGAGAATTTTCATTTTTGGGTGAACTATCCCTTTAACTGTGCGGGAAAAGTAAGTAAGGCAAACATGATGTGATTGTACGACTGTTTTAGTCCTCAAATAACATACGTTTTGAGTAAAGATTATTCATTTTTTTTCTGTTTCAGAAACATAATTGCTGATATGAAAGTTGGAAAAAGGCAGAATGGCAGAACAAATGCCAGGCCTACCAGTCAGATTCGCTTTGATGATGATGGCCAGGGATATATTCAAGACAAAGGCATTACCAGTAAACTTGATGCAGTCCGTAAAAGGTAAAGAAAAAAGTAATTTCTTATTTTCTTAAATGCATATGATGCTTTTCATGTAATCCAATGCTCTGTCTTTTTGTTTAAAAGGAGTCCTTTCACTGGTAAGAGGCTGAACATCTTCACAGCAGGTGTGGAGCAAGACGCAGTGTCAGATCTGGGTATGGAGAGGTTCTATTTATGGCACTGATACATCTGAAGTGATGAATCATATTTGAGAAGTATCACCAGTTGAAATGACTTCATAATAATTTTACCTACATAGTACTGTGGCACTTTTGCTTTGAACATCAGGCCCTACCCTTTGGGACATTGATCTAGCCAGTCAGATTGTCCAGTCGACAAATCAAATGCCTCGGAATGGCTTTGAGGAGATGATCCAGTGGACCAAAGAGGGCAAGCTTTGGCAATATCCAATCAACAACGAGGCTGGTGAGTTCCTCTTTGATCACATTTATTTTTATCTTTACTCACATCAATAAACTTTTCATTTTATTTCTAGGCTTGGAGGAAGAGACAAGTGTACCCTTTCATGAACATGTGTTTCTGGAGAAGTACCTTGATGACTCATTCCCCCGGCACGGCCCAGTCAGGCAATTCATGGAGCTTGTAATTACAGGCCTTGCAAAGAATCACCACCTCACAGTTCAACAGAAAAGGGAGCATATTGCCTGGTTCAGAGACTACTTCCAGCAGAAAGACAATGTTCTTGCAGAGGCAGAAGCATAACTTTAAACTTTGGACTGTAAAATGCAAGAAAAGTTATGATTCACCTTTATTGAATTCCCTTGTTTAAAACCATTTGATAAAATCTTAATTGGTTGTCATGAAACAGTGGCAAGAAAAAAGTAACTGTAATAATGAATCCACAGTTTGGATTGCAATTGCTTCTTAATGGTCATTTTTTGTTACAGCATACCACCTACTACAAATTGTGTAATTCTGGTATTGATCCTATACATATTAAAGCTGTTTTCAAAGAACTTGACTGGACATTGTGTACACTTAGTGTTGTTAATATATTTGTATAGCACTTTGTTCAGAGACAGCTTTACAAAGAGTAGTGCTTTACAAAACCAACAGTGAATCAGCCTAGTAGGTTAGGTTTGTTAAAAGTAATAGAACTGGATACTTCTAGAAAGGTTGTAACATTTTGTTTAAAGTACTCTGCAGAGGTCCAAAATGTGGTCCTATTGTGATGTCTCTTTTAGCATGTTTGGCATGGAATCACTGACTAAGGTGCGTGTAGCATAGAATCAGCATTTCAAGTGTGCTTTTTATTTTGAACGCATTTATATCACTCTGCTCATTTCAGACAGGCAGCCAGTCTTCATTGCTTGGCAACATGCAATGGTTGATTCTGCCTTGGCTGCTTTTAAAGCAAAAATATACAAAACAAGTGGCTGTGTCTAAAATGTAAGACACTTAATATTAACTCCTTGTTCATAGGACTGCAGCCTTGTATATACGGTCAATTTACAGATGTGCTTATATTCGGTAAGTTTTGCTTGTGTGATTTTGCATAATTCTAGAATTTATAAAAGTTGTAAAAGTGCTTTTGCAAAATTTGAAAATAAAATTGTACAAGCACTTATCAGGAAAAAAAAAACATTGCTTTTAACATTTAAGTATTTAAAAAAACCTTAATGCAAATGTGGAAAATTAGGAAATCTTTTGCAAGTCTTATTTCTTTCAAAGCAATGGTACAGGTTTGCAGTCATGTGTGAAAGCATACTGCAATTAGTAATGGCTCATTTTAAATATCTTCTTAATAATGGAGTTATTGAAAATGGAATGACTAGGACTTTAGTTTAGAGTATGTTAAAGAAAATCTAAATTCAAGAAATCCCATGATTTCACACACCAAGACTTCTGATATTTCCAGTTTTATTTAAAGTGTCTAACTATAAAGACTGTACATTGTTTTAGGAGCTGCACAAAGAAAAAATTAAGGTAGGTTATATTTAAACACATGGAGCTCAGCTAATCAACACTCTTCAAATGGCAGCTAATCATACAAAGCAGTCATCATTAAAAAATTTTTAACAGTCATTCTTAGAAAGCAGCTATTCAGACACTAATGTAAAACACTAAAATGACAAGAGCTGTGGAAATTTAAACCAAAGCTAAAAATCATTTTTCACAAACCTCTAGCAAAGTGAGAGCTTTGTACATGGTATGTCACAAAAATGTAATCCTTTTTATTTTACCCCAAAAAGACGAGTGCACAGTATTCAATACTTTTTTTTTTCTAGGGCACACAAAAACAAAAAAACAACAATATGATAGAAGGAAAAAAAAAAAAAATAGACTTTGGTGATCTTTGCAGTTTTTACAGAGGCAAGTTCACAACCACCTTACAGCTGGAGGGAAGGTCAGGAGGTAGGGAAGCTCCTTACAGAGGCCCTACAACAGACAACTTGTCACAGCACGGGTGACCTACAAAATATTGAATATTTGTTAGCTGATGGAATTCTTTATCATGGATATTACAGCAGTTGAATGACTGAAAGATCAATATTATCGACTACAGATGTTCAAATTAAAAAAATATTACCATCCTACAGAGACAAGTATGCATTATTACTCAATTTGTGTGATATAGTACTTACTATTTTGGGTCACCATCGGCGATAGCTAGTGGCTTGGCGTTGATGGGGTGCTTTATGCCGCAGCGTCTGCAAGTTCTTGTACTTTGACATGATACTTTGACTCTTTTTGAAGACAGGCTTCTGATTGAACGGTGGTCTTGGAATTATAGAGGCCTTTAGAGTACAATAAAGACATATTTTTGATTTATCTGAACTGTGCAAGAAAACACCTCAACACCTAAATCAACCATGTCACACCTACTATAGTCTACATTTGTTTAAAATGCTGGGGTCAAGAATAACTATTAAAAATATACATTTAATTTCAATCCTAATTTAAGGAAGAAATCAATCTATGGGTTGTGAACCCTTAGAAGACTTTCAGCTTCATCATACCATGTTGGTGGAACGACCTTCCCAACTCATCCATGAAGCTGACTCACTCTCTGTCTTCAAAAAAATGACTAAAAACACATCTTTTCCATGAGCACTTAACCAGTCATTATTAAAAAAAAAAAAAAAAAAAAATTCCTGTTGCACTTTATTCTGTTTTGAATACTATTCTGATGCTAGTGAAACTTTGTAATACGGCACTTTTCATACCACTTAAGATGATTCGCTTATGCTTTCCTCTTTTGTAAGTCGCTTTGGATAAAAGCGTCTGCCAAATGAATAAATGTAAATAATTTGTAACACCCACCAACAGTGGGCCAGTTTTTGGTAGAAGTATTGCTACTCACACTCACAGCTCCATTCAAGCTGAAATCATTTGCAAAATGCAAATGGCAATAATTGCACAAGCATCACTTACCATCAAGAGTTTCCTGGAAATTCCATCAGGTGCTGATCCCCTCTTCAATCCGACAGTTGGGTGGAAATTAGGCCTCTATGTACAGAAAAACAGGAAGATGTTTCACAACAAATCATTCTAACAACAATGGTAACACATGGAATGTCCAATATAAAAGAGAAAAATCTAAACATGTTTTAAATAAATAAAAAAATAAAAAACTTTGAGGAGCATATGAACTAGACAGCTATATTTTAGGAACTGCATTACCTGAAATGATCCAGGCTTGCTTAGGTTTTTTTCTGGACTTCCAGAAGGCCTACAAAAAACAAAATACAAAAATTGCAGTGTAAGAATTCTGAGATACTGTTTTGAAACACTGATGGAACGAGAATAAGGTGCCTCATTTACCTTCTTTCTTTATGCTCCTGTGAAGAGCTGGTAGGACTTTGTAGCTTGGTGAAGCGCTCATTTAGTGTTAAATTACCATAAGAGTCAGAGCTTTCTGTGAGGGAAGATATTTACACAAGAACAAAAGAGTGAGAAACTTAGATTCTAGCTACTTATTTTTAAAACAATGACATAAAAGCCGAATTTTTACCAGTCTTGTTCTTGGGTGCCCTGTTCCTCCAGGGTGCACTGTTCTTGGGGCTAGTACTGGGTTTGTGCCCTGCCTCCCAACGAGAAACCACAACAAGATCACGTGAAAGTCGCCGGTCTATTGATGCAGAGCTGGAAAGAAAGCAAATGAGGTATAGAATCAAGTAATCCATTTTGTTTGGACACTTAAACATGAATAAAATAATTTAAGTTATCAGACATACAGAGAAAACAGATGGCATGCAAATTTGTAATTTTGTTTTCAAATTGGAATAAACTTGTGGCTTGTGAACTGAGGAGAGAAAATTACTCAAAACATTCAAAGTCCTCAAGAACCCTATGGTATTGTTGCAAATGCAGGAAAGGACCAATGATGGATTACTACATGGGTACTTACAGCAAAGCAAGCCCATCATCTCCACGCTTCAGTTTGAATTGGTAGATTAATTTTCACTGATTCACCTTGCCTTTAGCAGCCTTCCTTTCACTAATGTGAACAACCGATATCAGCAGATTGAAAGTGTGGGCTGAAGAATGCCGTGTAGGAACGATTGTATGCTCCAAAAGGTAAGATGATTAGGAATCGAGTTGAGCACTTCCATCCAGACTTGACAAGCCAGACACACTCCATGACATTTTCTCTTATTTCATTCTTTCATACTGGATTAGATGAAACAATATTGGTGCACTTTGAAGAGTTCTTTTTGTTTTGTCCTGCAGAAACGTACATCTCATAGCATAAACGCTGGATTGCTGCTGTGCTTTCTGCCATGGCATCATGGTAAAGTGGATAGATTGAGAGATCTTCTGGATACTGGATTTAATTCTCAGATTTTGTTGAAATATTCTCCATTGAACTTCAGACCAAGTGATTTTTGGATAAACACTCACTGACATTGATGAATCCATCTCGACTCAGCAGGCAGATATTTGGAACCAAAATTGCTCAGATACTTCTTTGGTTTTAGAACTTTTATTGATGATGACTACAAATTAACTTCACATTTTGTTAAGTATGTTTCATTCTGCAGAATAGGCGCAGGCCTTAGCTTCAGCAGAATTTAGAAACATACTTCTATTTCGGTCAATGTGTTGGTTGTAGAATAAAACATATTCCCTGTTTGTGGGCCACTGCTGCAATAAAAATTATAAAAAAGGAATTCAAGAGCATAAACGTTTTTTTTTTTTTTTTTTTTTTTTTTTTTTTAAAAGTACACCACTGTGATGACACAGGACTGCTGAGGAGAGATGTGCAGAGAAACAATGATGTCCATTTTGTTTCCTTCTCATCATGGAATTAAGTCCTCCTAAATAATCGTTGTAGTTTCCACATCATGATACCTCTTGTTGATTGTAGCTTCAAGGCATCCATTTTCTTCATTCTTAAGGTTACTGTAGTTCTGTTTCTTGGCAATGGCCAACTAATTATGTTTTGAATCATACATTATATTATTAGGTATGGTATGTCGTGGCTTATTTCAGGGTGTTCTTTCTCTTCTTCCAACATACAAGGTCCTTAGGTTGAATCAACGGTAGATCTGGCTTCTGCTGTTAACCAGTGGTAAATATTAGGTATGGTATTTGGTGGCTCATTACAGGGAGTTTTCGTTTCTTGCAAGATTCATTCAAGCTCCATAGGATTGGATCAATGATAAACAAATGTGTTGTTTCAGTTTATGAAAACTGACAACATGTGGCAGAATACAGCCCCATAGCCCCATGTTTCTTCTTCCAGCCAATCACTGAAACTATCTTTAGTAGAAACAACATCATGTCTACAGTGTCTTGGCCATAAAAATAAGAATCCACAAAAACTTCTGTTCTTCTCGATTCTCTTTAACAACCTCTGCTAAATATTCATATGTCCTTTGTGTTTCCATTTTCAAAACATCCTATGCATGGTCCATGAGATGTAGCCATAGTCAAAATATACTTGTGTACAGCCATTGTTGGTATGATAGGAAAAAATATTCTTCGGCAAACACTTGAGATTAAGGCTCAAAAAACATATCCCTCCCCTTGAAGATATTTTAAACATCTCTCCTGGATCAAAGCCGATCTGATCTGGTTGCACCATTGTAAGACAAATGGCATTTGACTTTTGCAGACTGATTGACATTGAGGAAAGAACTGTGATTTTGAAACTTTTGAAAAAGACCACTTGCTCAGACTTATCACATTCTCTTGACAAGGCAGAGATATTCTGGCCAATATGAGACGGTTTAACATCTTATTGGTGACAATAATGAGGAAAATGGGCATGATTTCTTTTTTTCTCATCCATCTCATCTGACAAGGTGACACCCCTTTGTTGAAAGATGTGCCATTGAAAAACAGGAAGCTTGACCTTCTAAACATCACGCGCCCATTGCCACAGTGTGAAGGGTGATACCATACCTGTGTGCGCTCACAGAGCGTCGAGATTCCACCTTTGTTTCGTTGTCCCTCTCAGGTTCAGCGGTCTTGGAGGACATGTTGTGGGATGACTCTCTGGGTGATGGCATCTTCACACCTTTTCTAAGGGGTACCTTGCGTGGCTGAACTCCTGTGGAATCTTTGTTATTCTTTGGTGCTATCAGAGGCTTAGGTTTCTGGACTCTGTCTGAGATTCCTGGCCTTGGTGGTGGCAGTTTGAACCTGGCCACTGACTCTGCCCTGAACTTTCGTGTCTTTAGCAGTCGACTCTTATCACTAAGGGACAGACCACGACCTCTGAAGCCCCTTAGAGGCACAGGTCTCACTGACAACTCCCTGCGGAAGCGCTTCGGTGGTCCATGCTCAAAACCACTAAATGGAGGTCGTCTGAAATCTTGACTCTTCCTCTTCAATGGGTGTCCAGTGAGCCTTTCCTGGGGTCGCAGAGGTGGATAACCTCTGGGCGATGAGCCGGATGAAGGCAGGCCTGGTTTCCGTGCAGGTGATCTGTAAGGGGGTCGAGAGTGTGGAATGCTCCCTCCTCCATGTGCCCAGTCCTGGCTGGGGCGTCGAGACTCTCTTCCAACTTCTCCATGCTGTGTATGTTGATCTCTCTCTGCAGACCACCTACATATCCATTACAAACAATACAAACATGTGGGTTATAATGCCAGTTTCTGCTGCTTGAGCTGTGTCGATGCACTTAATTTCTATTAATTTAGATCCAGCCCCAGGCTGTTGAATGCCACATCACTTCTTTGCCAGTATAACTTTAAGGGGGGAAAAGCCTCAAATGGTTTTACATTTTCTTTCAGAAAGACTGTTTCACTTTATGGGCTTAATCATTAGATCCTGTGGCACTTTACATTGACAGAAAGCTGAAGGAAGCTGGGAATTATTCTCATCACCCTGCAGTGTACTGGATTTTGCAATCTAACACTTAACTGTGCATTTCTTTATAAGCCTCATTTCTGTGTAATTTTACCCAGCCTGCACAGCTTCTTTCTTGTACCTCTCTGGATATGAAATCCTTCCATGAAACTCTCTGGGTTTTCTCTGGGGTGGGCCTGAGAACCTAGACTCCCCACTAGGGGGGTGAGAGTAACCTCCTGGGCCATTCCAGTGCTGCCTCCCTAGTGTTGGTCGCCCAAAGGGCCTCTCCCGAGGTGCAGGGCACCAGCTTCTCTGATGCTCCTGAGAAGGGCTTGGACGCCGCTGGGGACCCCTGAAGGAACTGTGGGGAGATGGAACCCTCCTTTTTGATGGAGGTCCATGAAAATTTCGAGATGGAGATGCATGGCTACTGTGATTTCCACGGAAGAATGGTGCTCTGTGGCTAGGTGGTCCATGTATTGGACCATGTGGGGACTGCCTGTGCTGGACAGGGGGAGGGCGGCTTGAGCGGGGTGGAGAAGGCCTCCTGCGGCCCCGCTGTGAATCATGTGAGCTGGGATATGAACGGAAATTATCCTGGTTCTGTTGCATCCAATGTCCATGTTGTCGCTCTCTACGTTCACCCATGAGTGGGGGCCTTTTGGGGTATGGCTGGGGTCCACCACTGTTGCTCTCTCTCCAACTTGGTGGGGCTTTTCCAGGAGGTCCTCTAAAACCTCTCTGGCTTCTTGAAGGTGGGCCAAATCGCCCTTCATTATTTATGGCACTGTAGCTGTCTGAGAAAGATCTGTATGAGAAGCAATTGAGAAAAATTAAGTTGTAACAACATCACATTGATCATGATGTACATTATAATGTACTATACAACAAATAATAATAATATCATAAAAGCATCCATTTATAGTCATATATTACCTGTGTTTGGAATGAGGAGATCCTGAGTGTGGTCTCACCATTTTGAGCTTTTTTCCACCTGTCTTTAGTGAAAAATATGGAGGGAAAAAAATAATAATAATAATAATAATAATATATTATAATAGTTATATATCTTTCTGGTCAAGTAGACCAAAGACTGTAATCTTAAGACTGACATATAACACAGCAACTTAAGGTACTGTAAACCTTATACAAAAGTACATGTAACACTTGATGGCAGTGCAAACTGCAAGGCCAACAAGTTCCGGCATTATTACTTTGCATAACAAATCGAGGTTCCCTAGATGTATAAAAAAAGGAAGCTAAGCAATTAAAATCAGTACGTGTAAAATATGATGTTCTATCTGTAAATTAAATATTGATGAGAGGTTGCAAACTACACACCTACCCCAGAGCCAATTTCATTTTTTTTTCCTTCTCTTTTCTATATTAAAAAAAAAAAAAAAAAAAAAGTATGGCATGGCACAATAAATAAAAACTTAAGTACATCAAATAGTTTGAGCTAGCTGTTATTGTCTTTTTAAAATCCGTGAAACATAAATACAATATATGCACTTCAGGCGACTAATCGAAGATCACACTACAATAATTAGTCAATATAAATCCACTGAACATGTTCGAATCATTTAGGCCTACTGCGCTGTGAGTGTTTTTTCGGACGGTCATGTTACAGGGCCTTAACCGAAGGAACTACATACACGATAAATAATAAATTTTAAACCGTTTAATAACACACAGAGAAGAAAATATCAAAAGATTATCCTTGGATAAATTACTCGAGTAAAGTCGACACGTCACATTCCTGGCCTATCATGATGGCGTGTCTCAAGGCCGACAAGGCCACGAGTTTCACATTCAAAAGGGAACAACGAAACTAAGGTCATCATTACACATTTCATAAATAACACTACAAAATACACATCTTATTCAACTACGGGTTTTAAATAACAGTTAATGTTAATATTTTTTTTTTCATACCTTATGTTTTACGATAAGAAAAACAGCAAACTAAACCAAACCAAGTCTAGTTCATCGGCGAAGGATTAGCTCTGAAAGCTAACAAACGTCTTCGGTTGGGCGTTGTCCGTCTCGCATCTGACCGAAAAATAACCGAATGTTCTTTTTAAATAACAGAAACCCAGTCCTTTCGTCGTCGTCGTATTGAAGTTGCTGCGTCGAAAATAACAAGTCTTCGAACAGCTGCACCCGTGACGTCACCGCGGGGGCGCGTTCACGTCGTTCAATCTTAAATGCGCCCAAGTTATCGTACTGTACTGTAGTATGTAGTCACCGTAAACCTAACGATAATAATCGCTAATTCTAAACATTTCACCAACATTAGTACGGGATATAAAATCTTACTGACTATGACATTGAAACAGTACAGAAAGGCATATTGATCATTACCTGAGGCATTTTTTGACAAGACGGTTGTCAGTCATTCTTTAACCCTGTAAAGTTGTAAATAAAAAAATAAAAAAATAAATACATTACACTGTTTTTAGTACCATTAGACAAACTATAAAAAAAATAAAATAATAAATAAATAAATTTTAAAAAAAAGTTGCACGTTTTTTTTAATTTATTTTTTTATGTATCATATGATACATTAGACTTTAAAGGTCATTATCCTCCTGAGGCTCAGCAATTCATTTTTGTGTATGACAATTGTCATTTTCTTAGCCCATTCACTTAGCTACATTGATACATCTTGGGGTATTATCATAGACCTCTGGGCTTTTCAGAGATGCCAGATGTTTGAGAGTTTGGCCATGCTGACTTCCTCTCATTGGTCTATAAATATGGATTGAAATGAAGTTCAATTCAGCACATCAAATACAATATGAATAAAATATTGTTTTTTTCAAAAAATTATTTTTATCATATGTATTTTATGCAACACTATATTGACAAGGGAAACTTAAAAACTTTTTTCGCTGGGTCTTAGGAACTTATGGTTAGATTACATCATAATAGCTTGTAATGTAAAATAATTAGATCTTTATAATGATAGAGCAGGCTGTATATGAAAATACACAGAAATATTAGTTCACTCTTTAAATATATCTTATAAAATGTATATGACAGAATTTTCAAAGCTCTGTGATTTTTTTTAATATATTTTTAAATTTTTTTTTTTATTATTGTGGTGGGCAGGAATGTAATGGTGATTGAGAGATATGCCTCAAAAGCCTGATGTATCATATGGATAATATGGATTTCAAAGTAGGGTTTTCAAAAAATAATATTCAAAATTTGAACCAAACACAAGTTGTTTATATTCAGCAAATACTAATTTTAAAATATCAGTAATAATATAATCATTACTGTCACTTTTACTTTATTAATTAATAAAGTAATTTATCCCAACATAAGAGTATCTTTTCGCTCAATTCTGCCTCCATTTTAAATAGATCGATATAAACATTGAAACCACTTTTTTCACAAATTACAGAAACATGTGAAACTTGCATACCATCGGTTGTTTGGCTCGTCAGCTTGAGAGTGAAACAGGAGCCATCAAATTTTGTGTATCATCTTTTATACACATGGCTTTATAGGGTTAAAGGCTGAAGCCTCAACTGTACTGTCAATGATAAATAATCAGAGTGGAGCTTGTTAAATGAAACTCCTCCGGGGGCCTGGGTAGCTTAGCGAATACTGAAGCTGACTACCACCCCTGGAGTCACAAGTTCAAATCCAGGGCATGCTGAGTGACTCCAGCCAGGTCTCCTAAGCAACCAAATTGGCCTGGTTGCTAAGAAGGGTCACATTGGGTAACCTCCTCGTGGCTCTCGGTGGGGCGCGTGATGAGTTGTGCGTGGACACCGCAGAGAATAGCGTGGGCCTCCGCACGCACTACGTATCCACGGTAACGCGCTCAACAGGCCACGTGATAAAATGCGTGGATTGTCGGTCTCAGACGCGGAGGCAACTGAGATTCATCCTCCGCCACCCGGATTGAGGCAAGTCACTACGCCACCTTTTGTCTCAGAAATAAGAGTTTCACTTAAGGCTAACACATATCGTATTAAAATAAGCTAGCACATTGCATTAAATCAGTGTGCGAATTATACAGTGACCTTTGGGGTCAGCTTTTTTTTAAAGAGACTTCAACCAGTTTCTCTAGTCTAAAACATGCAAGTGTGTATTTGCTTGACTAAATTTAGTGATCATTTAGTAAAATCTTGTTTATTCAAAAAATAAAATAAAAAAATGCAGTGCAGTCAATATTATCAAGAACAACATCTGGGGTTCAGAGTGTATACATTACAATGGCAAAACAATTCTTAACACTTACAGCTTCCTCACAATTCATTACCAGACCATTCAAACTATTTACACACCAAACAAGCAGGCAGCAGACTCACAAATAACAACAGCTGGTGTCTTCCCTAAAAAAACTGACCACAAATATTTGGGTTGACTCTGTTCAGCTTGCATCCCTGTCAGCCATGATGTAGACAGACGATGACCACTTTTAATCCAGGACATCACAAATGGAGTAGGGTCAAAGAGCTCTATGGGTGGTCCATTTATGTCAACAATAAGAGAAGACAAGCTCTTTTCCTGAAGTCTGTTACGAGACTTGGTGGCTGTCATTTACAGCAGAGAATCCCCTCTCACATTCTGCAGAGGTAGCTAGGTAGGTTTTACTTGCAGTTAGAATTTTCATCAGGGTTTCTCCCTTCTGTGTCCTCTGCAATTTAAAGTCTCTAAATTCCTCGACTGCTTGTCTTGTGGATTCACCAAGAAGTCTAGCCAGGTTGTGCACCTCAGTGTCACCGAACAAGACAAGTTCTTCACGCTGTTTTGGCCAGTCTGACATGTCAAGGGACTTCAGTAACTCCACAAGATCATCGCTTGGCAGTTGTCATTTCAAGCTGTCAATAACTGATTATTTTCCCCTCTCTCTCACCAGTGATGTCCACACCTTTAAACTGGCCTGATGAGATACACACTTCAGCCTTTGCAGTAGATTTACCTTCCTGAAATTTCAGCGCTTGAAGCATTTCAGTGGTCTGCTCAATGTAGTGGCTGCTGTCAACAAGTGTTGTATCTCTTCTCTGCAGCTTAAATGAGTTTCTGTAGAACATCCTTCATACATGCCAAATCATATAGAAAACTTGCATTTGTGAAGTGCTTCAAAAGCCCTTTGTATTTTTGTCTTTTAACATCAGTCTGAGATGTGTCTTCACTCTCAGTTTGGAAATGTTTTGCTAGTGCAGGGAAACTTTTGCACACTGCTTTTAGTGTGTTAAAACTACTGGCTACCCATCTAATTGTGAAGAGCTGGCCAATTTTTAGAATTTGAATGTCCAGATCTTTTGCTGCTTCTCGTAGTAATCGTGCATTCTTGTGGGACCGGTGAAACAAGCTGTACATCTTTGAGAGGAACACTTCAAAATGACTGCAGCCAGATACAGTTTTTAATGAATCATGCAAAACTAACTCCAGCCAGTGTGCCAAGCAATGAATGGATTTAACTCTGGGGAAGTCATGTTTTAGTTCGTAATCACTCCATTTTATTGGCCTGTCAAAACTGAAGCCCCATAAGCAGCAATACAAATGAGATTCTTCTGCAGAAAATTTTCATGAAAGCCAGCTTCCTGTAAACTCCTCAACGCAGTGTAAATAGTATCAGCACTGGTACCCTCTTTTAATTCCACCAAATCTAAAAAAATGTTTTCAACATCACCTTCTCCAGTGACATCAGATCTGACAAATATGATTAGGAAGGCAACACCAAATACAGTGCTCTCATCAATTGTTACACAAATGTGGGAGTTTTTAGCTTTTATATGTGACACCACCCTCTTTTTAATTTCCTTTTATATGTGCTCTATTATCTCAGCACATGAGTGATCTGAGCGGTGCACCTGTACCATAGCAGTCCCATTCAGTTCTTGGAGCTTCACTAGAGGAGTCATCTTTTTAAATGACAGTCTTTCTTTTGTAATTGTGTATGCAGTTCTAAATGAGTTTGTCGTTTCATTGATCAAATGTGCATTAATTTCTGTTATTCTGGTAGGAAGTGTGCTATTTCCATAGCACTCTGATGTGATGTACTCTCCCTGTGTTTGTAAATTTTCAAATTTTTTGTAAACGTTTTGCACCTACTACTCACTACTCCATTAATCCACTCATCAGAAAGATGCAGTCCAGGTCTTTTGTCAGACAGTAATAATGTCTTGCATCCTTGCATATGGTGAAACCTATGCACCCATCCTGTATGTACAGCCAGGGATTTCTGTCCTTCCAGCCACAACACTGCTCTCTAGTCCAGCAATCTGGCACATCAAATCAAATCACTTTTATTGTCACACAACCATATACACAAGTGCAATAGTGTGTGAAATTCTTGGGTGCAGTTCCGAGCAACATAGCAGTCGTGACAGTGATGAGACATATACCAATCTACAATAAACATCAAATTTACACAACACAATTTAAAATCTAATATACACATAATTACACACAACACAATATACAAATAATAACATACAATGTACATTATACAATACACACAATATAGAATACACATTATACAATAAAAAAAAATAGTATATATAGTATATATAAAATGTACAGTAGGTTGTATTGTACTGTATTGACATTCAGGCTGTCAGTTGATGGTCAGTTGCCAGTGTGTTGTTAAGAGAATATAATTTATGACAGTCCAGTGTGAGACAATAAGATTAACAAAGTGCAGTGCTGATGTATATTGATCGTGAGAGATCAAGAGTTCAAAAGTCTGATTGCTTGGGGGAAGAAGCTGTCATGAAGTCGGCTGGTGCGAGTCCTGATGCTGCGATACTGCCTGCCTGATGGTAGCAGTGAGAGCAGCCCATGGCTCAGGTGGCTGGAGTCTCTGATGATCCTCTGAGCTTTTTTCACACACCGCCTGGTGTATATGTCCTGGAGGGAGGGAAGCTCACCTCCGATGATGTGTCTGGCACTTCGCACTACCCTTTGCAGGGCTTTGTGGTTGTAGGCGGTGCTATTGCCATAGTAGGCAGTGATGCAGCTAGTCAGGATGCTCTCTACAGTGCTGGTGTAGAACCATGTGAGGATGTGGTGGTTCATTCCAAACTTCCTCAGCCATCTCAGGAAGAAGAGGCGCTGATGAGCCTTCTTCACAACGGCCTCAGTGTGGACAGACCATGTGAGTTCATCAGTGATGCTCCATTGATGGTGATGGGGCTGTGTTCTCTTTCTCTTCTCCTGAAGTCCACCACAAGCTCCTTTGTCTTAATGACGTTGAGGGAGAGGTTGTGCTCCTGACACCAGTGTGTCAGAGTGTGCACCTCCTCTCTGTTTCATCATTGTCAGTGATCAGACCTACCACCGTCATATCATCTTCAAACTTAATGATGGCATTGGAGCTATGTGTTGCCACACAGTCATGTGTGTACAGGGAATACAGGAGTGGGCTAAGAACACAGCCCTGCGGGGCTCCAGTGTTGAGGGTCAGTGATGAGGAGATGTTACTGCCCATTCTAACCACCTGGTGTCTGCTTGACAGGAAGTCCAGGATCCAGCTGCACAGCGAACTGTTTAAGCCCAGAGCCCGGAATTTCTCATCAAGCTTGGAGGGCACTATGGTGTTGAATGCTGAGCTGTAGTCTACAAACAGCATTCTCACATAAGTGTTCCTTTTTTCCAGGTGGGAGAGAGCAGTGTGTATTGTAGATGCAATGGCATCATCAGTGGAGCGGTTGTTGCGGTAAGCAAACTGCAATGGGTCCAGTGATGGAGGCAGCACAGAGCAGATGTAATCTCTGATTAGTCTCTCAAAGCATTTGCTGATGATGGGGGTCAGAGCAACAGGACGCCAGTCATTTAAGCAAGTGATTTTGGATTGCTTTGGTACAGGCACAATGATTGTCGTTTTAAAGCATGTGGGGACTACAGACAAAGAGAGGGAAAGGTTGAAAATGTCCATAAAAACACCAGCCAGTTGGTTCGCGCACGCTCTGATGACGCGGCCCGGAATGCCATCTGGACCCACGGCTTTACGGATATTCACCCATTGGAAGGATCAGGTTACATCCGCTACAGAGACGGAGAGTGAACTAACCTCTGTAGATTTGGCCGTGAGAGCTCTCTCTGCGAGGGCTTTGTTATTTCCCTCGAACCACGCATAAAAAGTATTTAGCTCATCCGGGAGAGAGGCAGCGGTGTTCACGGCTGAGTTTTTATTCCCTTTAAAGTCCGTGATGATATTAATTAATACATCTGAGTAATGGGATGGTTGAAGAGCTGGTAGATCATCACTAGCCTTAAAAAAAGATGTTGATATATGTATACTTGCATATACCAGGGGTACAGATAAATACTAAAAAACCTACTCTGTCCTGTCAGTGTTTTCCTTGTCTTGCTGACCTCCATATCAACTGACATGTCAGATGTTCTGGACTCTGCCTGACTCGCCCTCTCTGTTTCCAAAAAACATAAGCAGCAAGTACCAAAAACGGCAAGTACCATCACCATTATTCTCCCTATCAGAATAAAAATTAAAGTTTATGAATGTGGATGGAACAATTGCTGGAAACAGCAGGATTGTTGTGTTATAAGTACAGTGCACTGAAACAAAATCTCAGCCTCATTTCTCACTCACCTCAGTGTAACCTAGCCTCTCCTCTACCTCCCTATCAGTTTGGTTGCTCCCTGTGTCCTGTAAACAACACAACATGTACACAAAACTTGAAATATTACTATTCAAATAATGTTGTTCATCTTAAGACAACTGGTACCATCCAATGGATACCCTAAAAATATGAATAATCCTGTATTTTCTCAGCTGCTCCAACAACTTACTTTTCTTTTCTGTGTAGTACAAAACTGTCTTATGTCTGATCCCTTTCTCTTACTCATGTCTTTGCTGATGATTGACATCTGAGTGCAAAAAAGGGTTTGGTTAAAGTTTCAAAATAATAATTCATAGATTTATGTATGTAATTTATGCTAGTAGTTGCAGTTCTATGTGTAGGCAAAAGGACCTGGGTTGTGTTTGCTGATAACAATGGATCTTAGCACTTTTCTATGTGTGAGATTACGAACATTCCATTTCTACAAGCCTTTCCTAAAAATTATCTTGACATGAACGCATCTAAACGACTAAAGTGTTACTTAAGAGTCGTGGTCTGTTCGTGGTCTTTTAAATAATGATTTTTAAAAAAACATTAAAACACGTAATTTACCTGCAGCAAACAGCATATTATTTTCTTAAAAATTCAATAGACCAACTACATATAAAAGCAGTGTCAACTATTTCTGTATTAATTCAGTTTTATCATCATTTATTTAATATTATTTATTGCTTCTAATTTGATATTATTTTTTTTTATTTTAAAATATACTTTATGTAATATTAATTACTAATTAAGTAATACATAATTTCATAGAATATTAAGTATTCTTTCATTACAGCCAAGCTACATAAAGTATAAACATCCTAACTGTAAAGTTTTGGTGTAATTTTGCGGTTGTCCAGCTGGTGTCCTTCACAAGTCTGTCTACTTAAGATGCACTTGACATTGACAGTCCACGATTGCTTCATTGTGCTTGTAGATCTGCGAGGATTTTCAAGAGCTTATTAAGTTATAACGCTTTTGAGAAACAGCCCTTAAGTCTATGTTTCATCATTTTTACGATCCACGGCTTTTTGGAAAACGCAGCCCTGACCACCATATATCATTTTACTCTATACAATAAAAAAGAGGTTGCATTTTTAATATACAAATAATCACTTTACAGTCAACTCATTACTTTGTGAATGAATGTGTATATGAATGACACCATCTTAATTTGTTTATGTACAACGTTTTTAAATATATAATCATATCATCATCATAATCAAATCATATGTTCTCTGCACTTAGACGCATCAAGTGATGTCATGAAGGAAAATGTCTGCGCAGACACTGATCTAGAGTCAGCTTTTTGCATCTACAATATAACCTATAACAGTTAAAGGTTTGGAAACAGATCACAAACCACCAGCAGTTACAGACAGCTATACTGGAGCAGGAATCAGACGAAACAGGGACAAACTCCCTGTGCATGAGCGCAGAACATAACGTAAGTTATGAATGTAACTATGGATCTGTGAGACCGAAGGATGACCGTCGCTACGGTCTAAATAGGATGATAACATTCGTTCCGCCTTTCGTCGAGAACTTATGTAAAAAAAAAGTCATTCCCATGACCCCGGAGGCAGAAATTCCCGCTCCATAAAAGTGGGTTGAACTTCCGGCTCCTCCTCTTACCTTGAACGCCCCAGTGTTCCGAGCGACAAGGATAGTGACGGTCATCCTTCGGTCTCACAGATCCATAGTTACATTCATAACTTACGATCTGTTTCGACCTCACTCTGACCATCACTACGGTCTAAATAGGATGACTCATATCAAAAGGGTCACGAGGAACCGAAATATCTACATGATCAGAACCTCGCTGGGCAACAGACATCAGAACTGCATTGCTCACAGGTGTTGCACAGGTCATGTCAACTCCGTAAAATTTTGTAAATGCACATGGTGTGGACCATGATGATGCAGCACAAATATCTCCCACAGGAACTCCTTTCAGTGCAACCCATGAAGTGGCTACACTTCTGGTTGACTGGGCTCATATTCCTGTAGGAATTGGAAACCCTTTTCCTGCATACGCATGGGAGATGACATCAATCAACCAATGTGACAAATGCTGCTTGGAGAGTGGTAACCCTAATCTGGCTTTTCCGTAGCAGACAAAAAGCTGAGATTGAGACTTCCTTAAAGGCTGAGTTTGAGTTACATAGGAAGATAATGCCCTAACTGGACATAAAGTGAGTAACCCCTCCTGCTCTGCCTGTGAGGAGGAAGAGGGTTGAAATTGAACCACCTCCAGTACTTGATTTATAAACTGGGAAATAAGCATTTTCGGCAAAAAAGCAGGATTAGGCCAAAGTGACACCCCTGAGCCATCTGTTTTCCATCTTAAACAATCCTCACTAACAGAGAGAGCACACAGTTTGCCCTGATCCAATTGAGACTGCAGGAGGCGAAGAACAAGTGGCACAGGACAGACTACTGGGTCAACTTTTATGCCCAAACACCAGTCTGAAAAGATTCTCCACCTTAGTGAGTAATTAGCTAGAGTAGATGGAGCTCTAGCATTGCTCAGTGTCTCACGGACAGTCTCGTCTAACTGCTGATAGACACACTCCGCAGAGGCCCAACCCATAATTGCAGGGCAGTTGGGTTGGGATGCCAAATCTGTCCCTCTGCTTGTGACAGAAGATCTGCTTGTGATGGTAGTTGCCACGGGCCAATACATCCAGGTTTAACTGCCACTCTCCTGGGAGAGGCCCTGTCCTGGACAAAACATTGGCTGCTCTGTTTGCCACACCTGGGATGTGAATGGCTCACAGAGAGGTCAGTCGGAGCCATGCCCATGTTAGTAGTTCTTTCGCCACCTGGAGACAGCGTAATGACCTTGTTCCCTCCTGATGATTTATATGGTACACTGCCGAGGTGCTGTCCGTTCTCACCAGTATATGCTTGTGGTGTATGAATGGTAACAGCCCCTTGAGAGCAAGATGCACGGCCCTCAGTTCTAGTACATTTATATGTTCTGATAACCAAGGGGGCTTCCACGTGCCTCTTACTGACCTGCCTTCCCAGACTGCTCCCCAACCTGTCAGTGATGCATCCGTTCTGATCACTGATCTTCTGTGAGGAAGATTTCCCAGTGGGGTTCCTCACAAAAGGAAGTCCCTGTCTCTCCAGGGGAGCAGGGCCCATATGCAGGAATGTGCCACCTGCAACCTCACCCCTTTGTCCTTTTTTGGGTGGAGATGAAACAAATTGAATCAATGCTGTATGGGACGTGCCTTCAGCAGTCCCAAGGGAATCACCACTGATGCTGCTGTTATCAGTCCCAGCAGTTTCTGAACCTTGTGAGCAGTCATGGCTGAAAGTGTCTTAATGCCTTCTCCAACTTGTCTATCCTCTGAGGAGTGAGACGTGCATTCATTGTTACAGAATCGAAGTGGAGTCCAAGAAAGATTATTTGTTGACAAGGCTGGAGACCACTCTTCTTCCAGTTCACTGTAAACCCCAGATATTAAACATGGGCCATTACCTTCTTTGTGTTCAGTACCACTTGATCTTGGGAAGAGTCGCAGATTAACCAGTCATCCAGATATGGCAGGATTTTGATGCCTAGTAACTGAAGGGGGGCTAATGCCGCCAAGACCACCCAAGTAAAGACCCTCAGTGCCAGCGTAAGGCCGAATGGTAGAACCTGAAATTTGAAAACTTGACCTTGGAAAGCAAAGCGAAGAAAAGGCCTGTGTTCTGGACATATCGGGATGTGGAAATATGCGTCTTTTAAGTCGAGGGATGTAAACCACTCTCCTGCACTTATGGACTGCATTACTGTCTTTGTGTGAATTATTTTGAATGGGAGTACTTTTAGGTATTGGTTGAGATGCCTGAGGTCGAGAATAGGTCGATAACCTCCATCTTTTTTTGGAACTATGAAGTAGGTTGAGTAAAACCCAGTTTGCTGTGCGCTGGGAGGCACCTCCGCAAAAGCTCCTTTTTTTAGCAGACCTTGCACTTCCTCCATCAATACAGCCTCCAGTACTGTGTTCTTGACAATTGTCATTCGGACCTTGAAAGGGGGGGGGGTGTCGCCGCCAAATCTGCAGCTGATACTCATGAGTCCGACACAACTTCCTTCCAACTGACCGCCGCTACGGCCTGCACCCCTGCCTGAGTTCCTCTGTTGACCTCCCCCTTGGGACTGAGGTCTCCTCTGTGAATGTGTGGTGGGATTCTGACTGTGGGTACGAAAACTCTGCTCCTGAACACCAGCAAGACCACCACTCGCATGCCTAGACCAAGGAGAATGCTGCAGCTTTTGAGGTAATCTAGACCTTTGTCTGAAGGCCTGGGTTGGTTTACGACAAGCCCGCTGGACAGTTTCTCTCAATGTAATGGAGTGCTCAGCCCTATCCAACACATCCTGAGAATCTGGATGAAAGACTTGACCAGGCATTACTGGCAAATTCATCAGTTCATTCCTTATGGCATCTGGCAAAAAAGTCTGTGCCAGCCATATTTGCCTGCAACATAAGACAGCTGATGACATACTCTCCCCTTCATCACGTGTCAGTTGTGAGTGAGCCACCAAAGCTGAATCAATAAGAGTTTTGGAATCCTGATCCTCTGCACCCATTGTTTTCCGCAAGGCTGCCAGGAGGATAGCCAAAGCATTTACCATACGAGCCGCACGTGCAGCAGCATTAAAAGAGCGTGAGATCATGCGGTCGGTTTTAGCACACTCCTTACCAGGACAGCGAGGATTAGCAGATACATGGGCTGGCCCTAGGGCTGTCCATGATGCTATTGACCGCTCTACCTGTGGCATATCCCCAAGACCGGTTTCTACTAAGTAACGGGCATTAGCTAATTGTCTACAGCCTGCATTAAATTTGGGCTTTTGAGATGGTTTCTTCCATGCTGTTCTCAGCATGGAAATGTAATCATCTGCCACCGGAATGGAAGGTGGGGAATAAGATATGCCCTCCCAGACACCTCCCATAGGAACTGGTTCAAACATGAGTGGTTGTAAACCAACAATCTTGGCTACGCTAAATACTCTATTAACAAGAGTATTTGCATAAAATTCTTCCACCTTTGTCGATTCCTCATCCATGTCGAATCTCCCCGATGGCTCTCCCTTTCTGATTGCAGAGAGTGGGGAGCAAAAATAGACAACACATCAACCTCATCTGTGTCATCTTCTACAAGATGGCGCTGAGGCACCAGCGGAGGCGCACATTCCTGGCTGGGGGGCAGGGGTGAGGAGGAGGAGGAATGGTAAGCCTCAAATCTGTCCAACCTCTGTGATAAGTTCTGCAGAGCAGTCAGAATCTGAATTTGCGCATCTGCACTGCCCCCTTCTGCTGGTGGAGCAGGAGTCGGACACTTAGTCACTTCACGCACACTCTCACGGTTTGACCTGTGAGTGGATTCACGATGATGATCATGCGAGTGCTTGCGAGATTGCTTATCACCAGTCCTGTCTAGAGATCTCTCTCTCTTCCAGCCATGCTCAGGCACAGAGCTGTGAACCCTGGTAGTGTGGCGTAGTCACTCCTCTTACGGCAGGTCACAAGCTGCACTGCAGGGATTATCCACGTCTTCCTTTAAGTGAGCAATCCCCAGGCATAAGGGGCATTCACGATGACCATCACGGGGATCCATCGCTGATTGGCAAAACCGGCAACATGGAGAAGCCATGATGTGTCCCACAAACAAGCCCACTGACTGCGAACAGCCATAAAGGTTAAATTAAATCAAACAAACAAATTGGCCTGTATCAGTAAGTGAGCATAGTAGCAGGCCTACATCAAACCCCACTAACTGCGAACAGTAGTAAAGGGTAAAATTAAACCCACCCTGGGACAATGGACCGCACCAGTACGTGAACATACTTAGCAGTCCTGTACCAAACCCATCCAACTGTGAACAGTGATATAGAGCACAATAGTTCTATAATACTTACCAAACATTGCAATGAAGTAAATCACTGTATTTTTGCTGGTGGATACTCTGAAAGAAAACAGAAATTACCACCAACAGTGAATAGCTAGTATACTATAACTAGCTTATGGTAATACAGCAAACATTGCTATGGTAGCTTAATATATATATACACTATATTGCCAAAAGTATTCGCTCATCTGCCTTTAGACACATATGAACTTAAGTGACATCCCATTCTTAATCCATAGGGTTTAATATGACGTCGGCCCACCCTTTGCAGCTATAACAGCTTCAACTCTTCTGGGAAGGCTTTCCACAAGGTTTAGGAGTGTGTTTATGGGAATTTTTGACCATTCTTCCAGAAGCGCATTTGTGAGGTCAGACACTGTTGTTGGACGAGAAGGCCTGGCTCGCAGTCTTCGCTCTAATTCATCCCAAAGGTGCTCTGTCGGGTTGAGGTCAGGACTCTGTGCAGGCCAGTCAAGTTCTTCCACACCAAACTCGCTCATCCATGTCTTTATGGACCTTGCTTTGTGCACTGGTGCGCAGTCATGTTGGAACAGGAAGGGGCCATCCCCAAACTGTTCCCACAAATTTAGGAGCATGGAATTGTCCAAAATCTCTTGGTATGCTGAAGCATTCAGAGTTCCTTTCACTGGAACTAAGGGGCCAAGCCCAGCTCCTGAAAAACAACCCCACACCATAATCCCCCCTCCAACAAACTTCACAGTTGGCACAATGCAGTCAGACAAGTACCGTTCTCCTGGCAACCGCCAAACACAGACTCGTCCATCAGATTGCCAGATGGAGAAGCGTGATTCGTCACTCCAGAGAACGTGTCTCCACTGCTCTAGAGTCCAGTGGCGGCGTGCTTTACACCACTGCATCCGACGCCTTGCATTGCACTTGGTGATGTATGGCTTGGATGCAGCTGCTCGGCCATGGAAACCCATTCTATGAAGCTCTCTACACACTGTTCTTGAGCTAATCTGAAGGCCACATGAACTTTGGAGGTCTGTAGTGATTGACTCTGCAGAAAGTTGGCGACCTCTGCGCACTATGCGCCTCAGCATCTGCTGACCCCGCTCTGTCATTTTACGTGGCCTACCACTTCGTGGCTGAGTTGCTGTCATTCCCAATCGCTTCCACTTTGTTATAATACCACTGACAGTTGACTGTGGAATATTTAGTAGCGAGGAAATTTCACGACTGGACTTGTTGCACAGGTGGCATCCTATCACAGTACCACGCTGGAATTCACTGAGATCCTGAGAGCGGCCCATTCTTTCACAAATGTTTGTAGAAGCAGTCTGCATGCCTAGGTGCTTCATTTTATACACCTGTGGCCATGGAAGTGACTGGAACACCTGAATTCAATTATTTGGATGGGTGAGCGAATACTTTTGGCAATATAGTGTATATACATATATATATATATATATATATATATTACGGTATATACATATAATATATATATATAGATATACACACACAATAATATATATAATATACAATAAACCACTCCAATTCACAGGGACACAAGGCACCTGCACCACCTGGGTGATGAATTGATTAGTGGATACATAACATTGAATTGGTAACTTAAGGAAACAATACCATGGTAGTTTCAACTACCATGTATCAATATATGCAATAAAACCACCACAATTTACAGGGACACAAGGCATCTGCACCGCCTGGGTGATGAATTTAGTGGTGAACAAACAATATTAAATTGATTTCCTACCTGTACCTGGTCTCTGAGGCGAGAAAGGTAAAGAGGACGAGCCGGAAGTTCAACCCGCTTTTATGGTGCTGGAAGTCCCGCCTCCGGGGTCATGGGCATGACTTTGTTTACATAAGGTCTCGAGGAAAGGCGGAACGAAGGTTATCATCCTATTTAGACCATATTGATGGTCAGATTGAGGTCGAAACAAATCCAACAATGCTATCATGTATGGTGGAACTCATGGAAGCATGAAAGCAGAACAGCGACTGAAAATTACAAAATGATTTACATTATGCGTGATTACTAATGTTGAGTTAATGTTAATGTTTATTGGTTTTACCTCCTTTTGGGGGGGGGCGGGGGTCATTCAGGCTTTAATTAGGGGGGTCGGACCCCCCCAAACCCCCGTAATTCTCACCCTGCATTAAATTTGTCCTAGGCCTAGAGGTTGTCAATTTGACTGCTTTGTGACTGTGGTATCTGTGTATGAGAATACTGTTATGATAAGTATGTACTTAGATTATTAGTAATCATGTAAGAGTAAAAAAAAACAAAAAAAAACTTTGTTTTCATAAACTGTAAACATCAGAAATGGGCTACTGCTATACATGATGACCTGATATTGAAAGAAGCCATTTACAAATTTCATAATATACCCACACATCCACTGTATGAGTTTGTGTGGGGATTTGCAGTAAGAGGATGAGATCATCAGTCTAACAGTCCCTGCTTTGTTAACGTGTTTAAAAAAAAAAAAAACTGCATAAACCGCTCACTTATAGACACTATCAGCCTTGACCAATTTGTCTTCAATGTGAATCAACCTCCTTGCAATTTATTCATGAGTAAATTGAATAAACCCACAAGAGGAATCAATTGGGAAAATAAGTGCATGTGTGTTTTTTGCCTTTTCATTCTTTCTCTATGTTTTTTAATTTTATTTCAATGAAATATGCATAAAATGTGTGATATACTGAATGTAAATACAGTATGTGACAGTTACAGACCTTTTGAATAGAAAAAGCACTGCTCTCTAGGAGTGATAGTCATGATTGAAACCATGTTTTGAAACCTCAAGCACTTTGCTCAGTAGTTGCTCTTACAGACAACTTAATGTTTGCAGCATTGTTTACTGTTTTTATTTTTAAGAAAAATAGTTTATCAGCCCTTAATTGCTATTGTAATGTCAGAAAATTATAAAAGCAGTTAGGCAAACTATTGATATGAAGGGAAGAGCATGTTCCAAAATGGCAATATATTATTCACTGTTAACCCTAATGCTCAAATTAATTAACTGTTTTGAGCATGGAAAAATTAAATCATCTAAATTAGTTCAAATAAAAAATAAAACCCTGATGAGTATTTAGAACTTTCTCTTTCTTTTGAATTCACAAAACTGACACCTTTTAAGTAACCTGAATTGTTTTACTGTTTTGAGTTTAATTAACTGAAACTGGGCAGGGGGCTTCTATTTCCCAGCATGCCCTGCATGGCACTCGACAGGGAAAGTAAATGTAAAATGAAGTGTTATATAATGTGTCTTTGTGCAAGATGAATGTAAAGGGGGAGACTTGTTTGTGTTAAATGTTTTGTTTGTTATTTAGAAGAGTTTCTGTTATGTTGAAGTTTTTGGGTGTTACCATTACGGTGAAAGGTGGAGCTTGAGCTTAGGTGGAAGCCAGGTACAATTTAAGATTAAATAACAGAATGTTGCAATGCATTGAACAATTGCTATACTGATTAAACCATAGTGTTCTCAATTAGTATGTTTCAGCATACTAGCATTCTCTATACTGTACTAGCTACTTAGATTCTCAATACTTGAAGTAATTAAATTGATTTTACATTGTAATTTTAAGTAAAGCCAAATAGTTCAATTTAAAGTTGTGCCATTACTTATTACTCAATATTTTATGTTAAGAGCAATTAATATGCATGTGTTGTACAAAATAAAAATCTGAAAGTTCTATTAAATTAAAAAAACTGATGTAACTGATTGCCTCAAAAAAATATAATTCTGCTAATTTATAAGGCACTGCACTGTTAATTGCCTCTAATCAACTCTGATGCTCATGACACCTCATATCACCAACTCTCATTTAAAATTTAATTGAAAATCAGAAATGAGAGTTCAACTTTATGCAAGGCAAATGCTCACGTGATCGCCCTCACTATACAATTGGATCCTTCAGTTAGAATGCCTACTAGCAATCAACAATACAGAGACTTACAGCGGGCCGCAGTGTTTAAATCACTGTCAGAGCAAACGCCTTTTCACTGTAAATGCTATGAACATGGGCTCACTTAAACTTAAGCTTTTAAAATGATGTGTTGCTTGTGTAGTCAAAATAAAATGTGTTTGCTAACAGTGTGTTTGTCAAATGTCAAAACCCTCACTTAAAACCTCCAACAGTGAGAACAGTGATGATGGAAAATCTATCACAATGGGACTACATTGCCATATGTTGTGCTGATAGAGATCTCAGTTATGAATCCTAAACAAGTGGCCTCTGGTGGTTTACAGATGGCATGATATTTGAGGTAAACTGAAGAGTACTGAAGTCTCTTTGTCTCTTCATGAAAATAGTGTTTCAGTTCATTGGGTCACATTATCAGACATTGGCCTGTCAACTTTCTCCCTTTCTTTCACCCCTTTGCACTTTTTCTCTATGAACACAAGCTCACTTTTGTGCACCCTGTTAATGGGTCATGTTGCTTGTTTAGTCAAAAAGTGTTTGTTTACAGTGTGGTCACAACAGATGTGAGATGATGATCAGAATCTCCCTGCGGCTAATCATTTGGTTTGTATGCCTCAATAACTGTGCCCAGCCCTTTTTTTTTTTTTTTAAGTTATTGAGGGGAAAATGGCAGGAAGTTACAGTATGGGGCAAGTCACTCAACTGTATAGGCAGTAGACAAAACTGTTTAGGCAACTATTACATGTAAGAGCTGTCTGGAGTTGGACTGACATCAACAAAGACTATTTCGTAAAGGTAGGTTCCGTTTTAGAGGAAACTGACTGAAATTTCTTGTTGTGGCTACTTAACAATAAATTAATTAATTGGCAAAATTATTTAAACTATATAAATCATATATATCTTAATATTACGTCACACTGACTTGTAATATAATTTCTTAGGATACTTCTGTTGTTCTATTAGATTGATTTGTTCTGGTGCACATGCGTAAATTAGTCTATCTTAGTTTTCAGGACAGTATTCTCTCTCATTCTGCTTTTATTCAATTGTGACTTACTCCCTTAATAGAAAAAATCCTGTGGTTTCCTTTATGCGACCTCACACTATTCTGTTTCTTTTTATTACCAGTCTTCAGATTCATTTCCTTACTTTTGTAAATATTTTATCACACTATGTCTTTTTATTACTTGTCTTCAGAATCAAAGATCAAACGTTTGAAGATGACAATGTTGAAAGCCTTTATCCATCAAAACCTATTGGTCCATGTCCAAGGTTAACCTGCATCTGCCTTCAAAATCCAGCCAGTCTAAATGAAATCTTTAAGAAAAAAGAAAAAAAAAAAACATCTAAAAAATAGAATCTTGTTTAATTAGATTTGTTTGTGGAAATAGGGAACTGAAAGAAGGTGGTGTAGAAACTGCAACACTGCATGCTTCATAATGATACAGGCTTATATTTGCACGGACAGGGTTGGGAGGGTTACTTTTGAAATGTATTCCACTACAGATTACAGAATACATGCTGTAAAATGTAATTTGTAACGTATTTCATTAGATTACTCAAGGTCAGTAACGTATTCTAAATACTTTGGATTACTTCTTCAGCACTGGTAGATTTTTTTTCACTTGTTTTGACTATAAAAACTCTGCCAGTACAGTAAGACAAAATAAACAAGTTAAAAATACATTCTCTGAAAAACCTAAATATCTTACGCAGTGTTGTTTCTAAAACAAGATAAATCAAATTGATCTTTTTTTAAGGATTTTTAGATATTTTTACAGGAAAACAATACAAAAATTATCAAGGATACTATTTTTGCCCTAATATCAAAGGTCTTACTAGAAAAAAGAAATTATAATCCAACGTGAATTTTCTTGATAAAAAATGGTCTGGTAACGTGCATGTAAAATGACTAGAAATAGCATTTTAGCTTAACGTAAAGCTGACAGTTTACACAAGGTTTATTTCTATTTCTTCTGCTCCAAACTTACTTCAAACTTTCTTCTCTGTCTGCTCGTATGAATGTAACACATCATAAGAAAGTGTTTCACCGATGTTCAAATGCACTTTGGATCGCATCATTTATATGTATAAATGTTTTCCATCTGAAAGGACTAAATATTAAATGAAACAAATGACAATAAAATGCAAAGTAATCTCTTTAGTAATCAAAATACTTTTTGAATGTAACTGTATTCTAATAACCAATGATTTAATTTGTAACTGTAGTGGAATACAGTTACTTATATTTTGTATTTTAAATACGTAATCCTGTAACATGTATTCCATTACTCCCCAACCCTGTGCACAGACAATAATTTGATAGGAAAGATGGCAGTCCTCTCATTCTCATCTAAATGTATCTAAAGATGGCTGTCTTTTACATCCTGATTTTACTTGTGTTAACCTTTTGGATATTTTATCATCGATCATGTGAGATCAGTCACAGTTGGACGATGTGTCACTCTCATGTGGTTTGCTTCTGTTTGTGACTTCACATCTGATCGGCTAATGTGATTATCATGTGAATCAGTGTAAACGCATTGACTGGGGGAGAACAACTTCTGTTGATATGTCTGTCTGCCTTTGGTGTGTGTGGCTGGTTGTATGTACCCGTGTGTCTTGAATGGATGTGCAATAGTTGGCCTTATGAATTTTATGTGTGGTACTATTGCATCTCATTTTACAGCTCTGTTATATTTGATCTCTCTGCTCTCATCTTCCCTCGGCCTTCCCATTGTGTGTCTCTAATGGAGCATGCAATCTCAGGCTCTGCTTCCATATCTGACCCATGACCTTAAGGGTTCCTGCCTTTGCTGTCTGGATCAGGCTTGCCCCAACATCCTTGCTCTGTTGCACTGTCTACTGCTCTTTCTCTCTTTCATCCACTCCATCACACATCATTTTTCCATATTTCTACTTTCTCTTTCCTTTATTCCCACTATCTCCCTCCCTTAACCATCTTTCTTACTTTCATTCTGTCTTTCTCATCCAAATATCCTGCATTTAAATGTACCTTCATTCTCTTGACCATTCTTCAACTACAATACTCAACTAGAATATCTATAATATCTCTTCCTTCTTATGTCATTCCCCTTTTTATTTACATCTTCTTAATTACTGTTCTCTCTATCGCTTTGTCTATTTTCCTTGTATACACACTGTATCTATCGCTCTCTCTCGCTCTGTCTCTCATCCACTTTTGCCTTCTCCTCGCTTCATTCTCCCTTTTCTTATTTCACCTCCTCCTCCTCTCTTCACCTGCTGACTTTCTCATAACACAGCCCCACCAGTCCCTAGAACTCCATTTACACACACTCCTCTCTCTTTCTCTTTCTTGCGCTCTGTAAGATGCTTAATCTGCGGGTAGCGACAAGCCAGTTTACCTACGAGGTGCGAGAGCCAGGGTTGTGGATCTGGAGGGTGGAGAAAATGAAGGCTGTTCTTCTTGACCCATCACAGCAGGGTATCTTCTACAATGGAGATGCATACATTGTGCTCAGCAACCGGGGAAAGGATGGGAGTGACCTGCACATGTGGATGGGTGTGTAGAGTTTGTGTGATTGTGGATCCCTAAACTGCAGAATGTTAGTTGTATGCGCTGTTTTGGGATATCTAACTAGTACAGATTTATTATATCATCTATTTACCATCATGTATTATGAAGTTGTACTTGCAACATCAACTTTTCTACACTAAAATAGCATACTGATTAATGGAATAGTTCTCCCTAAAATGAAAATTGTCATCATTTACTCTATGATGTTGTTCCAAAGTGATATGACAATCTCTCTTTGGTGGGACAAAAAAAGGAGGTATTAGCATCAGTCATGATTTACTTTCATTGCATTTTTTTTTTTTTTCCATACAATGAAAGTGAATGGTGACTGAGGCTTACATTCTGCCTAAATTATCCTTTTGTTTTTCACGGAAGAAAAAAAGTCATCAGGGTTTGGAACAATATAAAAGAGTGTCCCTTTAAAGCGATAGTTCACCCAAAAATGAAAATTCTCTTATAATTTACTCAACCTCATGTCATTCCAGATGTGTATGACTTTCTTCTCCTGAACACCAACAAATATTTTTAGAAGAATATCTCCGCTCTGTAGGTCCTCACAATGCAAGTGAATGGGTACCAAAATTTGGAAGCTCCACAAAGCACATATACAGTAGGCAGCATTAGTATTAGTATCCATATGACTTCAGTTGTTAAATATATATCTTCAGAAGTGATATGATAGGTGTGGGTGAGAAATTTAAGTCTTTTTTCACTATTAATTCTCCTCCCTGTACAGTAGGTTGCGATATGCATGAATAATGTGAATCGCCAAAAACAAAAGTAGGAGATTGTTGAAGTGAAGATTTATGTGAAAAAGGACTTAAATATTGATCTGTTTCTCAGCCACACTTATCATATTGCTTCTGAAGACATGGACTTAACCACTGAAGTCTTGTGGATTACTTTTATGCTGCCTTTATGTGCTTTTGGAGCTTCAAAATTTGGTACCCATTCACTTGCATTGTGAGGACCTACAGAGCTGAAATATTCTTCTAAAAATCTACGTTTGTGTTCAGCAGAAGAAATAAAGTCATAAACAGGATGGCATTAGGTTGAGTAAATTATGAGAATTTTCATTTTTGGGTGAACTATCCCTTTAAGTAAAAGAGGTTCCTCAGGTGCCATTTATATACAGGTATTTTAACATTGGAATGGTGCAGTGTGAGGACCAGTAACGATGCTTGTGTAAACTGAGGACTGGAAAAACCAAGGACCAGTGAAGTGTTTCTGTACTCCAATCCTTTTGTTTCTTACTGATTATCAAGGTGAGAAGTCGTCTCGGGATGAGCAGGGTGCTTGTGCCATACTTGCCACTCAGCTAGACAGCTACTTGGGTGGAGAGCCAGTACAACACCGACAGGTGCAAGGCTACGAGTCACATGAGTTCATGGGACTCTTTCCGAAAGGAGTCAGCTACAAGGTGAGAGAGAGGGGGGAACAGTAATACTGCCTTACAAAGCAAAAACGCAGTAGCTGCACCAACACTGAAACTGAGAAAAAATGGTGTTTAAGTTATTTGATTGTCCAGCCAAATGTGGATTATAAAATAGTCTCACTCCATTTTCTCTGAATTGAAGTATAATAAAGACAAACCCATCCATCATGGGACAGATATTAGTCTAAGAGCCCTGAATTTAGTCATAACTCAAATTTTTAAAAATTGTTTAGTTACTGCATTTTGCCATGGCACAATAGAAAGAAAACAACAAAAAAAGGCGAAGGATGAAAGATTGTACACTGTATTAACATGATCACACAAGTTTCTTCCTCTATTCAGGAGGGAGGGGTGGAGTCCGGATTCAACAGTGCCAGATCCAGGATTGGCCCAGTTACTCATCTGTATCAGGTCAAAGGAAAGAAAAACATCAGAGCCAGAGAGGTGGAGCTTAGCTGGGGGAGCTTCAACAAGGGAGACTGTTTCATACTGGACCTGGGAGAGGTGTGAATGTACTGTGTATGTGAATGTCAAAAACGGAAAGGGCCAATTTAAAAAATATGAAGCTATAAAATACCTCAAGAAAGCTATCTGTTAGCATCCCAATTCATCTCTATGGCTGTGCTTAGCTATTACAGGGTTCCCAGAAAGCTTGCGAAATGGAGGTTGCCATCTATGCTCATAGGCACTCAGTTCCGGAATCGGGAATCACGTGAATGATCACTCGTCAATGGGAATAGTTAGGGAAAAATATCAATCAATTTCACGCTTTTAAGAGCGATTCAAAAACAATCCGTCACCAGATGAAGATGTAATATAATTTAATGAAAACATTTAGATTGAAATGTTTCTTGGATTTTTATTTTATTTATTTCGTTATAAAACAAGGTTAATTTTGAACGGCAGTCAATGGAGAAACATGCGTTTGCTATTGGGTGGTGTAGTTCCAGCATCTACCAGCAGGGGCTAACAGGGACCTGCTAACCAGCAAATTCCTGACCCCCTGCTGTAAAAGTGGTAACCTGCATTTGTTATCTTAAAGAGCTATTTCTAATCGAACCAATTCATTTAGATGTTACCACATAAAGCACATTTTTTAGGTTAAAATTTTTTTCAGTGTACTGTAGGTCCTGTGTTAAGGGTGTGGCTAATTTTCAGTTTATTATGGTGGCCTAGGGGTGCACAACACAACAAAATTAGCAAAGCAAATAAAAGTTGAAAACACATAGTAAATAAACCACAGCACAACAAAATTAATCCACAACAGAAATAAACCACAGCACAAATAATTAAACCACAACAGAAATAAACCACAGCACAAAAAAAAATTAAACGGGGGGGTTACGTAGGTAACCAAGGTTCTATGAATAAGGTCAACACGTCACCATATGGGTCAACCCCGCTAGAGGGTGAGTTGTCAGGAGGCCATATATCAAATTAAATGCGCTCCACCTGTGTGCAAATCAACCCCTACAAATACAGGTGCGATACTGCCGGTGCAGTCTCTTATTTTGCCGACTGGCACCACCCAGTCCCCGAGTAGCCACATCGTGTGGTGTGTTGACCTTATTCATAGAAACTTGGTTACCTACGTAACCCCCCGTTCTATTTCATTGCGGTCAACATGCCACCATATGGGTCAACAGTGTACCACAAAGTCAGGAGGGGAATGTGGTCGGGCAATAACAACAGGAGACAGATGGGAGTTAAACTCGATCCTTTATTGAACAATCTGTCATCAAGCCATAACCGAAGTGAACACCAGTCCCAGGAACTAAAGACTAAACAGCAAACCAACCACCAGGTATTTACACCTTGAAAGAGCCAAAGTGTTTAGGGACCTATTTAGACCTCCCCTGCCTGCAGTACAGAGGCAGCAACAGAGGAAGCCACATTCAGTGGATAAAACTGGCCAAATGTAAGTGAGGAAGTCCAGCCTACTGCTGCACAGACCTTCTCTAAAGACACACCTTTGAACAATGCCCAGGAGGCAGCCATCCCTCTGGTGGAGGGTGCTACTACCCCAGTGGGTGGAGGCACACCCGCGCTGCTATATGCCATCTCAATAGCCCTAACCACCCAGTGGGCCAGCCGCTGTTTTGACGCAGCCTGGCCCAGTGCTGACTCTCCATAGCAAACAAATGGCTGATCTGTCTGCCTTATGGACTGAGTATCAGCTATATACCTTCTCAGGGCTCGGACTGGGCAATTTTGGTGCAACTGGGCTGCTTCCTCCGTGACGTGAGGAGGTGCGTAAAAGCGTTCCAGAATCAAAGGCCTAGACACATATGAACGAGGCAGGACCTTGGGCAATAATGCATGGTTTGGAAAGATTGAGATGGCCCCATCCTCTCCCCCAAGTCTCAAGCACGCTGGGTGCACAGAGAAGGCATGCAACTCACTTACACACATCGCTGATGCAATAGCCAGAAAGAACGCTGTCTTCAGAGAGAGAAGCTCTAAATTGGGAGGACAAGGGCTCAAATGGGGGCCTTGTCAGGGCCTCCAATACAATCTGCAAATCCCATGAGGGGATCATATGTGAACGTGAAGGGCACAATCTCCGGGCGCCTTTCAGGAACCGGCCTATAATAGGCTGCGAACTGACCGACAAGCCATCAGTAAGGTCATGGCAATCAGAGATGGCTGTCACATACCCCATCAAGGTCGATTCCTTAAGACCCCCTTCCAAAAGGGACTGAAGAATGGACAGAACTGAGGACACGTCACATGAGACTGGGTTGAAATCCTTAGATTGGCACCAGCGATTGAACCTTTCCCAGCGGCCAGCATTGAGCACCACTGTGGAAGGGGCTCTCGCCGCCTGCAACATTGTTAGAACCTCTTGCCCCAGACTCTCTGATGGCTCCCACCCAGAGGCCAAACATGCATGTTGTACAGCCCCGGGTTAGGGTGCCAAAGCTGCCCCTGGGCCTGGGAGAGCATGTCCTGTAGGAGTAGGAGACACCATTGGGACCCTGAGGACCTGGGGACCATGGGGACCCTGAGCAAAAATTAATCCATAAAACAACAAAATTAAGCCACAGCACAACAGAAATAAACCAAAACACAACAGAATAAAGCCAAAACACAACAGAAAAGGCATATCACAATGGAAATAAACTCCAGCACAACCAAATTAAGCCACAACACAACGGAAATAAACCACAACACAACAAAATCAAACCATAACACAATGTAAATAAACCACAACACAAGAGAAAAGCCACAACACAACGGAAATAAGCCAAACACCGCAAAAAAGCCACAATACAAATGAAACTCCACAACACAACAGCAATAAGCCAAAACTTAACAGAAAAGCCACAACACAATATAAATAAACTACAACACAAAACAGAAATGCCACAACACAACGGAAAAAAACCACAGCACAACACAATTAAACCATAACACAATATAAATAAACCACAACACAAAAGAAAAGCCACATCACAAAAGAATAGCCACATCACAACAGAAATAAACCCAAACACAACAGAAAAGCCACAACACAACTGAAATAAACCACAACACAATGGATATAATCGACAACACAACAGAAAAGCCCCAACACAACTGAAATAAGCCAAAACACAGCAAAAAAGCCACAACACAAATGAAACTCCACATTACAACGGCAATAAGTCAAAACTTAACAGAAAAGCCACAACACATTATAAATAAACTACAACACAAAAGAAAAGCCACAACACAATGGAAATAAGCCAAAACACAAAACAGAAATGCCACAACACAATGGAAATAAACCACACCACAACAGAAAAGCCACATCACAATGGAAATCAACCACAACACAATAGAAAAGCCAAAACACAACGGAATTAAACCACAACACAGAAAATTAAGCCATAAAACAACAAAATTAAGCCACAACACAAATAAGCCACAACATAACAGAAAAGCCACAACACAACATAAATAAGCCATAACACAACAGAAAAGGCATATCACAATGGAAATAAACCCCAGCACAACTAAATTAAGCCACAACACAACGGAAATAAACCACAGCACAACAAAATTAAACCATAACACAATGTAAATAAACCACAACACAAGAGAAAAGCCACAACACAATGGATATAAACCACAACACAACAGAAAAGCCCCAACACAATGGAAATAAGACAAAACACAGCAAAAAAGCCACAACACATATAAAAATCCACAACACAACAGAAATAAGCCAAAACACAGCAAAAAACCACAACACAACAGAAAAGCTACAACAGCAATAAGCCAAAACTTAACAGAAAAGCCACAACACAATATAAATAAACTACAACCCAAAAGAAAAGCCACAACACAATGGAAATAAGCCAAAACACAAAACAGAAAAGCCACAACACAACAGAAATAAACCACAGCACAACTAAATTAAGCCACAACAGAATGGAAATAAACCACAGCAAAAACAAAATTAAACTATAACACAATGTAAATAAACCACAACACAAAAGAAAAGCTACAACACAACTGAAATAAACCACAGCACAACACAATTAAACCATAACACAATGTAAATAAGCCCAAACACAACAGAAAAGCCACAACACAACTGAAATAAGCCAAAACAAAAATCAGAAATGCCACAACACAACGGAAATAAACCACAGCACAGCACAATTAAACCATAACACAATATAAATAAACCACAACACAAGTCACAACACAAAAGAAAAGCCACATCACAACGGAAATAAACCACAGCACAACACAATTAAACCATAACACAATGTAAATAAACCAAAACACAACAGAAAAGCCAAAACACAATGGAAATAAACCACAACACAACAAAATTAAACCACAAAACAACAAAATGAAGCCACAACATAACAGAAAAGCCACAACACAACAGAAATAAACCACAACACAAAATAAATAAGCCAAAACACAACAGAAAAGCCACATCACAACTGAAATATACCACAGCACAACTAAATTAAACCATAACACAATATAAATAAGCCACAACACAAAAGAAAAGCAACAACACAATGTAAATAAGCCAATATACAACAGAAAAGCCACAACACAACAGAAATAAGTCAAAACACAACAGAAATGCCACAACACAACGGAACTAAACCACAACACAACAGAAACGCCACAACACAACGGAAATAAGCCAAAACACAAAACAGAAATGCCACAACACAACTGAAATAAACCACAGCACAACCAAATTAAACCATAACACAATATAAATAAGCCACAACACAAAAGAAAAGCAACAACACAATGTAAATAAGCCAATATACAACAGAAAAGCCACAACACCACAGAAATAAGTCAAAGCACAACAGAAATGCCACAACACAACGGAACTAAGCCACAACACAATGGAAATAAGTCAAAACACAAAACAGAAAAGCCCCTACACAACGGAAATAAACCACAGCACAACATAATTAAGCCACAACACAAAGGAAATAAGCCACAACACAACAGAAAAGCCACAACACAGCAGAAATAAGACAAAACACAACAGAAAAGGCATATCACAATGGAAATAAACCCCAACACAACTAAATTAAGCCACAACACAACGGAAATAAACCACAGCACAACAAAATTAAACCATAACACAATGTAAATAAACCAAAACACAACAGAAAAGCCACAATACAACAGAAATAAACCACAACACAACAGAAAAGCCTAAACACAATGGAATGAAACCACAACACAACTACATTAAGCCACAAAACAACAAAATTAAGACAAAACACAATGGAAATAAGCCACAACACAACAGAAAATCCACAACACAACAGAAATAAGCCAAAACACAAAAGAGAAGCCACAACACAATGGAAATAAACCACAGCACAACAAAATTAAGCCACAACACAACAGAAAAGCCACAACACAACGGAAATAAGCCAAAACACAACAGAAAAGCCACATTACGACTGAAATCAATCACAATACAACCAAATTAAGCCACAAAACAACAACATTACACCATAACACAGCAGAATTAAGATTGAATGAAATCATGATCTCGCCTGAATCGAGTCAGAACTGCCGCTGTTCATTCTTTTGTGTTGTGGCTTTATTTTGATGTGTTGTGGTGTTTGCGTTTTTTTTCCATTGTGTTGTGGCATATTTCGTTATGCTGTGCACAGCTAGGCCACCATAGTAAATGTATATTAAATATAGTTATTAGGTGAGAGGATGTAATAATGCTTTTGTATTCTCAGACCATATTCGCATGGAGTGGTTCCAAAGCAAACGTGTTTGAGCGACAGAAGGTCCGTGAGATTGCGATGCTGATCAGAGACACAGAGAGGAATGGAAAAGCTCACATTATTGATGTGACAGAGGGAGAGGAACCACTAGAGATGGTTCAGGTAACACAAACACACACACACAAACACTGACACTCATATACTTCCACCATAGACAGAGATGGGACTCTTCGTACATATATGCAAAATTTCTAAGAGCAAACATCATTTACATTACACACACAGTGGGGTCCAAAAGTTTGGGACCACATTGAAATTATTTTTATTACATTTGAAAAGAATGCAAAACAGAAGCATTTAATAGTGGGACTAGTGGTCTCAAGCTTTTGGACTCCATTGTTAATGCATAAGTATAGAAGTTAACAGCATCTCTGTATCTACTTGACAGGTGCTTGGTCCAATCCCGGCACTGAAAGACAGCACAACAGAGGAAGATGCTGAAGCAGATATCTCTAATTCTGCTTCCCTTTACAAGGTCAGGCATTGATACCACCTCCCCTAATCTTTTTTGTTATGTAGTGATTGTTGATAACATGATCTCTGTCATGTTTTCTAGCGGTAATAAATAAATAAATAAATGTCTCAATGTTCCCACAGCTGAATTTTGCCAAGAATGTATTAGGGTTCAAATTTAATTCATAATAGGGAAAAGAGGAATATCCTTTAATTCTCTCTCTCTCTCTCTCTCTCTCTCTCTCTCTCTCTCTCTCAGGTGTCTAATGCAACAGGCCAAATGACTTTGATAAAACTGTGTGATAGAGGACCTTTCAGTCAAGAGCTGTTGGGAAAAGATGACTGCTTCATACTGGACAATGGATCTAATGGAAAGATCTATGTTTGGAAAGGTGATCTGTGTGTGTGTGTGTGTGTGTGTGTGAGTGTGTGTGTGTGTGCGTGAGAGAGAGAGAGAGAGTGAGAGGGAGAGAGAGAGAGGGAGAGAGAGATACTGAAAAAGCCCCACAGTAAAAGTCATTGCTTTATTTATTGATTGACAGGGAATGGAGCAAATGCAGAGGAGAAGAGAGGTGCTCTGAAGGTGGCAGATGAGTTTATTACAGAAATGAACTATCCCAGGATGAGAACACAGGTACAATAAGTAAGAATTTTGTTAAGTTCTGCTCTCAGTTACAGAACTATGATATCATTGGGCATCTTTTGCCAGTCATCCACTTTTTCTCTTATCCTTAGGTGGAAATTCTTCCTCAAGGCCGTGAATCTGTCCTCTTCAAACAGTTCTTCAAAAGTTGGAGTTAAATACACACACCAAGATATGGGATGCATGTAGAAACTGTGACTCATTTGTATAATCACATAGCATATTAGCCATGTGTAGTTTTACGTACCTGTAAAGACCCTTTGCTGTTAGCCAAAAGATTGCTGTTTGATCCCAGGCGCTGTGAAGGCGCTTTATAATTTTTATGCATTTTTGTCTTGTCTTTCAGAAATACATTTTCTGAATTCAGAAATAATTTTCTGTTACATACTGTATGTACATGATATCTTGCATTAATACAAAAACATTAATACTTGTCTACAACCCAATAATCAGTTGTTGTTGCTTTTTGTTAAAATTTTGTTTGAATAGTTTTTTTATTTTATTTAGAAATTCTGATTTTATTCAATCACATAACCTCTATGGTATAATGAGCATCAAATTGGCCCTAATTCAAAAACATGTACAAACACAGACACCACACTGATGCCTATATAACCATGCATGATAATTACATAAATTGTTTTCCGTGTAATCATCCTTTATCTTAGACACGTGCATGTTTGCTAAGCTAAGGTGACAATCTCTGCAACCAATCAAAATCACTGTAGAAAATAAGTGGGTGAACTCACCTATGTATGTGCGCCGAATAAAAAACAGTGAACAAGTGAACAAAAGAAATCAAAAATATGAATTATTTTACCTTATCATATGCATTCATTGCAGCCATGCAGTCATTGACCATTTCAGCCAGTCCAGCAGTTCCTTAATATTTTCAGTATAAAATAAATATGTGGGTATTACAATCACAAGCTAAATTAAGGCCCAATAACATCTGTGAAAGGTCATTCTTCAATAATCATTCTTAATTGACATTACGTAATAAACAGTTTAGAAGTATTGTGGACTTTTTAAAAAGATTAACTAACTTTCTAAACTATTTTTCATGTTCTTTCTGAGAAGTTTTAGACACATGTTTTAAAGTTATGGATTTTGGCAATAGTTTTACTTTAGGACTAAACAGCACAACAATAACAAACAGTATCAATAGCAACAAAGCCATTTCTGCCTGTGTATAATGCTGTAATTTAATTATCTATAAATTAGACATGTTATGTAAGTCTTAGAGAAAAACAGAAAGACACATTTTGTTATCCCTGCTGTTGTACCAGTTTTGAGCTATAAATTTAACATGAAATTGCATATTATGCCAATTCAGCATATATTTGTATGCATTTACTCTACTGTATAATATCAAATGAAACAGCACCTGAAACAACTGCAGTTGCTTACAGGATGTGAACAATTTCACATGATTCATTTCTGGTCTCGGTTTAGGCTGAGTGTTAGCTAAATCTATATTCTATATAAGTAACAGTAACACTGAGTTTAGTTTTAAGAAGTTCAGTTTCATTTTTAGTTGTAAAGTAAATTCACCTTTGTTGAATTTTACACAATTTGATGGAATTTTGTTATGAAATTGAAATGCGTAAATCTTAAAAATAGGCTTAAATATTTTTTAATTGAGTGTGGAAGCTCACAGCATTTTTTATTGCTGAGGGTTTCATGTATGTCATTGCGCACTTTCATCTATAACACTTTACAATAAGGTTCCATTTGTTAAATTAGGTAATGCATTATGTATCATGAACTAACAATGAGCAATATATTTTTTTACAGCATTTATTAATCTTAGTTAAAATTAGTTAATAAATTTTGTTTTCATTGTTAGTTCATGTTAGTTCATAGTGCATTAACTAATGTTAACAAATACAACTTTTGACTTCAGAAATTTGTTAGCAGTATATGTTGAAACTATCATTGTCACGTCTAGATGTGTTCTGTTCATGTTTTTTCATGTCTTTTATTTTCAAGTTTAGTTCCTGTTCCTGTCATGTCATGTGATTTCCTGTTCTCTCATGTGCTCTTGTCATGTGTTTTCCCCTTTTCCTGTGTCTTGTTTCCATTGGTTCATTGTTTGATTACTTTGTTATCAGTTCTAGTTTGTCACTGGTTTAGGTTTATTAGTCTTGCTATATTGTTTATAGTTCTGTCTGTTCATTGGTTGTCTTGTTACCCATGTCTGTGTATTTAAGCCCTCATGTTTGCCATTGTCTCTCATCAGGTATTGTGTTTGTAATGTTGTCCAAGCCAAGCCAAGCCAAGCCAAATGTTAAGTCTAGTTCACGTTTATAATTAGGGTTATTGGATTTCACTATTGTAAATAAAACCGCACTTGGGTTCATCACTTCTCCATCGTCTTCGTCATTGCCAGTGCCAGCAGCAACATTACAATCATTAACCATTTTTTTTTTTTTAACGTGTGTATATAGGTTTAGTTAAAAAAATTTTTTTACGTAAGTTAGATCTAGCAAAGTTTCAAAAGATGAGCTAATACAGTCTAGTGCTCTGCTAGACTGAACTTCTCAAAAGAATACGAGATTCTTACTCAACCAACATGAAGAGTATCCTGAAGGACAATAGACAACTTCGTAAGTTTAAAAGTACAATTATTTTAACAATGACACTATACATTTTTAGAACAAGAAAAAATGTATAGGTTAAGGTAAAGATTAAATTTTGTGTGTGTGTGTGACAGAATTTCAGGACCCTGAAGCTGGTCTGATAGATAGATGAGGAGCCCCATCTGACTTCCATCCCCTTAAAATAATCTGCCTGCCAATCATAATACTAGTCAAGACCCAATTTTTTATGTGTTTGTCCCCCAAATTTATGACCACCCATCGCCCAGAATACAGAGTCTGGGGCAAAACAAAATTAGAGTGCCCAAAATGTCACATATGAAACTCTGAACCTTCAACCAAAACTTTTGGATCTTAACAATACACTGATGCCTCATGACCTTTTCCAAAAGCAGTAATCATCTCTCCCAGAGTATCTGCCATTTTAGGGGGGTGTATGCTACTCCCTAAAACAATACAGAGCAGGTGGCGCAGCTGTAAATACCTATAGAATTAAGATCTGGGAATTCCAAAATGTTGAACCAAATTTTCAAAAGATCTCAACACTCCACTCTCATATAGGTCACTGAGTGTAGTAACCCCCCTCACAATCCAGTCTGACCAGCAGAAGGGGGACTTATTAATACATCATTTAGTGTTCAGCCATATGTTTGAGGTAACATTTAAATAAATATCCGAATTAAACACTCTGGACACTTTTGTCCATACCGAGTGCAAATGCAAGATAACGGGGTGTAACTTAAACTCTGCGGTTAGTTTGATAGAAAGGCTTTGCAATGGCGAAATAGGGGTAAGAACTTCCTGTTTAATACAAAACCAGGGAGGGGCTCTCTCAGGTGGAAGTGACCAATGAGCCAAATGCCTGAGATCGAATGCATAATAATAAAATAAAATCTTGGGTAGGCCTAGCCCACCTTTGTCAATCGGCCTATGCAACTTACTGAAATGTAGTCTGGGATGTTTACCATTCTAAATGAAGGACTTCGCTGTGCTATCAAATTGCTTGAAATAAAACTGTGGGACATCCAAGGGAGAGACTGTAGCAGGTAGTAATTTTGGAATACAATTTATTTTAATAACATTAATCTTCCCAATCATAGATAAATGTAATGAAGCCCACCTGTCCACATCGCTCGAAAACCTGTTTATTAAGGGGTCAAAATTGTTTAAAAAATTTTACAAAATTAAAAAATGCCAAATACTTAATGCCCTGTTTGGGCCACTGGAAGGTGCCCGGCTGGAAAGCCGTTACCTGGGCAGTACACTGTCAGAGCCAAAGCTTCAGACTTAGACCAACTGACTTTGTATCCTGAGAACTTAAACGAATTAATAATTCTGTGGAGGTAAGGCATAGACCTAGTAGGGTCGGAGACAAATAATAAAATATTATCTGCGTAAAACAAAAGCTTATGCGCCATACCTCCTGCCACCACCCCTGGAAAATCATCCTCCTTTCTTATTGTGGCTGCTAATGGTTCCAGGGCCAGACATAACAATAAGGGGGAAAGAGGGCAACCCTGACGGGTGCCCCTATCCAGAGTAAAATAATCTGAAATTAATCCATTTTTTTGTACCGCCGCTACCGTGTGTCTGTAAAGTAACTTAATCCATCAAACAAAAGTTTCCCGAACCCATATATTTCCAAAATCTTAAAAATATAATCCCATTCTACCATCTCAAAAGCCTTTTCGCCATCAAGTGAGATGGCAGCGACTGGAGTCTGATCATTCATCACTGACCACATGATATTGATGAAACACCTAATGTTATCAGAAGAGTTGCGGCCCCGAATAAACCCCATCTGATCTATATGTATAAGAGATGTCATAACTTTACTTAATTGGTTAGCCAGAATTTTTTACAATATCTTTACGTCTAGCTGGATCAGGGAATTTGGATGGTAACTCTTACACTCGCTTGGATCTTTGTACTTTTTAAGAATCAGACTGATCCGGGCTTGCATCATGGTTGATGGAAGCTTTCCATTCTTTAATGATTCCGTATAAACTTCTAACAAAAGTGGAGCCAGTTCTGTAGCATAAGATCTAAATAATTCAGCGGCAAAGCCATCTGGCCCTGGAGCCTTGCCTGTAGGCAAGGCCTTAATTACCTCGCCAAGCTCCTCCAAGGTTATCTCAGAATCAAGATAATTTTTTTGCTCGAACATCAGTTTAGGGCGTTCTAATGGTTCCATAAAGTTCCTAATATCTTCATCAGTAGACGAAGACGTGAAACTATAAAGATCTAGATAAAATTCTTTTAAAGCATTATTAATATCAATGGCCGAGGTAAATATTTAACCACCAGCAGATTTCACTGAGGGAATAGTAGAAAAAGACTCTCATTGCTTTATGTATCTAGCCAAAAGCTTCCCTGCTTTGTCCCCCGACTCAAAGTATGACTGTCTTGCCTGAATAGCCAAAACTCCACCTTCCGCGACAAAATAGTATTATATCTGTATTTCAATCGGGTCAGTTCTCTGAGGCCATCAGACGACATTCAGCGCTTTAGCTCTGCCTCTGCACTTTTAATATTCCCTTCCAACTCCACGAGTTCTCGTGCTTTGGATTTTTTGATGAATGAGGCATACTGTATGATCCGGCCCCTAAGAACCACCTAAGCATCTCCCAAGCCACACCCACAGAGGATACTGAGAACCAGTTGGTCTCCATATAAACATTAACTTCAGACTTTAACATTTGTTGAAATTCAGGATTTTGCAAAAGGGATACATTAAAGTGCCAACTATATGATTTCTTTTTCTCTGTATGTTGCAACACCTGTAAACTCACCAGGGTGTGATCTGATACTAAGATGTTTCCAATTGAGCAATCAAAAACAGATGAAATGAGGGACTTAGATATAAAAAAAATAATAATAATAATCTATTCTAGAATAAATCTTATGGACTGATGAAAAAATGTTATAGTCCCTACCAGATGGGTATAAAAGTCTCCAAATATCTGTAAGGCCAAGATTTGTACACATCCTGTGAAGTGTCAATGTTGCTCTAGGGGGCTTGCACACTTTTGCTTCACTATGATCAATGACTGAATCCATCAATAGATTGATTATTATATCATGAGGGGTGCCAGCGGCTTGCAACATCCCTTCAAGATCTATAAAAAAGCCCTGAACATCAGCATTAGGTGCATAAATATTAGCCAAAATAAGACTTTGCCCCTGAATTTCTGCTAAAACAATAATGACTCTTCCTAATTTATCTTTAATCTGTTTGAGACATTTGAATTGTAGATGTTTACTTATCAATGTAATGACTCCCCTGCTCTTACTTGAGCCAGCACTAAAGAAAACATGCCCACCCCACATCTTCCCAAATTTTTCAGCTTCCTGCGAGGAAAGATGTGTTTCTTGAAGAAACATTGTATCATATTTCTTACGTTTAAGAAAAGAAATAACCTTCCTTCTTTTTATGGGGTGCCCCAGCCCATTCACATTCCACGTGGAGAGAGACAATCCACTCATATTAACATTTGACATTTTAGAGAAATTAAATTGTGTGTCAAAAATAAAATTATAAAGACCACATTCCACATTGGTGCAACAATCATCCCCCAAACTTTCCCCAGAACAGAAAAAAACTGAAAAAAGAAAAACGTGCTCATTAACCGCGCACGACAGCGGCAACTGGCGTCCATCCCTCTAAACTCAAACAGTCAATGTATGCCTACGAGAGCACCCATGACAACTTTGCCGTCAGGTTGCTCAAGTCCGATGTTTCTATACAAAATTTGTAATACAGAATTGCACAACAGAAGATAATCTATAAAACAAACTCCAGCCCATAAGTGGAATAAACACAAAAAAACGTGTAGATTCATCCACTTAATTGTCTCAAAAGTGTGTGCCTCCACAAATCCAGCCACTAGCGAATAAAGAACGGGCCGTTCAGTTCTACGGGCAGACAAACTCACTCTAAAGTCCTGCAAGAAATATTGCACAAAACCAACTCCAGCCAACAGGAGGCATAATCATCCAAATTGAGCAGATTCATCCACAAGCTGTCCTGAAGAAATGATATTACCCAAAACAAACTCCAGTCGCTAGGCAGAACCAGTACAAAACTAAATGAATAAGGCGCCCAGCTTCCTCGGACAGTCGAGTGTGTATACAGCGAGACAGGTCCACTAGGCGGCAACATGAAAATCACCAAATGGCTTAATCACACCAATGTCTTTATGAAAGACAATGCTTGCTGTGGGCATGTAAATATTTTACGGCCATCCTTAGTATCTATTGTCAGATTGGCCGGAAACATCAGAGCAAAAGTGATCTTCCGCTGATGTTGAATCGATCACGTTTCTCTCTTGTCAAATTCGCAAAGTCTGGGAACAAGGAAATGCTGTGGTTCTTCCAAGAGAGCTTTCATTTACTCCTCGCCTCGCGTAACACGAGATCTTTATCAGATGATCTCATGAATTTGGCCAGAACTGATCAGGGCCTGTCTCCCTCCGCGGACCTCTGAGCTTGCTCGATTTCCAGCTTATGGCCTGTTATGTCGAACAGACTCGGGAAGAGCTCGTCTAGGAATTTCACCATATTTCAGCCTTCTTCATGCTCAGGAATTCCAACAATTCAGACGTTGTTTCGCCGACTACGAGAATACGCCGATTCTCAAGGTCTTCCAATTTTTCCAAATCACGTTCCAAGTCTGCCTTGGTCACTAGCGGATTAGCAGCTAATTCCATTTCCGTCTCTTGACATCTGACAATCTTGTAACCAACTCAGAGAATTTCATCTCCATGGAAGTGATCGATCGACGTATTACAGCAAGATCCTCCAAGTCTGCAACAACCTTCGTCAGCATTGCTGACACATTCATCAATTCACGCCGGATTTCTTTCAGTTCACCGTACGAATTGAGTCCGGGGCTTTTGGCCTGCTGCTGAGGGGAATCAGCTTGAGCATGTAAGTGTCTTTTAATATCTCCAGATCTTCTTCGAACAGTTAAGAATCAGGGTGTATAGACACAAATATTATTAAAACTAGCAAACTGTGCAGAGCTCGCCAGTCACACGTCCGCTCCTCGCATGGCGTCACGCAACTCCAATATTTACTATTCTTAATCAATATTCTTCATTGTGTTATAGGACCTAAAGGATCTCTGTAGCATGCAGGAATGCGTGAAGTTTATCACTCAGTGGAAACGGCAGGTAGAACATGTCTGCAAGGTAATATATAGACAGACCTGTAATCCTTGAAGACAAACTGCCTATGTGTCAATGTTTGGCTGGTGGTATCTTTTGCTTTCATTAACAGTTAAAATACCCATAGCAAAATCTGCCATTACTTCTAATGTTTGCAACCCAAACTTTACTAATGCAAAGTAATTTGTCATTATTATGAGCACATATGTGTACAGGTGATGTACATACATGTGGTGATTTAAAAATAGTGTTTTATTACATTGTGGGCATACAGAACCACAAAACTCCTAATTCAATTTATCGGCCCTCGTAGGAGCAAATAAAATTATGGTCAAATAAAATCAAATGGACAAAAATACAGCATGCATGTAGAAGTAAATACTCTAATTAAATTTTATTTACACCCACTGAGCACTTTATTAGGAACACTATGGTCTTTATAAAGTGCCCGAAGTGGTCTTCTGCTGTTGTAGCCCATCCGCCTCAAGGTTCGACGTGTTGTGTATTCTGAGATGCTATTCTGATCACTACAATTGTGCAGAGTGGTTATCTGAGTTACTGTAGCCTTTCTGTCAGCTCGAACCAGTCTGGGTCAACAAGGCGTTTCCGAACCAGTCCCCAGTTGTGGTAAAACTAAGACCAATCTGAATGGTCTTAGTTTTATTCAACCATTATGAAGCACATACTTGAATGGGCACAGGAGTTCAAGAAGGTTGGCATTGTGAGTTCAGAAAGCTGAATTGTTAGAGTTTGTAAATCTAGTCACGAGACTACAGCAGCCCTAGTGTTCAAACTATGAATTACTCATGGCAATAAAATTTAGCCAAGGATTCAATTAAAAAATTGTTTTTACTGTAAAACCATTTCCCAAACAACTGAAAGTACAGCCGCATGCATTATTTTCATTAAAGGGATTGTACACCCCAAAATGAAAATTCTCTCATCATTTACTCACACTAATGCCATCCCAGATGTGTATGACTTCCTTTCTTCTGCTGAACACAAACAAAGATTTTTAGAAAAATATTTCAGCTCTTTAGGTCCATACAATGCAAGAGAATGGGTACCAAAATTTTGAAAGTGTGGGTGAGAAACAGATAAATATTTAAGTCCTTTTTTACTATCAATCTCTACTTTCACTTTCACTTTCTTCTTTTGTTTTTGGTGATTTGCATTCTTCATGCATATCGCCACCCATTGGGTAGGGAGGATAATTTAGAGTGTAAAAAAAGGACTTAAATATTGATCTGTTTGTCACCCACACTTATATCGCTTCTGAACTAACCACTGGAGTCTTATAGATTACTTACGTTATGGTGCATTTATGGGCATTTTGTAGCTTAAAAATCTTGCACTTGCATTGTTAGGACCTACAGAGCTGAAATATTCTTCTAAAAATCTTTGTTTGTGTTCAGAAGAAGATAGAAAGTCATACACATCTGGGATGGTATGAGGGTGAGTAAATGATGAGAGAATTTTCATTTTTTTGGGTGAACTCTCCCTTTAAAGTCATTGCCTTGGTTGTATCAGTCTATATTTTCACTCCCACTTAAAGTTTTTCAGTGAGAGCCCATGGCGCCAAGAAACAGATGCATGTTGGGAGCAAAAAGAGAACACGTTCGACTCTTCCCAACAGAAGATCATGGAATGGGCTAAAGAGTTACAGGCCGTGTCAGAGGTGAGGACAGTGGGTGTGACCCCATGGAACATATGTTGTAATGTATGCATACTGATAACCATTTGTGTGTGCTTGTATATTTGTGCAGTGCTGTGGTGTGATGAGAGAAGAATTAGCCCAGTTTCTGAGGCAGCTGGAACTGAAGAAGAAGAAAATTCTGACTTTGTTGCCTTTTCTAGAGTTCATAACTTGGTCTCTGCTGAAGGAGGACAGCAAGGTTAAACTGAGCCCATTATAGATAAGAGACAAATAAACTTCAACATTTTATAATCTGAACATCCAGCTAAAATTCATAGATTAAGCTACCTCAGATCCATGGTGATCAGTGTTGGGTGTAATCTGATTGAAAAGTAATTAGTTACTGTAATCTAATTACTCTTTAATCAAAAAAGTAGTGTTATGCATTAAAATTGTAATTCTTGTAATCAGATTACAGTTACCAACTTTAATTCAAGTTAATTACATTTAAACACATTATTTCGGTTATACATTTCTAAAGTAATATTATTTACACTGGCGGCCAAAAGTTTGGAAGAATGCACAGATTTTTTTCTTATGGAAAGAAATTGGTACTTTTATTCACCAAAGTGGCATTCAACTGATCACAATGTATAGTCAGGACATTAATAACGTGAAAAATTACTATTACAATTTGAAAAAATGTTCAGAACTTCTTAAACTACTTCAAAGAGTTCTCATCAAAAATTCCTCCACATGCAGTAATGACAGCTTTGCAGATCCTTGGCATTCTAGCTGTTAGTTTGTCCAGATACTCGGGTAGGGTTAGAGTTAAGGTTAGGGTTAGGTGTTGGAGGTGATGGCTGCTGGAAATGGGGCCTGTCTAGATTTGATCAAAAATGAATTTTTTCAAATAGTAATGGTGTTGTTTTTTACATCAGTAATGTCCTAACCATACTTTGTGATCAGCTGAATGCCACTTTGGTGAATTAAAGAACCAGTTTCCTTCCAAAACAGCAAAATCTGTACATTATTCCAAATTTTCGGCCACCAGTGTATGTAAAATAGATTTTAAACAAATTATGTTCATATGTACATCTGTTTGTGTTTCTGTGGCAGCTGAAGAGACAACCACAATACAAATTCAAAATAATGTCTATATTTTCTCCGTTTTCAGAGCGGGAAAAACAAACTTTTCTGTGAAAATTGTTTTGGAAAGTAACTTGAAAAGTACACTACAATTGTACAGAGTGGTTATCTGAATTATCTTTCTGTTAAGAAAGATTTACCTTTTCACCTGTCCAACCTCTTTTTATCCGACATCACACTGAACCCCATGACTAACCACTCATGGTTACAGCTCTCAGAGGACAGGAAGAAGGTCCAGGAAGCTCTGAATGAAATCAAAGTGTCATTCAGCATCCAACACTTTGACAGCTGGCCTTGTGTTCTGGGCTGGGAAGGGCTTTCCTCTGGTCATCACTACTGGGAAGTTGATATAGCCAACAACAGCTACTGGCGTATCGAAGTAACCACTGCCTCCTCCAAAAGACATGGCCGCTTTGCCATTAACCCATCAGAGGGCTTCTGGGCAATATGGAGAAGCACATGGTAGTTTTATGCATGCACCAAACAGGAGACTGAACTACCCATGTCACTTGTGCCCAGAAAGCTGGGAGTCTACCTGGACTATGAGGAAGGACAGGTGTCTTTCTACAATGTAGACACTCTTCACAGTCACATATCTTCACATTTACTGCAAGTTTCTGTGAGAAGTTATATCCTCTCTTTGCACTACTGGATGGACGCATACTTATCACATTGTCCTCTTCAGATGTCAAGCCAGAAATGTATAAATAAATGACCTCTCTCTAGATTTACATACAATCAGTTTAACAATTGTCCTCATAAAGATCAGGTGAAGAGAGTTAAGTTGCCCTTTTGTACAGACCTGAGACAACACAGGAGTGCGTTTAGATATTGCACCACGCCTGACAAATGTATTGGCTCAAATCTACCAAATGATCTGACCTATCAAAAGTTTTTGTCAGGTTTATCTTTGGATGATTTTTTCTTGATTTGTTTTTTTTTTTTTCTTGAGACAGAAAATAAGAAAGAGAGAAATTAGATTATAACCCATAACATTCTTGTGAAAAAAAAAAAAAAGTAAAGTAATTCCCTATAGCACCATTTTGTGGCCAATTCTCTCTAAATTTGGTAATTACATGGCAAAGAAAAGGCATGCCAAATTTCAACCTTCTCATTCAAAAGGTTGCGAAGTTATGATGTACAAAATTTGGTGGGCATCCTTAGAGTGTTCTGATGTCTACATGTACCACGTTTAAAGTCTGAACTTTGTGTTCAGAAGATATAGGTCAATTAGTCATTTTTTACATGTATTATTCAGTACATGGCCATAAGTATGTGCACACCCCTTTGTTAGCAATGTGTTTGGCAACAGTTTAGGGAGGGCTCTTTTTTGCTCCAGCATGACAATGCCCCGTGCACACAGCAAGTTCATTTAGAAATGGTTTACTGGGTCTGGTATAGAAATGGTTTACTGGGTCTGCTGCTGGCCAGCACAAACCCCATACTTGAACCCCTACTGAATACCTTTTGGGTGATTGGCATGCCGACTGTGAGCCAAGCCCCATCACCCAACAACAGTGTGACCTCACTCATTCTTGTGTCTGAATAAGAGGAAATTCCTGCAGCCATGTTCCAACATCTAATGGAAAGTCTTCCCAAAGGAGCGGAAGCCATCAAGGAGGTCCAACTCTCTATTAATGCCCATGGTTTGGAAATTAAATGCTCAGTAAGCAAATGTGGTTGTGGTGTTTGGTTAGCTGCATACATTTGGCTATAAGGTGTTACATATTTAAAAAGGGACTTTTTTTTCCCAACCCATATGGCTCTGGATTTTCTACAAACATTTGCCCTTTAACTTACATAATATTACATTAAGCATGTTTGGTTATGATTCTTATTTGCATGCAATGAATTACCATCAGTTTGTGTTCTCCATTACCTAAAACAGTGAAAACTTCACTGTGCCCTAATGGTCGCACAAAAAAAGCAAAGACACATTTTTTCTTTTCAAAAGAATTTGTATTGAACTTCTGGATTTTTTGTTTCTTAAAAATATACCCCAAGGTACAAACATGAATAAATGCATGTGTAATGGTAACTATGTGTGTATAATTAAACAGGAATGAAAAAACAAACAATAACAATAGTATAAAAATAGAAAAAAATCTATAGCAAGATAGTACAGTATAGTACTGTATTTTTATCAAGATTAACAGGAGGGACTTTAAAATGGGCCCTGAGTATAACAATAAAATTTGCTCATATTTAGGCATATAACCGATAACCACTTACAAAAGTCAATTGTCAAAAACATTTGTTCATGTTCTATATTAATATTCAAAACAACAACTAGGTTTATCAATATCTACTTCAAATGGCAGGATGTTAGTGGTTGCACACAATTTTTAGACAATAACAGTTAATGAAGTCAATTCATGGCATTCAAGTGGTTTTGCAAACAATTACAGATTGTGCATGCTACACCATAAACTGCCTCAAAGTTTTAGAAATAACAGCCTGTGATGAATATTAATATAAATGAACTAAACAAGTCTCAAAATATTGAATTTGATTTCACTTTGTGTTTAAAAAAAACAAAAATGTATTACAGTTGGCTTTTAACTACTTCTAATGGTTGCATTTAATTAATACATTTTCCTATAAAACAAAGTATGAAAACAGATTACAAAATATTGGCATAAATTGGTAATTTTCAACAAAATGACCATTAAATCCAAATTCATTGACTTGATAGTCCTTAAATTTTGAAAAACCCTACCAGATTACAGATACTAAGTATTGGGAGGTAAGTGACCTGCACTGACCTACAACAGGATACATCCCACACACACTGTAATGAATGAATGAGTACACAGACAAGCCTCTTTATCTCATTACAGTGCCCCTGTACATTACAGAAAGATTCACTCATCAGTTCTGCAAAATGATGGACCAGTGTTGCTCCTTCAGTGGAGACATAACACAATACACCATCAGCATCCTGCTGTTACTAGCCACACTGGAACACTGCTTTTCTGGCTAAACTGACTTACAATAAAGGTTCTGGTGGAGTGAGCAAGATGAACAATAATTATGTTTTCATCTAAGTTGCAAAATGTACGAGAAAAAAAAGCGTATAAGCTTTTTATGCACATTTTGGGGATTTTATTCGCATCTTATTGTTTCCAGCCAGCAGTTTTAATGCGATATCCCAAAATCTGCATTAAAATGAAAACCCAGCTAATGATATATATAGGTCTGGGGGATCATATAGGTCTACTGTAAAGCAGGACACAAGCAGTTTGCAATTAACCAAAAGGCAGATTGCAATAACAAACAAAGGCAGAAGGAAGACAGTGGGGATCTCCCCTCCCCCATTTCTTTCTCTCTCAGCATCCCTCCATCTCAATCAGAATCACTCTTCTCATCCTTCACCATCAGTTTCTTTCCTCGTTTGGGCTCAGGAGCCTGGCCATCCTTCTCTTTCTTGGTCTTGGAGACACTGAAGATCAAGTAAAGAATGTAGAAATGTAAAGTTTTAAATCAGCTTTAAAACTGAAAAGCTCAATCTGTGAGAGTGGTTGTAGGATGACAACTCACACTTTCTGACGGTACTTGTCCAAGTCAGATGGAGGCACTATGTCACTCAATTCCAAACTGTCATTGATTTTTTTAAGCATTTCGAATCTCTCCTTACCACGGACCTGCATAAAAAAAAAAAGAGACTAATTTTACAGTCATGCTAACACAAACTAAAAGATGGAAAGTCAAAATGGACATTTCTCTCAAAATACTGTCATCATGTACTTACTTTCAATTAATTTCAAATCAAAAGTCTGTCTGTCTTTTGTGGAACATAAAAGTAGAAATTTTGAAGAATCACACGGGTCATTTTTTCTTCATCTGATTACAATGAACGAGTACTGAGAGTACTATTATACCATTAAAGTATAATAAATGTGGTCCGTTTGACTTGTGCACTACATTCTAAGTCTAAAGAAGTCACACAGTATGGTAGCTTAGTATGAGCTACAGACCAAAATTTAGGTTGTTTTTCAATAATAATCTAATTCTCCAGAGACCCTGACATTGAATCAGAGAGTTGAACTTATGGGGAGCTAGATAAGATTGTGTAAAGTGAAATCATTGAAAAACACGTTTCTCATCAATTCTATCGAATGGCTTCAAAGGACATGCGCATGACATATAGACTATTTTTATGGTGCTTTTCCCTCAACCAATACATTTTTCCAATGTATCCAATGTATCCTTTTTCCATGGAAAAAACAAAGTCATACATGTTCGGAACGAAATGAGGGTGAATACTAGGGATGTGCAAAACTACCAATTTTCATAAACAACTTGTGGTCCATTGTTTGAATGACTAGTGAACTAGACATTGTTAAGGATAATAATGTACAATATATGCTCCGTTATGGTCACGTGACACCGATCAGACGCGTTGCAGTGGGAAATACAGACGCTAAGTGCAGAACTTTAACATGGTAACTAACAGATATTCAACAAATAAAAAAGCTAAATAACTATAACATCTTATTGGCCAAAACTATCAAAGTAAGAAAAGTAAAAAATGAGACAGGCTCCAATAAAGAACGGCACAAAACATCCTGAACGCAGAATGAGACGTTTCAATGTAAACAGAGATTGGGAGTCTCCAGGCGATCCTTGCTGCACATTAGAAAGTGCAGAACTGCTAGATAATGATGCGGATACACATCTAGCTCACTATGACATTCATGAAAAATTAGAGATAGAAAGGCTGTTTTGTGCTATTCATATGCGTGCTTGCACACGTATGATCACCTGCAGAGTATAGATCTCCTCATCACTGCTGTTGCTCAGTTTAGCCTTCTTACTGCCCTCAGGGCGTGGAGTAGATGAGGATGACTCCTTAATGCCTGTCAGATAAAAGGTCAGGATAGCAGTCAGAGATTACAGTAGGATCATGGTGTTATGAAATAGGGCTGCAACTATCAACTATTCTGATAATCGACTAATCTAACAATTATCAGAACAATTAATCAACTATTTGAGGGATTACTATGGCAATGATTACTCTTAACCTACAATTCAGCTTGTGCCTCGAGTTAAGAGGATGTATTAAACATGTGGTTACTAAAAATAAAGAGGACAGAAGCATCTTTTAAAAATACCTCTCAAATGACCCTCATTGAATTACAGGAAAAAAATACTTGAGGATTTTTGAGAAGTTTAATTCTGTAAGAAATTCACTGCAAAAAAATCCTATTCTTATCAGGTGTTTTTGTCTTGTTTTCCCATTTAAAAATATCCAACCATCCTTTAAACAATATACATTTACCTGAGAAGCAGCATATAAAATATTTAAAATTGTTTTAGGGAGTGTATCTTGAATATAACTGTATTTTGTATACAAGACTATTTTTTTCCCACTTGTTAATACTTCTGCCAGTGCATTAAGAAAAATACCCTTATATACAAGATTACATTCAATATTCTCTGAAAACACATTCATATCTTCAGCAGTATAGCTCCTTAAGTACATGTACCTTGTTGTAAAGTTGGAGTTTTAGAAATGTATATTGGAAAAAAGACTTATTAAAAACATTGCAGTGTATAATGGGCTAAGCCTACCCTCTCACCTTTTTGTTCACTTGATTTCGATCCATCTTTAACTCACATAAAACAAACTCTCTTCTTAACAGAGCTGCGTATCGTCAATTTCTTCAAGACAAGATACACATCGCAACACATATATTATGATTCAATACGCCGTGAGTCATCATATCATCTGAAGCTACGACAAGTGTGCGCGAGAGAAAAGCATCTCCGTGCGACAGAGTGCATAAGCCAGGAGAAGTTTCAATCTCTCTCCCTCAGACTGGGTCACTTCATGTGACTCATAAACTTGACGGTATAGAGAAATGCCAGTTTTGGAGTTTGTACACACTTACGTTCATTCTTTAAAATTTGAACTTTAATAAAGGATCCATTAAAGATATATCTCCAGTGATTCCTTAAAAGGCGCTCTGCAAGTTTAGCTCCAGCAGAATGCCAGCACCACTTTATTTCACAACACTGATTCTGTATTTACTTATTTTGTAATTTTGTACACCGCAATTCTCTTATACTTTGCAATCTACATCACCTCAAGCTGTTTGGAATGCGTCTGGACTGTGAACTGTCTTTTTCCTCCCTGCCCACCTCTATCAACTGCAGTAACTCTGCAACAATCCTGTGCATCAAAGTTTCATATGATCTCACGTTACATTAAGAGAGATCAAATGACTATTCAACAAAGAAAATTAGTTGATAATTTTTTTTGTCATCATTGACGATAATGTTGATTAATCGTTTCAGCCCTATTATGTAACACTAAACTCAGTCATACACATGTACAATCCAAAGTTAACGATACTCATAGCCTTTAATTTAGAGAGGAGCCCTATGCAGAATACCACAGCACACAAGCATACACATTCAAACTTACTTCGTTTAGATGGGGTCTTGCCCGTGGTTTTGGCCTCCTGCTCTTTTCTGAAGTTGCTCTCTTCAGTTTTTCGGTCTCGACCTGGGCACGCGCACACACGCACCTCAAAAGACCTACGGCCCAACAACTGACCACTGTGGGTCAAAAGCAAAAGCAGATGTGATTATCCTTGGCCTTCAAATAGCTCTGAAATACACTTCTAGAGGACTCAAACACACAGTACTTACTCCTGAGTCTCCAGCGTGATAATAGTGAGGATTGGTCGGCGGTTCATCCCACCCATGCAGCTGCTGTTGCACATGTAATTATAAAGGACAGTGGTGCACTCTGCTCCCACCTACATAAAACAAGAGAAAAGAGAGAGGAGAGAGAAATGGGTGACGTGCTGCTCTGTGTTCACACAGGGGTTAATGATACAAAGCTCAAATGATACACTGTTTTTAGAGGTCACGGAACGGTACATGTGCACTGTGAAAAAGTGCTGCAGTTTTATACAATCATGCAATTCCAAACATTTGTATCTGCAAGAAGTTATTATACAGGTCTAAAAACAGGACACAGTATCACAGAAAAGGAAATGACAGCGTCTCACCAGATTTGTAATGAGGAACACAGCAAAGTGTCAAATACACACACTGATAACTGCTGACACTGCAGCGCACTTGCGTGTGCACTATGTACACTGTGTGTTCCGCAAAAATAAAAGCTCATGGTAAAATAAATGACAAACACATTACTATTGTATAAATCAAATCTAATCCTCAAAATGACAGCAATCATTTTTCAGCATTATATTATAATAATGAACTTGACTGGATTCCACAATAATAATTCAGTATTATATAATATTAAACTGGGCTGAATGTAAGTGAGGTAGGGCAGAAACGATTAGTTGACGTTATCGACAACGTCGACAATACAAAAATAAAAAAAACAGCTTCAGGTGATGTAGATCGCAAAGTATGAGGGAATAATACAAAATAAATACAGAAGCACTCTCGTTGTGGAATAAGCAGAGCCAGAGCTGCCGCTCCACTGAAGCAAAACTTGCGCATCGAGTGTCTTTAAAGGAAACACCCAGGCATTACATCTTTAATGCAGTTATATTTAATGCGTTATAGCTTTATTAAAGTTCAAACAATAAGGAAGCAGGTCATGTAAATAACTATAAACTCCGAAACTGGCATTTCTCTGTGCGGTCAGCGCCTCTATGAGTTGCACGAAGTGTCCCTAAGGGGGAGAGCTTGAAACTGCACCCAGCTGATGCACAACCTGTCACGGGGACGCGCGTTCCTCAAGCACCGCGCACATGCTGCAGCTAGATTATAAAGCGATGACTCGTGACTTACTGAATCTTAATATATGTGTCACTGTGCATTTCTTATCGTGAAGAAAATTGGCAATACGCAGCTTTATTAATAAGAGAGAGTTTGTTTTTTTTGAGGTAAAGATGGATTGAAATGAACCAAAAGATGAGTCTTCGCTCCATTATACACTGCAACAAAATAAATATTTGATTTGTTTTTGTTTTGGCTTGTTTTCCAAAAATAATATATAAAACTCATTTAAAACAACGTACATTTACTTTAACAGCTATACTGCAAAATAAAATAAAAATTATCTGAGAATGTTGAATATAATATTAAAAATACAAATATTTTAAAATACCTTTTTAAAAACAAAATCTGCATCTGGCCCTAGGTGGCGCTATAATACACACTTTTACGCATCTGCAACTGCTACAATACAAATTTGTAGCTTCTCTGAATCCACCAGTGCCCCACAATGATACGGTCACTTGAATTTCCATTTCCGCAAGAAACTTTTTTTTAAACTCATCATAGGCGTTTGCCCGATTCTCACAAAACGTGTATATATCATCTACAGACCCTCCTGACAAAAAGTTAGCAAATGAATTTGACACGTCGAATCGTTTCAAAGATATAAGCAAATATGTTTTGGGCGTGGCCTATAATGACTAATTAGCCTGTATCTTGTGTGCAATTTTCAAACTTAACTAAATTTGTACATATGGACAAGAGAATACTCTAAGGTAACATAACGAGTTTCGTTCATTTTTGATGATAGGGGGCGCAATAAATTAAGACGATTCTATTTTTGCAACTGTGCTCAAAGCAGGTGAAATGTCACACCAAAATAGCTGTCCAAAGCATCCACAGGATTTTTTCTGTTAAATTTGTTTGTTTTGGTCATCTCGCCATATGTGCTTGGCCCCTGACAATAGTCGCTTGCGGCTATATTTAGACTTGCTTTTAGAGAATAGATCTTGAACTTAAGTACATTTTGTCTTTACTGCACTTGCAGAAGTATAACAAAGTGAAAAAAATACACTTATATTTAAGATACATTCTCTTTAAGCAAGCCTAAATATCTTATGTTGCTTCTCAAGTAAATGTACAGTGCATCCGTAAAGTATTCACAGCGCTTAACTTTTTCCACATTTTGTTATGTTACAGCCTTATTCCAAAATGGATTAAATTCATTATTTTCCTCAAAATTCTACAAACAATACCCCATAATGACAACGTGAAAGAAGTTTGTTTGAAATCTTTGCAAATTTATTAAAAAAAAAAAAAAAAAAAAAAAAAAAAAAAAATCACATTCATAAGTATTCACAGCCTTTGCTCAATACTTTGATGAAGCACCTTTGGCACCAATTACAGCCCCAAGTCTTTTTGAGTATGATGCTAAAAGCTTGGCACACCTATTTTTGGGCAGTTTCTCCCATTCTTCTTTGCAGGACCTCTCAAGCTCCATCAGGTTGGATGGGGAGCGTCGGTGCACAGCCATTTTCAGATCTCTCCAGAGATGTTCAATCGGGTTCAAGTCTGGGCTCTGGCTGGGCCACTCAAGGACATTCACAGAGTTGTCCCGTAGCCACTCCTTTGTTATCTTGGCGGTGTGCTTAGGGTCGTTGTCCTGTTGGAAGATGAACCTTCGCCCCAGTCTGAGGTCCAGAGCGCTCTGGAGCAGGTTTTCATCAAGGATGTCTCTGTACATTGCTGCATTCATCTTTCCCTCGATCCTGACTAGTCTCCCAGTTCCTGCTGCTGAAAAACATCCCCAGAGCATGATGCTGCCACCACCATGCTTCACTGTAGGGATGGTATTGGCCAGGTGATGAGCGGTGCCTAGTTTCCTCCAGACATGTCGCTTGCCATTCAGGCCAAAGAGTTCAAATTTTGTTTCTCATGGTCTGAGAGTCCTTCAGGTGCCTTTTGGCAAACTCCAGGCAGGCTGTCATGTGCCTTTTACTGAGGAGTGGCTTCCGTCTGGCCACTCTACCATACAGGCCTGATTGGTGGAGTGCTGCAGAGATAGTTTTTCTTCTGGAAGGTTCTCCTCTCTCCACAGAGAAATGCTGGAGCTCTGTCAGTGACCATCGGGTTCTTGGTCACCTCCCTGACTAAGGCCCTTCTCCCCCGATCGCTCAGTTTGGCCGGGTGGCCAGCTCTAGGAAGAGTCCTGGTGGTTCCAAACTTCTTCCATTTATGGATGATGGAGGCCACTGTGCTCACTGGGACCTTCAATGCTGCAGAAATTTTTCTGTACCCTTCCCCAGATCTGTGCCTCAATACAATCCTGTCTCGGAGGTCTACAGACAATTCCTTGGACTTCATGGCTTGGTTTGTGCTCTGACATGCACCGTTAACTATGGGACCTTATATAGACAGGTGTGCGCCTTTCCAAATCATGTCCAATCAACTGAATTTACCACAGGTGGACTCCAATCAAGTTGTAGAAACATCTCAAGGATGATCAGTGGAAACAGGATGCACCTGAGCTCAATTTTGAGTGTCATGGCAAAGGCTGTGAATACTTATGTACATGTGATTGTTTCGTATTTTTATTTTTAATAAATTTGCAAAGATTTCAAACAAACTTTGTCATTATGGGGTATTGTTTGTCGAATTTTGAGGAAAATAATGAATTTAATCCATTATGGAATAAGGTTGTAACATAACAAAATGTGGAAAAAGTGAAGTGCTGTGAATACTTTCGGATGCACTGTATCTTGTTTTAAGGATTTTTAGACAATTTTAAATGTAAAACAAGACAAAAACACTTGATAACAGGATTTTTTTGTAGTGATTTTGTTATTGAATTAAACTTAATAAAAAAGTTTTTTTCCTTTAATTCAGTGAATGTCATTTAGAGGTATTTTTAAAAGATGATTTTGTCCTCTGTATTGTTAGCAAGCATGTTTAATACAACCTATTAAGTCGGGCACAAGCTGAATAGTTAGTTAAGAGCTAATGATTAATCGTTGCAATAATTGCCGAATAGTCATTCTAATAATTGTTCGATTAAATCGAATGTAATCAAAATAATGGTTAGTTGCAGCCCAAAAGTGAGGACAGTTCACTCACAATTATTTTTTCTCAAAAATATATTTAGGTAAATAATGCTTATAATGCTTTATTAGGTTACTGTGTATAGTTGTATATGGGTGCATATAAATGAAAACAATTAAATATTATTCTTCTTTGTGGTCATTTAGTTATAAATTTGGTAAAATATGCCTTCATTATTTTTAACTAGATCTTAACTTCATCATTTCAACATTCTGAATCTACTTGACTACAATGGCTATTTAGTTGAAATCATGGTTCCTCTGAAAACAAAAACAAATAACTTTTAAACCATTTCAAAGCAAATACATAATTATGGATATATCTAATGTCATCAATTGGCTAAAACGAAGAGATTTTTTTTTTTTTAAGCCAACTTGCCCAACCCTAATCAGTGCATTCATTTTCTTGTGGATGGATTAATGAAAAAGCATTTTCTTGCATGAGAAGTCAAGTTCAGGCTGCAAATGTACATTTAAGGGGCTGTTTACATGACAACGTTTTCAACTAAAAACAGAAAACTTTTTATGCGTTTTGGCTGTTCGTTTACACGACAATGGCATTTTGGGGCCTGAAAACGTAAACTTTTGAAAACGGGTTTCAAAGTGCAAGTTTTTGAAAAGGATGCCGTTATCGTCTCCGTGTAAACATACAAAAATGCGAATTTGTGAAAACGATGATGTCATGCACACTTGTATTACGTATTACATAAAGAATGATGGATTGATAGGCATCAATCTGAGATGTATAATTATCAATATGAATACTGATGTCTGTGCAAATAACAATAATCAACTATTTATTCATTTGGAGTGCTTTGTATGGAGTGTGAACATTGTACAGTAGGTAGAACCTACGATTTGAAAATCTTGAAATTAATGTATGGATTCAGATGGGAAAAATTTATTTTGTATTTTAAATGTTATTTATTTACTTAATTTTACTTGATGTACCTTTACCCTGCAATTCATTCACCCACCGCTTATGTAAATAGCCTATAGACAGAGATGTGATGCCATGTACAGTATTCAATGATATGCTTAGAATATGAAAACATGAGGCAGTGAAAATGCATGTTAGATCCAGTGTACACAAGACCTCTCTCTCCGTCAGAAGATATCCATATATCAGAGTTCTCTCTGATATCCAAAACCAGTCAACATCAACAGCTTGTTATGTTAACTTACTCTCCTACCAGCCCAAGAGTCAGCAGGGGGAATACAGAAGAAGGCAGGAGATGAAGTGATGGTAAAAATGAGTAGAGTTTACTGAATAATCTGAAAAATTGTTCGATGCTTTCGCCATCTTCATTGTTTTATTCACCGCTCTGTGGAAGAATGCTTATGTGTGCAGGCGCGTAGTGTTTCTTTACAAAGTGACATCGCCAACTACTGGCCTGGCATGCATAATACAGCATTTTTAGACGTTTTTGCGGATCCGTGTGAACGGGGATCATTCTGACAATGTTGTCGTCTGTACGCAAAACTTTTCAAAAACGCAAAAGGAAAAACTTTCTGTTTTTAGTACATCGTTGTCGTGTAAACGTACCCTAAATCATCTCCACAGATCAATATACTCTGTATTTCAGTAACAATCATCTCAAAAATCTTTAGAAAGAATGCAAATCACTCCCAGGGTGGCCGTAAGTATTGAGCAAAGTAACAGGGGTTCCATTTATCATTCCTCGAACCAAAATAAACCTGCCCTCTTATCTGAATGCACCCGTCTTGTCAAAAATGGGCTTATGAGAAATCAAAATAACAACTCGTCTGGGTCTCGATTAATACGAAAAATAATTAATTTGTGTTAACCCCATTTTTCTCCGTTTCTCATGTTCAGTGTTACTCAGATACATAACGCAACAAAATATGTGCATTTACTTTTTTCATTTTAGATAGTATTTAACCATGTTTAATTTGGGTTTTAATCTATTCAAATTGAAGGAAACTACTTTTACTTTGTCAGTATTCAGTATGTTTGGTTAGTATGATATCTGATTTTGAAAGATGACAGGCACATTCCCTGGAAGAACAATTTCAATAACTGGCAGAAAAATAAGAACATATCAAACCTTTAGTGCTTCCATTGTAGGGGTCTCAACCAAACTAACCTGTAACACACTAGTGATGACATCTAGCCATGGAGGGAAAGCCTCCTCTCCTACAGTTAAGAGCAGGGCCTCCAGTTCACTGCCTTCATGAGAACTAAACTAAAGAAGATCCCTCTTTGCAGATGATAGTCCATTAATGGATCAAGTGTCTTACCTTATGCATTGCAACTAAACGAAAGAAGAAATAAGCAAAAAAAAGTTTTGGGATCTAAACAAATAAACAGCACAGAGTCAAAACTAGAATCTATATATTTGTTTCCATGCTCTGAAAGGCATGGATCTCCACCTGGAGTTACCTTCCGAATGCAAGCATCCCTAATATCAGTTGCTTTCAGTGTCCTTATCTCTTTTGCGGCTCGACAGTTTCCCAAGTGGAGCGTCCTTACCGTTTCCGATGGTGGCAGATCTTCCATGTCAAACCCTCTCTACACCATATCCTAAGTAGCTACTGTAGTTTTACCACCTTCCAAATCACCTGTTCCACCACGCGAGTGCATTTCCATTTGTTTGATGCAATGCATAGCTGATTCTCTGGTTTGTCTTGTTTAACTCCATTTTGATCTCATCCATCTGATGATTTTACTTTTTACAAAAGTTTTGTATTTCCTCCAGAATTTGCTCTAGGTTGATTTGTGTGTGGTCCAGGTTTTTTGGAATTTCAGATTGATGGCGATTAGCTTCTGGTTTCTGAACTAACGCATGAGCCATACATTGCTGTCTGCACTAAGTTTCAGGTACTTCTTAAGTAGTTTTCCTATTTCTCTCTCTGGTCTCCACTGTTGTCCCACTATTACTTGTCGATCTTTTCAATAATTATTTTGTTACTCAAAGTTTAGTGGGACTAATTTCCACTTTGTCGTAGGAGACAGTGAACTATGCTGCCATTCCTATGGTGGCCGGGACCGGAAGCCCATCCTCAATTTATATGTGAATTAACGAGTAATCGATTTACATCTTTTTTTTTTTTACTTGACTATGAAATTACTTGATAATCCCCATCCCCAATTTAGACTGACCTGTGGAGGTTCATAAGGCACAATTACACTGTGTCTGGAGGTGACATGATCTTCCTTGTAATCAGCACGAGAGTTTCCTTCCACTCGGATCAGGTGAGCAGCTGGAGCCAGTACTGAGCAGGATGTGTAAAAAGAAAAATAACTTGTTAATGGAACTCTATTTTTTGTATAGTTAGTGTTTTTATATAGACTTCCAGTGGTATACAATGGTGCTAGAGATTACAGAGAAAGTGTGCGTGTGTCCTAGGGATGTGCCCGAAGCCGAATACCTTATTCGGAAAGGCACGAATAATGACTTCAAAACGAATAACGGATTCATCCAAATAATATAAAAAATATTTGTATGACTGATTATCCAAAAAGCACAAGGATAAAGAAACATTTTAAATAAACATTTCCAAAATCACAAAGAATTTATGAATCTGTGCAGCCAATATTTCTAAAGTGTAAACCATATGAATGAAAATGCGCACGTTATGATTTCAGATCTATCTCAACTCCATTTGCGGTTTCTTTTAGTTGTGCGATTCTGGAGCTTGTCAAGTGTAACATTAATTAAGATACAACATCATATACAATTTCCACTTCTTGAAATGTCTATGCTAATGTATCACATGATTCACATGTGATTCCCATGTATTCATTTATATCCTAAACCGGAGCGCGATGTGCTGTGATGATTTCACATCGCAGCTCGTCTATCCATCTTTTAAAGTTGACCATATTTATATCCACATCAGCGATTAAGGTTATTAACTGGTTAAGACTTTATTCTGAAAAAAAAAAAAAAGTTTAAATGCCCCATAGTGTATTCATCTATTAGGAATATTCCTCCTTATATAAAACGAAGAATGAAAATGTTAAGTGTTCTTTAACTCTGGTAAGGTGCTATATAAAAGTAACATTATTATTATTATTTAGCTAAATAATGGAGTCCTATCGTAAAGATTCCTGGTAGACTTACGGGACTTTCACTTGTTTGTTGGCTATAGGCTATAGATTTTATTTTAATGTTTGAATTTGTATTTATTATTCACTGCAAAATGTGTACTTGACATTTCACATTTTACTTGACATCTCTTGTCTCCAGAATAATGTTGTTATATATGCAGACAAAAGAAACTTCTGTTGCATGCAGATATTAATATCTGAAATACCAGGAGAAACCACAACATATTCCACAGTTAATGTAGCCTACAAATTCAGCTTCAAATGGTAAAATAAAAAAAATTAAAATTGTTATAATAATAATTATTTTTATTATGATTATTAGGCTACTATTATGAAAAGGCATATACAAGGCATATTTTATTAATAGAAACTATAAATGTATTAATAGAAATCTTACAAATGGGCATTTCATTTAGCCCACACTCGGTTCCATCCGAATAGAGACAGATACAGATAATTTTGTCATATGACAGATACAAACACAGATAATGGCTTCGCTGTACACCCCTAGTGTGTCCATACCATCACTATCTGGGGTCCTCTCATGGTGAGGGCATCGGCGGACCACCTCAGCCACATACTCAGACTTTTTGTATATAGCTGTGGCTCTAAGCATCGCACCCCGAGGAGGGAGGGAGTCCACCACCATCTGAACAGGACAAGTTTTTGCCAACTGGCAAAAGATCTTATTCAGGTCTGGAGAGTACTGCATTCAGACAAACAGGGGAACAGAGAGAAACAGGAAAGGAGCTTTAAAACTATTCACTAGGTTACAGATCCATTTAAAAGATAGCTAGCTAGCCTTTGCATCACAAAATAGAACAACCTGAGAGATTTTCAGTGGTTTACAAGTTATCACACATACAGCAGTATTTGAACTCACACAAGTGTTAATGTAGCCTAACACGCAGTGGTTAAAAACTGTTTATGCACTCAGTGGAAAAAATATTAGTATGGCAATCACACAAATTAACAGAACATTCATATTCATGCTGATAAACACTTAAGACGGGTCGGGATGGATAACTAGTCATCAAACAATCCACTAGTCGATTTGTGCGGTTAACTATTTTATCTAGATTTTTTTTTAAGCAGAGGTGCTTTCAAGGGGATGAATATAAAAAGATAACGTATATGAGAAGGTTTTAGTGTGCTGACAGCATGCCAACAGTAACTGCAAGAATTCTAAAAACCTTTCCGATATGTTGCATCTCTAAATTGTAACAGTTATCAAAGCACTGATTATGAATGTCACATCACCAACAATAAACCTTACGGCAATTACTGGCGAAATTCAAATCACCTGTTATGAGCAATATTCCCAGTAGTAGAGTACACCGGGGCTAAATATATATAATATATATATATATATATATATATATATAAATTTAATGTTGCAGATTTATGCAGCTAATGAAAATCCCTGAAATTGTGGAGCAAGTCTTTATATTTTATCCCCTTTTCTCTCAATTTGGAATGCCCAATTCCCACTAATTAGTAGGTCCTCATGGTGGCGTGGTTACTCACCTCAATCCGGGTGGCAGAAGACAAGTCTCAGTTACCTCCACTTCTGAGACCGTCAATCCGCGCATCTTATCACGTGGCTCACTGTGCATAACACCGCGGAGACTCAGCACGTAGAGGCTCATGCTACTCTCCGCGATCCACGCACAATTTACCATGCGCCCCACTGAGAGCGAGAACCACTAATCGCGACCACGTGGAGATTACCCCATGTGACTCTACCCTCCCTAGCATCCGGGCCAATTTGGTTGCTTAGAGGACCTGGCTGGAGCACAGCACACCCTGGATTCAAACTCGTTACTCCAGGGGTGGTAGTCAGCGTCAATAATCGCTGAGCTACCCAAACCCCCTGGAATAAGTCATTTTAATCCAATACAATTTTTTCACGAATATCTCTTCACAGTCCGCTAGCTGTCCCTTCTGTGTGCGCTGAAAAACAGTCTGGTGTTTGTACACAGCCCTGGCTCTGTAAAGCGAATCAGACAGATCCACACAACTATATTCCAACCAATCAGCAACAGGGGGTAGTTGCCGTTATTTGTCTTTTGGTCAGCCAGCCCAGTTGTTAGTGTCGTTGCCTTGGCAATGCGCATGCACAAATTTGGGGGCGGAGCTTCTGAAGGCGCACTGAAGGGAGGGGTGTGTTTGTTTGGCTGTTGAGTTAAAAATCAACAGTCTTTCTCAGGAATCGCTTACTCCACCTTTAACATATTTATTTTAAAACAAAATACTTTTGTCATTTTAAGTTTTGTTGTCAATGTCATTAGATCAAAAAGTTTTTTAATAACTGTCCAATACGTGAAGTCAGTATTTGGGGTAAAAATCCCCCGTTACAGGGGCTAAAGGCCCCCCATAAAACAGATTGTTTTTTTGTTTTTTTAAGTGAGGGGGAATAGATTTGTTCAAAGTTGACTGATCCAATCACAATGAAGATTTGTTTATAGAATACTTGAAATGTTATAAAATGCCAAATGTGTTTGAAATTAACAGGAAATTGGGCACACTTTTCTGAAGTAGTTATTTTGTATATAGTAGTCATGTTTCATTTGTAACTCAAAGCATGTTTCTGTCTCAATTATTTGCCTGAGTTGACAAATTTTGCACTATGACATTTGCCCCAATATCTACATAGAATCACTATAACCCCCCTAGGGGCCTTTTACCCCAAGTGTGTGGGGGAAAAAGGCTCCCTCACCACCTTTTTTTTTGTAAAACTGAATTTTAATCAATACAACCTTCCAGTATTATTTATTTTCACACAAATGAAGTTGCTCCAATATTTAATAATAAAAAATAAAAAAAAATATATATATATATATATTTTTTTTTTATCTTGATACATTTTGTAAACAGAAAAAGGCAAATTTTCCTTAAGGTGTGCCTTTAGTCCCATTGTACCCATTGCATAAAATGTCATAATTATATAAGGCTTCCTTAAAACCAAATAGTCATTCAGGTAACTATTAACTACTCAGTCTGAAAATGTTCCCCCTAAATGTTAATCCCTAATTAACCCCTACAAAATGTAGCCATGGGTTATGCCAGAAAAACAAAAAATACTAATCAAGCCTATTTGGTTATGTCTAAGCAAAACCTAATTTTAAAATGGTTAAAAAACAAGATTGCCAAGCATCAACAAAAGTCTCAAAATTCAAATCACCACACAACTCACAGACCTTGAATATAACACACACTTATTAAATCCAGACAGAGATTATTCAATTTAATTTACAGTTTTTTTTTTTTTTTGTTTTTTTTTAAAGAGTTGAGCTTTTGAAATTCTATTTTTGTCTTACCCTCCAGGGCATATCCTGTCCTGCAGTTTCTCACAGGTTCTGAAACACACCAGTGTGACTACTTCTTACTACAACAATCTTTAAACTATAACTCTCTATCCTAAAACTCTAGACTTGTGTTATAGGACCCACTTCTCCCTCTGATTTTTACAATGAAAATTTTGGATGCCAAACGTTCCTGCTCTGATAGTTTAGTGGACAACAGTTTGAATTTGTATTTCAGGACACTCCCCTCCCCCACTTCTCTAAGAGGACAAGTTCAGACATGTTCAAACTCCACAGCTACTGCTCCTTTCTGAAGATTAGATAGTACAGCCTTGCACTGCACTCTATTTCACTGACTAAAGGATCTACAGTTATATTTCATGTTCAATTACAAAACTTAGAGACTTACTAAGCTAGATGTATGACTCATTACCAAGGTGAATGGCCCTTTAGCTCCTAATGTGAATGTAGAAGCATAATCTCAGAAAAATAGCTCCTTTGACTAAGGATGAATGCTGTGTGATCAGATCTTTTGTTATATGGCCAGCTTAGGGCAACACCTCTTCCCACATACATAATGGTCATAAGACTACGTATTCATGAAAACATTAAATATGCACACAAACTACCTAAGAGAAATTGCTCTGTTTCTTCACTCTACTTCTCCAAAATAAAAGTGTGTCAAGCTTGTTCACTTCTTGTTCAAACCCTTCCATTGAGTATACTGGCTAAAAATTTGATTTGAAAGAACTAAACCAAAAAGTGCAACAGGAGACAGAGGAAAAATAATAATTTAAGTGGTGGATAAAAGGTGGGACAGCACTTCTTTTTAACTCCATTTCTGCCAGAAAAGTTTTTAGCGCTACACATCAGAACATGCCCATTCATGTCTTCAGACAATGGCGTAAGAAACCGGCAAAGATTATTTCTAATTTGCACCCTCCAGATGTTAAACTGACAAGTCGAATGACTACAGTGGCTATCTTGAACTTCAGTGCAGAATACACAAAAAATGGGAGGTATTATTCAGGAGAGGAGCGAAGGCAATGGTCTGAGAATGAATTAAGTCTCATGGTATCCTGGAAACATTCCGGTTCAACGCTCCCCAGAAAGAGCAAAAAGGTTCTATACATTTCTTCAGGTACATGGGCATCCATGCCCCACTTAAGCTACTATACTGTATCCTGGAGTTAACTGCAATTTTTTACTATACATTGCAAAAAACTATAGGATAATTAGAGCAGAGATTTTATTTCTGATTACGCTTTAAAACTAAAAGCTAAACCAGAATATGAACAACAACGACAACAACAAAAAAGTAAAAAAAACTGAAACAGACTGAATTTTATGCTGTTTTTAAAGATGCTAGAAAATGAAAATATAGTGACTATATAAAGTTAGGTTTGAGGTATAACAATGGTGATCAAACACATTTAAATGTATTTTTGTTTTAAATGTATCAGAGTATTTTAAGCAATCTATACATGTATGTGTGAGCATGCGTGATTGCGTGTATTGTTTAACTCACTGTGCAAGTGACAGATTTGGCGGTGCCAGATTGCGGGAATCCCAGCTTGAAGCCATGATCTCCAGGATAGTCTGTGGCAACTGGGACGGTGGATGTTGGTGGGGAAGTGGATGGCTGAGGTTGCTCAGCGATAACATCGAAAATATTTGGATCGAATGAGTCTGGAAGGTACTGCTGAAAACGCATAGGACATAAATAGCTCAAAAGTTATTACAGCAGCGCAATTCAAAACATTATGTCAGGGGTTCTCAACGGGGGCAGTACCCTGGACAAACATGTCAACATGGCATTTAAAAAAAAAAAATACCTCGTCATAGATTGATGAGTCCCACGGGCCACCTTCTGATGTTTGTATATGCTCCAACCTAAGAAACAAATGAGGAGAAAAAAGAAGAGAATTTGTTTTTAATTTAGCTTTTAAACCTTACAGACAATGCACACAAAAGCCACACATTAAGCCACAAATGAAATGGTGCATCTTATCTCCCCCCAACAACCAAAAAAACGTTCACACAGAGTGGACAATAATGGAGACCTCAAAGAAAACTACTTGCACCCACATAATACTGAGGACATGGCCAACTCCAGGACACAGAAGAGAGGTGGAAAGTATGATCCCGAGCAGGTGTTGCAAACTTACATGAGGTTCCGCTCCCAGAGCTCAGCAAAATCCTGACTTTCTATCTTGTCACTCTCCATTTCAGGTTCGCAAGATTACAACGAGACAAAACCTTAGGTCAGCTAAACACAGAAGAAGAAAATATGATGTAGTGTAACACCTCACATTTAGTTGCAATTTGTGGACGGCTCAGCTCGCGCTGTTATCTCTTTTCAAAGTCGAATAAATTTCTTCCACAATAACCGAATCAATTTGGTAAATATAACGAAGTGGTTAAAGGAGATGTATAAATACATGACAATTCTGTGAACATTTCAAGACTCGCAAAGTTACCGCAAGGCTAGTTAGCTAACTGGGTTATTAGCTAAATGCGCACATTTGCTGTTCCACTTAAAGTGGGTAAAGGTGTATGTTTAGACTTTAACATATAAACAAACATTTAAAAACACACTAACTGATTGTAGCGAAAATTTTGCGTTAGTTCAGTCGCGGATTTTCGCCAATTAGCTAGCTAGCTAATACACGCTCATCTGCTATCGTTGATGTTTCATTTAAATTTAAAGGCCTTCCGACTATGTTGCTCCTGTTAATTCGGTAGTTTAATTCTAAACTTTAGGGTCGCACGAAATCATTTTTAAATCCGTTTCACTGCTGTGCTGACTAAAACACGACTATTATCCGACAAGTATATCAAGCACCAAACAATTCTGTACGACAGATCCCAACTTTAACGCACGATAACAGTGCAACTTTCTCGAAGCAAACACTTACTAAAACACGCATTTCTGTTCGGACAAATTGCAAATCAACACCAGGTAAGTGTCTCTCTTTCACCTTGTGAAACCGATTATCTTGCTACTCTGGTATGAGTCTTGCTACGATGTTTTGAGTCTCTCTCACACACGGCCAAAACAACACAACTAAAAAGTAGTTTTTTAGCAAACCTGCAATCCCAATGAAACGAACGCGTGGAGTTGGAGGGGATTCCCCTACAGGAGGAGTCCATTGCGTCAGCGTCACATGACTGACAACCGGGCGCACATAATGAATTAAATGAGAATATGAAAAATATTACTTTTTTTAATGCACCTTGCGATTTTATTTGTATTTTAATTTGTAATTTATCTGGTATCAACGAATGTCGAAACTGTCATTCACGCGAAATCTGGTTAACCAGGAAGTTGTTTCGAAATGTCTCTCACTGCGTCGCTTCAAGTTCGAGCGCGCGCGCCATCGATATAACATTAATGGGATTTTTTTTTTTTTTTTACATGTACTCTTCGTAAAACCGTTTCAAGTAAAAAAAAATAGACGTTTCAGACTTTTAATGCGCATAAAGGGGAGGAGAGAGAGCCACCGGGCTTGATGTGAGACAAATGGGTCATTGCATTTAATGGTTTTAAAAACTCACGCGTGCGCTGCGCATCTCAGGGAGGGAATGGCAAAGTGAAATGGCAGGCATCAAATCAAAACCATCTGAATCTCACAGAACATAACCTGTAGACAACTCTTAGTCGTACATTTCTTTGTCGAAGAAGCGTCTTGATATTATTTATTCAAAGGCCGAACTGTTCACCCACCTCACAGCCACTGAATTTCTGTGATTTATATACACCATTATATAGTTATAACCATACTTGAAACTTTGGACCAGTCAGTTGAGTCCCCACATCGGTTGCATAATGGAAAACGAGACCTTTCATAACTGAATAATCATTCAGAGTGAAAGTGGTGTTATGATGACATGTGAGTTACATTTCAGAAACAATATTATAACTGTATTATTATCAGATTCACATTATATGTAGGAAATGGATCTTGGAAGCGATTTTTGGGTCACAAGTAGAAGACCATAATAACCACCAGATATTGATGGGGACATGTTTCCCCTGATATTCAGAGTAGTGGTCGACCAATATGCATTTTTCAATGGTTGATTCTTGCGTTTTTCCATCTTGAATATATGGCAACATCCTTGGTAGAAACTGATCAAGCACCTGTCACTTTAAAGAAGACCATATTAAAACCAATCCCTCATTTGCTCAAAATGAAACCATCACAAAAGGTAGGTTGTCCTTTTAATTTTATATTACATATGAAATTAATTTAACTTTACAAGTATCTCCAATATTCTTGGAGAAGGGTGAAAAGAACTTGATTAAATTATACTTACTCTTTTTTTGGGGGGGGGATTTGTACTTTCCTCAAGTGCAATTTAAAGTGAATACTTGTTCTTTTACTTAGTTACATTTCCAAAGAAAAAAAATAGTACAATTTACTCAATGCAATTTTATTTAAACTTGAAAAGTTTATTTATTTATTTATTTTTACTTACGGGACAAACCAATTGAATTGTTTTGTACAATTACATTTAAATGTTATTTAATCAGCCAATGAAATCCATTTAACGTACAATGTAAATTGCCAAAACATCCTCTCTCACACAACCCCTCTCTCATCTCTAAGTCAAAACCACTTCATTTGATCTTGGGAGTCGATCATAATAGGTAAGTGTGAACTTTGAAGTTATGCATAATTTGGAAATATCAGTGTTTGGTACTGACAAAAAGAAAAACAAAAGCAGAATCCCACACATATATACTGTAATGGGAAGCCAGTATTGCTATGTGCAGTGGTTCAAACTGTCATATTTTTCTAGGGTAAGATTTTCTTTGTAACATGTGTGATACACCCCTCACAGTATAAACCACATAATAATTGTACTCAAAACTTGATTACACTATATATACACATACATACATACATACAGACACACATACTGTATATATACATTACCGGTCAAAGGTTTTGAAACACTCATTCTTTATTATAATTTTTATTTTATTTTTTTTCTTCACATTTTAGAATAATAGTAAAGTCATCAAAACTATGGAATAACATAAATGGAACTACGGGAATTATGTTGTGACTAAACAAAATCCAAAATAAATAAAAACTACGTTATATTTTAGCATCTTCAAAGTAGTCACCCTTTGCCTAGAATTTGCAAACATGTACTCTTGACATTTTCTCAACCAACTTCTTGAGGTATCACCCTGGGATGCTTTTTAAACAGTATTGAAGGAGTTCCCATCTATGTTGGGCACTTACTGGCTGCTTTTCTTTATGATTTGGTCCAAGTCATCAATTTCAAAAACTTTTTTTTACATTTTTATAAAATTTTGGTTTTATAATGAAATAAATTAATATGGTGGCACAATTATATTTTTGTCTACAAAACAAATTTCAAACTTTTAAGCATACGCCTTCAGATCAAAAGATTTTTAAGATCATGAGAAACATTTAAGTCAAGTGTTTCAAAAGTTTTGACCGGTAGTGTATATGTCATTAATTTATAAGCAAATCAATGGTCAATAGGCAGGGAATGTGTAACACACACACACACACACACACACACACACACACACACACACACACACACACACACACACGTCATTAATGACATATCTGTGTCACACACACATCATTAATGAAATATATATGTGTGTGTGTGTGTAACGCATTCCCTGCCTATTGACCATTGATTTGCTGATAAATTAATGACATTATTATCAATTAATTTGACGTCAAAGTGATTATCTTTGCCTTTTCATTACTCAGAACATCATTCCAAATGACAATGTCAGACTTTTTACATTATTTGTGTGTGCTATAATTAACTTTGGAAAATGAAAAATCTGATGAAAGATGTGATAAATATAATTGTGGACAAATTCAATAAAGAAAACTTCAAAATTAGTGTCTATCTTAAGATGCTGCTTCAAATCATGCAGAGATTTTTTGCCAGCCTCTTAACACACTTTTTATTTATAAATAAAGGTTCTCAGAAATATCAGAAAACATGGCATACAAAAAAGATTGATAATTCTTTGGGTGAACATATTTTGTGATGTTATTTCTAACATACTGTATATTTTTAATGAACAGCATGAACCTTGTATGTTTAGTTGAAGTACATTTAGAAAAATGAATGCTGGCTTGTTACACCCTTGTTACACATTTACACCCTTAAACATTTCAATTCAAAAATTGAAATCAGAATTTTCAATGATGATTACAACAAAAGAGAAACAACACATCATGTTAGCATTTCCTCATTAGTTTTCTCTTCTAAAGCGCAATTGTGACATGCAAGTGAAATACTGTAGCATAAAGTTTATCCCTGAAAAGCTAGAAGGACATTAAAATATAAGGAAAGAAGGACTCCTATATGTTTAAAACAAACGGAAAAGAAAAAAATTAGAAATAAACTCAGCATATCTTCTGCATACTCCTAAAATGGCTGACTTTGATATAAGGCATCCCTGGACTACACACATTTTCTATAATGCATTTAAAATAATACATTTATAACGAAACTGATAGATAATTGCTTAAAATCGTAATATTTTTGCGATAATTCCGAGATTTAATTTGTTTACTCGTGTCTCATCACAGTTCTTTTCAAGCACATGTTACTTAGCATTTAGCAGGCAGGAACCTGTCCACAGGATAGCAATATTTAAACAGGGCTACATTCAAAATATCTCCCAAATCATCTAAAGAAATGCCAAAGTGAAAAATATCACACTCAATTTAGTAATATATAACACATTTATGTAAACTATTACAGGTCAATTACCTTGTCACCCACCTGTTGTCACAGTTTGGAGCTTCAGTCCCATAACTTGGAATAAAATTCCCAAATCCTGAATACGAAGTCGAAGGAAATCCAGGTTCCATGCCGTAAATTAGTCGTTGATTAACGATGCGCGATTATTGTTAATATTGATCAGTTTGAGACTGAAAAAGGCGGCTATGTGAATTTATGCTGTGAACTTGTCAAATAAGAACCAAAAACGTCATAAAGGGGGGCCAAGGGACAACCAATAGATTTTTTGTACGCCTTTTTAAATATACGGATGGACTACATACCCTGTAGCATATTCTATAATATTTTTTCGCCCTATAAAAATAAATGAATACAGCTTGTAACATTTCCAGCACAAGCCTCTTAAAAGAGGTAAATCCAAAATACTGTTAAAACATATGACAACTAATAAAATACAAAGACAAAAATAAATGTACTCTGATTCTATCGCTTACCTGATTTAAAGGAAGATCGAACTCTGAAAAAGAAAAAGAAAACAACAAAAAAAAAAACCATCAATACCCATTGATGCGGTACTTTCCTGCCAAGAGCTGAAGAGTCAAACCCATTCATTGGTTGCCTCTGCTGTACTTTCAGTTTGACACATCTTGTTTCAAATAAATAAACTGCAATCATAAGCAATACATAAATAATTATTTTTGTTTTGCAGTCAGCAGATGTATTTTTCTTGTTTTTCAAAGCGAGAATCATCTTCATGAGTCATAAGAGGTTAGTTCTCTCACTCAGTCCCTCCCTCTCTTCTCTCTCTCATACCGGCTCAAACTGCATCGTCAACTTCCGCCCTGCTGTCTCGCCAGTGACTGGTCTGCATACAAAACCTCCCAGCCGTTTCATTGTCTGACACATTTCTCCTTTTATTTTAATTCAAAATAATGATGGAGACCAAATGTTTTGTTTACACTTTTGGTTTGTTGTATTTAGCTCTCATATTTTGAAGCTCACACATTCTCTTCCGATAACCTGAATCTTCCCGCCTGTTTAGTCACATGTTGGCTCTCACGTCACTGTCCTTATTTGACTAACTGACCCAGCATCACCCTGTACACACTAAATGCACACAGAACAAATACAACACTCTGAGTGATATGACAACCAACTGTCTTTCACTTAGAGCCTAATACAACAGATGAAGATGTGCTTAGCCGTTTCACTCTGGACTTTTTTTCTTTCCCTCGAGTTGACAAAAACGTTTGTGAGGTTTGGTTTTACTGCAGATAAAGGGGAACAATGACCGTACAGCTCATCCGAGGGTTAGACAACAAGTTTGGGTTATTGTAAAGATATAATCTTGTGGCAATAGGATTTAAGTCACTGACTAATGGGTTCATTGTTATTCACTTAGCTCACACAAAGTTAACCTAGAGAGTGAATGAGCACTCAATGTATTTTGTAGCCTTTAAAAAAAAAATAGCTTGTTTTCTGTCTTTTTCAACGCAAGTCACTCAAAGATAATCGTCATCCTCCTTTTGGTTTACTTTTGACGGTTTGAGATAGAGAGCATTTTGAGAAGGAAAACAGCCGAGGCCAACCGTAAGTGGGCGGGCAGGAGGTGAATCAACAGCTAAATTTGTATTCTCTCTTTCTCTCTCTCTCTCACACACACACACCCCTCATTCCCACTCTTTTTCCACATGCATATTACTGGTGCATCAGATATTATACCACTGAATTAACAAATAAATTTGAATTCTGTTTCTCTAACTCACAAATATTCTAATAAGACACAAACAGGTGCACACATAGATCAGAAACTCTAAGCACCCAAAGTAATCAGGCAGTAGATGAAAGTCATCTAGGTTATATACACACATACACAAGTACAAACACTAATGACCATTAAATGCATCCAAATGTAAAATGTGTAATGAACATTACTGTACATAGAAGAAACACACAAGTTCAAGTTTCTCTTATTATTTTCACTCTTTGATCTGCAACCACAAAAAAGTGTCACCAGACGCCCCTCAACAAATTCAACGTGTGAAATTACTGACAAAGGGAGTTGTTCGGAAAAGGAGCAAAGTCGCTCAAACCTACACAACATCTCTTCAAAATACACAACTTCCTTCCCAACTTCCTGCCAAGTTTTGGCAGCTTTGACAAACCATTTGGAAGACATTGATGGCTAACCACATTCTGGTACTTTCCCCATAATCACGCTTGCCAGGGGATCTCATACCTTGACAAAACTACAGCCAAGCTTTAATAGTAAACGCTGATGCATTATATTTAACTTAATGTGTAATAGGCCTATAATAAGTCTGTTAAATGCTGTCAACCCAGTGTTAATCCCAAATATACTAGGACAGTTTAATTGTAGGCTTAAAAGTGATAGTTCACCCCAAGATGAAAATTCTTTTATCATTTACTCAGCCTCATGTTATGCTAAAATCATATGACTTTCCTTCTTCTGTGCAAACCCAAAAGGCAGAATGTTAGGGACTGACAGCCTTTGTCACCATTTACCTTGCATTTTTCCCATACAAGGATAGTGAATAGTGACTGAGGCTGTCAATTCTTAACATTCTGCACAACATCTACTTTTAAGTTCCACAGAAAAAAATTATAATATGGCTTTGGAACAAGTTTGATGAAAAATGTTAGAAGCAGTCTCTCACCTTATAATATTCTGTTATCAGGCACTTCTCTTTAGGTTTGGTGTTTTCATTAACTCACAATCTGCCTGATTGCTTAAACTCTAGAGAAATGTGGGCTCTAAATGTAACACTGAAAAAACTAGCATGCTTTAAAGATGAAGTGGATATGTGGTCAGTGTGCAGCTGAATACTCTGGAATTCCCCGGTTATTACGTAATGTTTTACAAAAAGACATAAGAGATAAGTGATTGAACTGAATTGTCTTCATCAAGTTGTTTTACATAGGCCAAAATCAAAATACACCATCATCAACATTTCACTCTACAATACAATTAGGTTAGAGCCTAATATAGACCATAGACTCAAAACATTAAAATGATCACAAAGGCCAAATTATTTTTTTCTATACAACTATTTATTAACATCAATATTGTTAACAAGCTCTGTTTAACAGATTAATAATAAAATTAATGTTTTAAGTGCAATTTTTGGAAATTCAATTGGTTAGCTAAAAGGTTACATTTACAATTTAAAATCATATGAAAATATTATGTCCCTGTGGCATCTTGCCTTCTTGAATTAGGGAAAAAGGTGCATTCATCAACTTTAATGCAAGTTATAGGCAGTCCTGAGTGGGAGGCCTGTTACAGAACTTAGAAACAGAATCTTGTTTAGTTTAGTTGTTTTAAACAAACATATTTAACTCTAGTTTTGTCATGTACTGTTGCTATTGTGATGGTTGGCACAGCTGTTATTAATGTTTTTAAAATGGATAAAAAAGAAACATTAAGACACATCCCACTGTAATATTTAAGTACATTTCATACCCAGTTGCAAAGGGAGGTCTTGTAGTTGAAGGACAACAGAGAAAACAACTTGCTTGAGACAGTAATACACTATGATACCAAGCTTTGTGTGCTGTGTGACTGTGAGCTTCCCCCCAATGTGCATGTGATGAAACTTTTCCTCCATCCCTAACATCTTGCATTTGGTTAAACTGAACTGGATAGCTATTTACCATGGTGATAAAACCTCTGCCCTGATTGGCTGTGAGAAAGGTAGGTATGGCGAGGGGATGGTTGAGAAGAGCTCTGAAACGTAGCCTGTTCAAGAAAAGGGGGGAAAAAACATTACAAGCTGGGAGTCTTAGAGTCTGTTTACACCTGGTACTAAGATGAGTTTCGGGTGATCTGATCACAAGTGGTCAGCGTTAAATACAGGTCTAAACGTTTTTTTTATCACCTTTTCTCCTTAATTTGGCATGCCCAATTCCCAATGTGCTCTAAGTAATAGTGGTGGCGTAGTGACTGTCCTCAATCCGGGTGGTGGAGGATGAATCTCTGTTGCCTCTGCGTCTGAGACAGTCAATCCACGCATCTTATAACGTGGCTTGTTGAGCGCGTTACCTAGCGCATGTGGAGGCTTCACACTATTCTCCGTGGCATCCACGCACAACTCACCACGCGCCCCACCGAGAGCGAGAACCACATTATAGCGACCACGAGGAGGTTAACCCAATGTGACTCTACCAACTCTAGCAACCGGGCCAACTGGTTGCTTAGGAAGCCTGACTGGATTCACTCAGCACGCCCTGGATTTGAACTTGCGACTCCAGGTGTGGTAGTCAGAGTCTTTACTTGCTGAGCTACCCAGGCCCCCTGTTTAAATGGGGTCTTAAACATTTCGTGATCAAATCAAAAAATCACATGTGACCACATCGCATTTGAGGTGTAAACGCTAATCCGACCTGAATGCGTCCAGGACAGCAGTGAAGCGCCACCCCTCATCTGTCAATCAACCGCTGCACTTAAACAAAACAAGAGTCTAAACATTGTCGGTTACGAACAACTTTAAAAGGAAATAACTGTCCTATCTGAAAATTTTAAAAAGGTCAATACATACCCCAAGCTATCTGGTATCAACTTACAATGATACAGATGAGAAGCACAAACATCTGAAGCTCAGGTTAACACAGGATCTCCATCAAAACAATGGATAATTCTGCTCGAAATGTTGGGTTTGTGCTTAGATTGAATTTCAACTGCATCTGCGCCGGGTTTGTGCTTAGATTGAATTTCAACTGCATCTGCGCCGGGTTTGTTCATGCCTTCTATGTCTTTTATGACGTTGCCGTTTATTGTCATGCTGTAGCACACTGACAGAGTGATTGATGTGTGTCGTCATGAAATGGAGACCCTCCCCTCGAAATCCAAATACAAGTGGTCACAGAAGATGCATTTAAGTGACCAGGTGTAAAAAGTGATGTGTCTCACCTGACCACATGATCAGATCACCCGAGATGCATCTTAATACCTGGTGTAAACGGGGTCTTACTTATGCCACTCTTCTTATACAGACTTTAAAAGAATCTTATTCAGATATCAAATTATTGCAGTTATTAATAACTAACATTAATACACAATTAATCTATGGAGCTTTTTCTTAGTCAGATGCCTGATGATTTTCAATCAAAACACTACACATACATGTATATGTACTGTATCTAAAAAATAGTATACTTAGTTCTGACAGGACTCACTGCATGTGCTTGTTGTGTGGCCGTTCCATGCGTGAATGCGCCTGGGGAAGCGGATCTTGGTGGGTGTGCGTATGGTAAGCCAGACTGTCCAAAAATCAAACAAGAAATTGTCAACTGCAAATGGCTTTAACTAAGGATAAAAAAAGCATAGATTCACAATGCTCAGTCCACTGAACATCTGTTATAATAACACTCCCTTTGCTTGCATTCCGAATTAGAAAAAAAACTTCTTGAAATCTGTTCTAACATTCAGACAAAGATGCATTCTATGAAATTTAGACAGAAGCTGTTTAGACAACAGAAATCTAAAAGGATATGAATTATATCCTCCAAATAATCAGACTTTTACTGCTGATCTAAACACAGCCTAAAGGCCTGTTCACACCAAACCCGTTTTTTTCGGTACGAATGTTTGTTCCGAACAAACATTTGTACAGTAACAATGGAGTCCGATGACAATCCGAAGTATTTTTAAGGAGAGTCTTCTGATTTTTTTTTTTCTGACTGTGATGAAAACTGACTGACCAGTGAGATAAGACATGACCAATGTGATTTTTGTCAGTCATTGTAGCTGCTCAATCCAGCATGCTGATGGCGCTAATCAACTGGCAAACACCAGCATTGGACCTGTAGCTGATACACATCTGAAAATTACAAACTTTAACATAAATAGTTGCAGTTCATGAACCGTTTATACTGCAGACATAATCCCGTTCTGTTTTTGAAAGTCTGCTTATGGTGTTTTGTCTTAATGTGCATTATTTAATATATATATATATATATCACTGTGCCTGTTATATTTTCATGGCATTAAAAATAGCAGCGAGGTTCAGCAATTCATTTGGACTAAGCTCGTAGAAAAATCCCATAAAAACATTTGTTACATGCAATGTTTTAGGCAAACAAATTGCAGAACCACACTGCTATTTTTATTGCAAGGATAATATAACAAAGTATTGCAATAATTTAAATAAAGAAAAGGCAGTGAGCCAATATTTTCTTTTATATTATTTTTTTAATATTAAACTGTTTTTGTTAATGTACATTATTCCACGTTGTGGAGATGGGGGCGTGGTCGAGCGACATTCTATGGAGAGTGAGGCCTGGAGAGGAAGAGCAGTAAGGATTGACAGTTGTGGGAACTTATCTCTAACAGCTGTTTTGTATTGCAGTGAGGGCTGGAGAGATATATAAGGACAGTTCAGGCTGCCAGAAGAGAGAGAGACCGACCTGAGTGTGTGTGTGTGTGTGTGCCCTGCTGAAAAGCAAACCGTGTGTTAAATTGAGTGATAAAATTTTACGGGGATTATTTATCCGGCTCCTGCTTCCTCGTTCCTTCCTGAACAATTGACTTGTTACACACTAGGGCTGAAACGATTAGTCGACGTTTTCGACAATAAAAAAACTGTCAACACAAATTTTCGTTGTCGAATAGTCGATTGATCTCATTTAATGTAACATGAGATCACATTAAACTAATGATGACGCACAAGAGCAGCACTGCAGCTCGCGCCTGACTGAGGAGTGGAAGAATTACACAGCTCACAGTCTAGATGCACTCTAAACTTTCCAAACAGCTTCAGGTGATGAAGATCGCAAAGTATGATGGAATTATAATGCAAAAATACAAAATATGTAAATACAGAAGCACTCACGTTGTGGAATAAGCGGAGCCGGAGCAGCCGCTCCGCCGAAGCAAAACTTGCGTGTCGAGCGTCTTTAAAGGAAAAACCCCAGCGTTACATCTTTAATGCAGTTATATTTAATGTGTTATAGCTTTATTAAAGTTCAAATAATAAGGAAGCAGGTCATGTAAATAACTACAAACTCTGAAACTGCCATTTCTCTGTGCGGTCAGAGCCTCTTCTATGAGTTGCGCAAAGTGTCCTGATCTAAGGGGAGAGATTGAAACTGCACCCTGCTGAGGCACACGCTGGCGTGGGGACGCTCATCCCTCGAGCGCGCACGCTTAATGCAGCTAGATTATAACGTGATGGCTTGCGACTTATTGGATCATAATGTATGTTACTGTGCATTTTTTATTGCATCTTTTACCACTGAGCTACACAGGCCCCCGAGAGAGTTTGTTTTTTTGCGAGTAAAAGATGGATTGAAGTGAACAGAAAGGTGAGAAGGTAGTCTTCGCCCCATTATACACTGCAACAAAATACATTTTTTTATTTGTTTTTATTTTGACTTGTTTTCCAATATAATCATCTAAAACTCCTTTAAAACAATGTAAATTTTAAATGATTCAAAATATCTAAAAATCCTTTAAAAAAAAGATGCATTCACATGAGAAGCAGCATATAAGATATTTAGACTTGCTTTTAGAGAATAGATCTTGAATAAGTATATTTTGTCTTTACTGCACTTGCAGAAGTATAACCAAGTGAAAAAATACACTTATATACAAAAGACACTTATATTTAAGATGCATTCTCTTAAAGCATGTCTAAATATCTTATATGTTGCTTTTCAAGTAAATGTATCTTGTTTTAAGAATTTTTAGATAATTTTAAATGGAAAACAAGACAAAAACACTTGATAACAATAGGATGTTTTCAGTGAATTTATTTACTGAATTAAATTTCATAAAAAGTATTTTTTTTCCCTTTAATTCAGTGAATGTCATTTAGAGGTATTTTTAAAAGATGACTTTGTCCTCTTTATTGTTAGTAAGCATGTTTAATACAACCTTTTAAGTCGGGACACAAGCTGAATAATCGGTTAAAAGCTAATGATTAATCATTAAAATAATCGCTGAATAATCGTAAGATTAATCGATTATCAAAATAATTGTTCGTTGCAGCCCTATTACACACGTGTATTGACATATCACTGTACCTTGTGTTATATTATCCAGGCATTATAAAAAGAGAAGTTGGGTTCTGGAGTCCTTTTGAAAGATCCTCGTAGATAAACACATGAGCAAATATAAACAGGACATATACGCATTTATGCTACAGTGCTCTTTACTAATCTCACTCACATTAAAAAACACAGATTATATACTCCTCAAAATGCATCAACAACATAGTACGAACATAATGAAACCATTATGCTGAATAAGTTAAATGAATGCTTTAACAGCATTCATTATATGAATCTCTTAACAGCTGAAGGTGCAGGGAGGACACTGGTAAACATGTTTAGAACAGCGCCGCCTACTGTACAGAAGTGAAAAATTTTAATTTCATGTTTTTACGGACTCTGTGTGAGTACACCTTCCGTCAGAGGTTCGTCTCGCAAAATCGTCACGGATTTGGTTTGAACAGGCCTTTAGTTTATATTTCATATACCAGTTTTGCCTCTAACCTTGCCAGGAGGGATCTGGACAGCAATGGAGGGGGTGGGCAGCAAACCTGCAGCACTGACATGCATGGGCCTCAGTGGACTCTGCAAATCACAAACAAGAGCAAATGCGTTCCCTTCACACATACTCATGCAACCAGTGCACCATGAAAATCAGCTGTTCAAAGTAGCTGACCTTCTTTGTCTAGTTTGTGAGAGTTTATTTCCTGACCAGCCTTACTTACAGAGTCTGTGAATCCGGACTGCTGGTTGGCATGTTCCAACTGTTTCTGCAAGGGAATCCCAGCACTCGGGATATAACCTGCAGAAAAAGAAAGGAGAGAGAGAATGGCAGTTCTGAGTTAGACAGAGAAGGGACAGAAGAATGAGATGGAAAAAAAAAGATCAATGAGAAAAATGTAACACTCATGTGACAACACTCTTTGTTGTCTACATTTAGATCCTTCAAAGGCAGCATCCTAACCAAAATGGAACCTCATAAGTAATTGGTATGAAATGCTTTTCATGGGCAGCAACAATGTAAAAAGTCACTCATGCGATCATGAAAATTAGTATTCTGGGATTGTCCATTAACCATTAAGTTATGTTTGGGGTTAATATGACCCCAGACCCTCTTCAAATAGTGAAAAAACGTATGTGTAACACTTCTCAGTGGAAGGAGGAGGCGAGAAGCAGATTTCCTGGTTCAGGTAAGGATTTTTATTTTCCTCTCTGCAGCAGGTATACACTCTCAGAGCTTTTATTTTGTTCACTAAGCTAGTCTAAACTACACAAACCACTTCACAAAATAAACTCTCAACATTGCAATAATTAACTCTTCGCTTCACACTCGGGTCTCTGGTGCCCAGGCTCTCTCTCGTATACCTGCGGTGTGGCTCTATTTATGCCGCTCTCCCCGTGCTCACTGAAATCAGAGACAGGTGTTAGACATAATTTAACTCAGGTGTAAGCGTCCTTACCGTTCTCTCTCTCTCCGGAGAGATGCTTGACCACGCCCCCGCTGCCATATATATATATTTTTATCCTGATATTTCATGCCTTTTTGTAATTACATAAGATCTTTTTAGAAATGTGATTTTGACTTGATGTTTCTGATGTCTGCTTTGACACAAGTATACATAAGTGATGTTTGGGATCATATTGACCCCAGTAATAAAAAGTTACTGAGGGCAATGGATTTTCACATACTTTGACACTCTGTTTGGTACTGAAGGTGCAATTTCTCAATACAAGAATGTCCGCACAATTGTGAAAGATGTGTCTGTGCAACTTTCCCACACCAACAACACAGACATGCACATGGACAAAGTTATTGTCACATATAGCGGTCAACGAAAGTCTGCCCATTGACCCCAGTTCATTTTCTTCAACATCCTTGATATTAGTGCATACAGTGCTTTTGTAATATTTTGAGGCATCAGCGAGTGGTGAGGTACCAAAAGGAACCGGAGGACAATATTCTTGGAGCAGCTGCAGAGTGCCTTCCAAGGTCACTTCATGCTGCACCCGTTGTGAGGGAAATTCAAAGTCAGCCTGAAGCAATCGTTTCAGAAATATATATCCTTGTTCCAGTATAGTATATAGAATATACCAATATTTGTTTTCAGAATTTTGTGTAAGTTATATGGTTATTTCTGGATTTTATTGGTTTTCCGAAATGTGCACGCCTAATTTATAGTAAAAGGAGGGGTTAATGATACAATTATTTATATTCTTTTTTTTGTTTAATATGCCCAGGATAAATGTTAAAAAAATATATTTAACTAAATATTTATTTAATAATTAATATTATTATTTCACATTTTAATCGGTGACCCCAAACAATGAAGAAGTGTGGACGATCTCAACAGAACACAAGGGTTAAGGATACATGGGGTGCAGCCTTAGATTTCGTCAAAAAAACTTTTCTTATCAGGCAGCATAATTTTGCTCTGGAACAACCTTTGTGTTTGAGTGCCTAAAAATGTTATACATCACACACACCTGGCTGAGAGGTGAAATGACTGTTGTATGTATAGCCCTGCTGCTGATGCGGCAGGTACTGCATGGCCTGGAATGCTGATGCACCTGAAAACAGAAAAAGAGTGTCATTTTCAAGACAAAAACACAACTAAAAAAAGAATATAAGAAACTTCTGATTCTTACAAGCATGAATCACACATATGCTTAAGCCCTATTTGGACGGGACTAGTTTCCCCTGAGAAGGTTAGGGAAATTCATGTTTCAGAGATGTACTTAGTGATTTTAATCCCATCCGAATCTGACAAGTCTGTGTTTTTCTCACACAACCTCTGTAAAAATTCCAGAGCAAATAACTACTGTTTTTCGGCAAACTCAATGGTCCTCTGAGGAATCTAAACCTGTCCGAATGCAAATGTCTGTGATTGCTGATTTTGCATTTTCACAACGCTACTCCTAATGTATTTTGACCTACATGAACTACCATTCAGATTGTACTTATGCGCGTCAATCTTCTACCGCTGCGTGCCTTTCAATATGGATGTAGAATATTTGCCATCCGACAAAAAAATTAAGAAAATAAAATCAACAAGGAGAGCCAAATCACATAAACCGCTAAGATTGGACACCGTAATATCAGCGTCAGGTAAGATACTCACCTTATTAATTTCTCAGCTCAATAACATAATGTTATATTTATAAAAAATCACAGATAGGTCTTGTTCATTTTAGTGGGTTTATTATAAGCAGCAACTTCTGTAAACTCGTGAAGTTTATTTTAATAGGCTTTTTAAAATAAATAATTTATAATTTATAAATAATAAATTCAAATGAAAACAATAAATTAATTATTTTAAATATATTTTTAAAATGATAAGTCATTTTAAATTTAAACAGATAAAGTTTAAATTAAAAGATGTGTTAATTTTATCACCTAAATTAATTAAATATTTTCAACCTTATGGTATGCCCAGATTTAGAAAACAGACACTCCCACATCTGTAATAAACATGGAGATCTTTAGTCCCGTCCAAATCAGTACATTAAATCTCAGACGTCGGGTGATACTAATTGTAACTCAGACGTCGTTTAGAAAACTAATCCCGTCCGAATGGGGCTTTAGTCTGCAAACATCAACTGAAGGGAAAACACACACAAGGTACCTCTGAGTTGTGAACCACTGGCATAGTTGGCTGGCACCGGCTGACTAGAGGTGAAAGGTGATGTATGCTGTGGCTGGGTTACTCCATAAGGGCTGTGACTGGGCTGGGCTCCAGAGTATTGGCCATGCTCTGTTCCACCTCCACTAAATCCAGGCTGAGACTGGTAATGACGTGTCTGGGGAGGCGGAAAGCAGACAATTCAGTTCTTCAACACATTTTTAAGCACACACACCAAGTACATACAAAAAACAACTGGTTACTGAAGCAGTCCTGGGCTTTACTTGACACTTGATTCAAGCAAATATATTCAAACGAGAGAGCTTTAGGATTTGCCAGACAGCTTTCCACTTTTTGTGTAGGTCAGTTTTTTTTAGCATTTACTTTATAGGATATTTTATAGAGTTAACAGCTCTTACATGTCATGAGCATTAGCCAGTGTGCCACAGCTCTGGTCAATGGACATGCCCCTTGTCATTGAAAAGAATTGTTTGTTTGCAACAATTATTTTTAGACATAATTAGGTTGCTTAAATGGTCACACTCACAGGCATGACTGGAGACTGGAAGAGCTGTTTACTGCGTTCCCCAAGAAGAGCTCCTGGACGCCCATGACTCACCTGACCTGCTATGAAAAAACAAAAATTGAAAAGAAATTTGGTGAAAAGTGTAAGGCCATTCCTGGACAACAAAAAGTCTAAATCAGTGGTTCTCAAACTTTTTGACTCCAAGGCCCCCCATTGTCAGAGAAAATATTCGAAAGCCCCCCCCCCCCCATGCAGGCTATTAGATATTTATATTGTAATATATATCTATTGTAAGATATTTCCTTAAAACTTGTGATTCCAGAAATGTCTAGAACTCTATCTTCTTCATAAAAAGCAAGCTGTTGAAGGGAGTTATTACATTTTTAGCATTTTCAGTAAGTTGAATTATAATAATTATATAAAAATTATCATAATCTATCATATTTTAAATAATTGTAAGAGATCTTGAGGCCCCCTGGATGTGTGCTGAGGCCCCCTAGTGGGTCCCGACCCCCTGGTTGAGAACCATTCGTCTAAATTATCTTTGAAAGATCACTGAAGATGCCAAATAGGGGTCACCTTGCATGCTAAGAAGGTGCTGTCCCGTGTGGATGGCCATGTTTTGCTGGTATGTTGCTGAAGTCAGAGTGGTCATGTCACTGTAAACATTCATAATATGAGACAAACGCATTATAATGCCCATATAAATTATGATAGGGTAATATGCAATACTGTTTCTGCTTAAAGCATGAAAGTCTTTCATTCAAATCTTTCTTTGTTCTTCATTTTCTCTACCTCTGTTCTTTGCGTCGTCTTTTCTCCTCTTCGTGCAGGACTTTCTTCAGCTGCAGGAAAAGCTGGTGCTTCTCCTCTTGAAGACACTGCAGCTTATCTCCCATCTTCATTATCTGGAGAGAAAGAGACCGAGAGAAAAGAGAGAGAGAGAGAGAGAGAGAGAGAGAGAGAGAGAGAGAGAGATACGGTTTGGTCAGCAGCATTGAACCGTAATGTCTACATAAATTCAAATCCATTTTGTTCAAATCCACAAAACTCACTTGCTCTTTAGTCTCCTCTAACGACATCCTCTCCTCCATCTCTTTTTTCCTCTTCCTCTCTTCTTCTTCTTTCAGTTTCTGCTCCATCATTTTGTCAACCTCTTCCTCCTCTGAGATAACAGAGAAGTAACAAATTGGCAAAACAACATACGCACATTTTTAACACCGCTACGCTTCAGACTGTGACAAGGACATAAAATGGGCAATTATTCCATATTTTATTTTATTATTAAAGTGTGTTAGTTCGGGGCCTGGGTAGCTCAGCAAGTAAAGACGCTGACTACCACACCTGGAGTCGCAAGTTCGAATCCAGGGTGTGCCGAGTGACTCCAGTCAGGCTTCCTAAGCAACCAGTTGGCCAGTTGGCCTGGTTGCTAGGGTAGACAGAGTCATGTTGGGGTAACCTCCTCGTGGTTGCTATAATGTGGTTCTCGATCTCGGCGGGGCGTGTGGTTAGTTGTGCGTGTATGCCATGGAGAATAGCTAGGTCTCCGCGGTCAATAGCTAGGTCTCCGCGCTCAACAAGCCACATGATAAGATGCGAGGATTGACGTCTCAGATGCAGAGGCAACTGAGATTTGTCCTCCGCCACTCGGATTGAGTCACTATGCCACCACGAGGACCTAGAGCACATTGGGAATTGGGCATTCCAAATTGGGGAGAAAATCCACACAAAAAAAAGAGTGTTAGTTCAAATAATACACAGCTGTTTGCAGGGCTCACCTTGCCTCTTCCGCTCCCTTTCTCTCATAATGTGCTTGTGTAAGGCACGTGCCATGGCATTGGACAATTTGGGCCTCTCCAGAAGAGCTGGCATGATGGTAGGGATTGGTGGTGCCAGCTAGAGTAGAGAGGTCAGGTATAAGATACTAAATACAAAAGACATGATACATAAAATATATTTATCTGGATTTTTCTGTTATTTACAGAATCCTTCTCATAAAGATTGGAATCATATTGTAATGAGCCTATCATATAACTTTCAAATCTGGAGGGTATTTAACCTGATTAATAACATAATAATAAGAACCAATGACGCTCTTATTACTGCTGTATAACATCCAATTCAGATTAATTACAGTGACTTCATCGAAGTCTATGATGACACATCATAAACACAACTAGGGCAGCTGTCAAAAAGTTGTCAAGCTTTGCCAATGTTGATTACACCAACTTACCATAGCAATTCTAAAAACCAAAGACTACGAGTTAGAGCAAAATATAAATTAGTAGAAACGAGTTGTGGTAATTTAAGAAACAAGACAGTGAAATAAATCTGCAAACTCCCTGCACTGGATTAGCTATTGCACCACTTGACAAGCTAGCTGGCAATGCTTGCACTAGCCTGATTATCTTGACAGTCGATTCACTTAATCTGTCCACGTTCACGGAAAACAATCATGCACAGGCATGGTTTTAATCAAGGAGAATGATTTCCGTTTCATCCATTATGTTGCATTAGCAGCTGATCATTTGACTAGCAGGCTAACGGCTCAAGTAAAAGCTTAGTCAGCTTGCTTGCAAAAATCAGCCATCTACATAAAACTGAGCTCTTGCAATGAAATTCGTGGAATCTTCATGTAACGCACTTTTGTCCGTTTCTGATATTTAAAGTATGCTGAGCTTGTCAGAAGGTTTTCCTTAAAAATATGCAAAGAAGTGTGTCAGATTTGGCCAAAATAAAAATGATAGGTAACCCAGTTGTCGCACTTCCGCTATGGGCGTGTCTTGAAGTCGCCAAAGTGTTAGTGAGCATAAACGTCCGTTTTACCCTGGCTGTCATAATTTTAAAAAGCGTTTAAATATATATATATTTTTTCCTGTTTATTTTTCGAGCAAAATCCTATCTGGACACTATTAATACCTCCAGCAACTCCAAAGCCATCAAAACATTCTAATCTGTAATCTTTATAATGTTTTCAAACTTTTATAATATGTAATTTAATGTTTTCCTGCGCATATCCCTAGCATTGTGTTCTATTTTTTGCACACAAAATAAAAAAAAAAAAAAAAAAAAAAAAAACATTTGGGGTTGTCACCGTCATGTTATTCCAGACCCATACGACTTATCTTTTCTTTGGTGAAACACAAAAGGAGAAATTTGGCAGAATGAAAGCCTCAGTCACCATTCACTTTCATTGCATGTGGGAAAAAAATCTAATTAAAGTAAATGGTGACTGAGGCTGTCAACCCCTAACATCTCCCTAACAAGTCATACTGAATAACATGAGAGTGAATACATGATGACAGAATATTACATTTTTTTCTCTAAGTTCATGATGTTTTAAATTATTATTATTAATTTATCTGTTTAATATGCGTTCAATTTCTCTAAAGAGGTAACATTGATTATTCTTAGGCACAGCAGATAATACAGGACTTGTGAGAAAAGTAGTAGTCACCATCCATTAAAGACTCACACAGTCAGAGTTTAACATCAGGTTTATAATGGTGGCAAGCTTAAGATCGGTGGCCAGATGACAATTAAAGCTTTCAGGGATAAAGAAACAAAGCACACCAATCCATATTTTAAACAAGTGAAAAAAAAAAAGAAAAAAAAAGAAAAAAAAAAAGCCAATTTGTTTCATTTGTGAATGTAAACCTTTAACCTTAAAAATAATTATAATTATAATTATAGAATGGAGATATAATCAAGCAATCCCCTAATCGATGTTTTTTTTTTTTTTTTTTTTAACCACTTTATTAAAATAAACAGCATTTCCAACCCATTTAAAAATAATAATTATTGGCAATGGTATACACACACACACATTTTTTACATATGGTATGATATTCCAGTATTATCAGTGGTTTTGGTCTGTGCAAATGTGGTGGCTAAAAATGAAATCAAACCTAACAGTAGATAAATATACTGCATAAAGTAGCTGCAGGATATATGCAGAGAAAAAGTGAGAAAACGTGAAAGGAATATAACTTTTTAACATTGAATAAGCTTAACAGATATGAATACCACTAATTTACCCAACCAGACCAGGAAAAAAGGATGTTATCGGGTCTGCCTAAAAAGCAAGACTGAGGGGGTAGGCACATTGAAGTAGGATGGAACAATAGTGTACAAACAAGATTTCATAAACAGACTAAACATATGAAAGTGCATTCAACCTGTACACTTTGTGTGGCCTAATGCATTGATCATTTTATTTTAGAGGGGGGTATTTTAGAGTCAGTAAGTTAGTTACACATCTCTCAGATTGTCCCCATAGACACTTTCATCACTGTAGGCAATGTAAAGGAAAAAGTCTTCTTCATGGTGCTCCTGAAACAGAGATATAAAGACAAAGAGTTTAGTGATGCTTCATCCTATGTAATGACACTGCCATTAATAATAACACTGTCTGAATTCTACTAATATAAACAAGCAGGTGCTAAATGTTCAATTGGAACAAAAGAAATAGAGAGGTTCAGATATAAATTATAGTGAAAGAGACGAAACAAAATTTTAAAAAATGTGTTGTATACAGTGTAAGAGAAAGCAAGACAAGGAAATATACCTGGTAGAGGAGTCCCATGGTGGCTGATGTGGGAGGAATGACGTTGTTGACAAAGAAGAATAGGGCATCCTCGGCCCTCAAGTGGATCCTTTTCCGAATGAGGAAATAGAACTGGCCCACTTTGGAAACATAAATGAAATGTATTGACATTTTCCTTCATCTTTTTTAATACCATTAAAGATCATGACTTTCCTTCTTCAGCAGAACCGAACTGAAGATTTTTATAAGCACATTTCAGCTCTTTTAGTACATACAATGCAAGATAATAGGTGCCATTAGACTGCTGGCTATTTGACTTTTTATGGACTAAAAGAGCTGAAATGTGCTTATAAAAATCTTCAGTTCGGTTCTGCTGAAGAAGGAAAGTCATACACATTTGGGATGGCTTAAAGGTGAGTAAATCATGAGAGTATTTTCATTTTTGGGTGAACTATCCCTCTATACCTCGGTTCTTTAGAGACCTGGGACCTCATTTCACCCCCTGTACCTCATCCATTTTAAGGTGTTGTGTGCCCATACCTCTTTAGTATTCCTCAATCACAATAAAAATAAATATAATTCAAAAATTGCAACCAAAAACAAAAAATAAACATTATAATGGTTTAGCTACCAGAAGTGTATAGGGTCATTAGAGACCCTAGGTATGTAATAATATCATCTCACTGGCCATGGCAGAACACTGACATTCCTGTCTTGCAGGAAATCACGCACAGAATGAGCAGTATGGCTGGTGGCATTGTCATGCTGGAGGGTCATGTCAGGATGAGTCTGCAGGAAGGGTACCACATGAGGGAGGAGGATGTCTTCCCTGTAATGCATAGCGTTGAGATTGTCTGCAATGACAACAAGCTCAGTCCGATGATGCTGTGACTCACCGCCCTAGAGTGAGCACTGATGGAGGGATTGTGCGTTCCTGGTGTAACTCGAGCAGTTGTTGTTGCCATCCTGTACCTGTCCCGCAGGTGTGATATTCGGATGTACCGATCCTGTGGAGGTGTTGTTACACGTGGTCTGCCACTGCAAAGACGATCAGCTGTCCTTCCTGTCTCCCTGTAGCGCTGTCTTAGGCATCTCACAGTATGGACATTGCAATTTATTGCCCTGGCCACATCTGCAGTCCTCATGCCTCCATGCAGCATGTCTAAGGCAGGTTCATGCAGATGAGCAGGGACCCTGGGCATCTTTTTTTTTTGGTGTTTTTCAGAGTCAGTAGAAAGGTCTCTTTAGTGTCCTAAGTTTTTATAACTGTGACCGTAACTGCCTACCGTCTGTAAGCTGTTAGTGTCTTAACGACCATTCCACAGGTGCATGTTCATTCATTGTTTATGGTTCATTGAACAAGCATAGAAAACATTGTTTAAACCCTTTACAATAAAGATCTGTAAAGTTATTTGGATTTTTACAAAATTATTTTTAAAACACAGTGTCCTGAAAAAGGGATGTTTCTTTTTTTCCTGAGTTTATATAAGTTTACTAATAACAAGATATCTATTTCTTTGTTTATTTCAAGAGAAATTAGTACTATAATTATAAAAATAAATAATATATCAAGTTGATTTTCTGTGCAACAATTATCTGTATCCCATATGCATGTACAAATACATAATATACACGCTATTTCTTACTCTAAGTGGAACTGATGTGTCAGTGATCGACCTGATTTACATTTGGCAGTGCTATTTGTTGAAGAAACAACATCGAAGTAAACTATAGCAAGTACAACAGATGAACAGTATGATATGACTGTTGTCTTTTGGGTGTACTACTGAATTATGTAAGCTAAGCATCTATTTAGACTCAATAAGTGCCTGAGAAAATACTTACAGTATGTGTAGCTTATATGTATCTTATTTGTAAATTATGTGTAGCTCAATACGTGTTTGACAGCCAGTTGCATCTCATGACATTTCAGAGTGAAAGTAGTAAATCCTGTTGTAGATTTGTCCTGATTTGTTGCGTTATATCTTTGATATATTAAAATATATTTTATTTGATTATTTTCTAATTGTCTTGAAAATATCTTGAAAATTTTACACTATATGGGCATTTTGTAGATGCATTTTTGATAGATATTTACGTGCCGGGTCTCTAAAGACACAAATATTTAAGAGTGTTTGGAGAAATTCCCATGCATTTAAGGGTTAATCTGTGTGTTTGAAAGGAAAGTAACCTGTGAGGTCCGATGGGACAAGATATTTTTTCTTGTCCAGATCTCCTATTCTGGCTTTAGGAGCTTTCTCAACGATCACCTGTCGAAACAACAACAACAACAAAAAAAAAAAAACAAGTCAGTGATGACGATAGTAACAGCCAGTCATGTAAAAACAACTGCTTCTTTCACCAGCACAATAACATCAGTGACATGGGTATTCCCCAGTTTAACGCTCATTCCAGTTCTAACAAATTTCTCTGTCGATATTTGACTGACGACACATAATGCAACTGGAATTTTACCCAGTGTGAGAACACAAGTTAATGTGCAAGAAAACCTCATAAGTCATTTTGTCCTCGACTGATTTCTGTCAAACCAACAAAATTATTTGAATGATGATTCAATCACACGCGCGGGATACACATCAGTTAGTCAGCTCTATATATGATGTGAAATCCCTAAACCTCAATCATTTTAAGTCTACTTATATTATCCCAATACAAATACATGTAGCTCTTGATTCATCGATTGTATATACTGTAAATGATTCTGTACTGAAACAGAACCTAACGCTAACATACTAGTTCTTACACGTCTTTGAAGGATAGATTTAAAACGACGATGGCAATTCATTAGGCCCAATTTATCGTACATGTTTATGCTTTCGCGGTTTTTAAGAAAACGAACAAATATCACAAGGTTTCCCCGTGTGAATAAACGTTGCCGTTGTTTTGACTCCTCAATAGGTTTCTGTTATTATCTGTAAGAGCAAGGCCCTGACAAAAACAACTCAATTTTCTGACTCACAGGCACTCTGTCCGGGTACTTCTTTCTGATTTTCTCCCCCTCGGACCGTCGCTTCTCAAAGGGATGTTCTTCTTTGTACATAAACTTCATTTTGACAGGCTGGGAGGTCTTAAAAATCTCCGAGAAAATCTGTCGTCGACGGTATTTACAAACTAGCTATGGGTTTGACAAGTGCGTCGGAGGGCGGAGGGATATCCAATAACTAGGAACAAGAGAGGAGGCGCACGTAACGTTACGTCATCTGCGTAATTATGCCTACCGCAGCCAGGAGACAGGAGCTCTACATGGCAATACTCGAGATCGAGGAATGGTTTCTAACCGTCAAATCAGCAATAAATGCTGCATGCAGAATGCAGTGAGTGATTTCGTTATACACGCAGTCCACTGGTAACCAAAGGGTGTTGGTTCAAATTATGCAAGGGTTGATTTATGAGCTATCAACTATCATTGTGCCCTTGAGGCACATAATTTCAGGTTGATCGCCAACTAAAGACGCGTACTCACATTCTATCTCCGAAATCACCAACAGGTTGACTAATCTACACACCCTTTTTTATATGGGAGCCCTCCGGCAAACTGTCAAATCCCTTTTATAATGGTTGCATAGGGAAAACAGACAATATGTTTATCCCATCATGATTTTAAGGCACACGAATAGAGGTGAAAGGTCTTAAAGTAAAACTTAAAGGGATAGTTCACCCAAAAATGAAAATTCTTTCATCATTTACTCACCCTCATGCCATCCAAGATGTGTATGACTTTCTTTCTTCTGCAGAAAACAAACGAAGATTTTTAGAAGAATATCTCACCTCTGTAGTTTCATACAGTGCAAGTGAATGGTGAACAAAAACATGAAGCTCCAAAAAGCACACAAAGGCAGCATAAAAGTAATCCATAAGACTCCAGTGTTTTAATCAAAGTCTTCTCAAGCGATCTATTTGGTTTTGGGTGAGAACAGACCAAAATGTAAGTCTTTCACTGTACATCTTGACAGCAGTCTCCTTGGTGATCATGATGTAAAGCTTGATTACACTTTCTAGTGCCATCTAGCACTCTGTGTTTGTGTCAAGCACTAGGAAGTGTAATCAAGCCTGAAATCATGATCGTGCCTAAAGACTGCAATGGCAAGGTTTACAGTGCAAAATGAGTTACATTTTGGTCTGTTCTCACCCAAAACTCTTTGGATCGCTTCAGAAGACATGGATTAAAAAATTGGAGTCTTATGGATTACTTTTATGCTGCCTGTATGTGCTTTTTAGAGCTTCACATTTTTGGTCACCATTCACTTGCACTGTATGGACCTTCAGAGCTGAGAAATTTTTCCAAAAATCTGTGTTTAGCAGAAGAAAAAAAGTCACGCACATCCGGGATGACATGAGAATATTAATTTTTGGGTGAACTATTCCTTTAAGATTGCATATTTGTGCTTTAAATGTTTATCCTACAATAACATTTAGTGATTTTTTTTATTACGAAGCACTGAAACACATTATTTTAATGCAGTGTCACATCTATAAAACAGACAGTATTTTAATTTCAGAAATATATGGATAGTGCATAAGAAGCTAATTGGACTGGACAACAAAAGCAAAGTTCTACAGTTAAAGCCCTGATTTCCAGTTGAATCTGTGGCACTATCTGGAAGATGTTTATGTTTATATATATATATATATATATATATATATATATATATATATAGAAATGAACACATATTAAAAATTAAATAAGAAAAAAAAAACATCTGCCTGGAAATATGGGCCAAAATGATGGGCCACCACTGATTATGTGAGGTAGTAATACATACCTTCTCTTATTTTAAAGTTGGTTCTTTAAAATATTTAAAGATGTGGATTTAATACTTCTTCCAACAACATATTTAATTTTTTTCCCAATAAAGTAATTCTGAGCCTCAGTGCTTTGAAATTCAACATCACAAAGAACATTTGATGCAGGATTTGTAAATCAATAAACTGAGAAAAGTGCTTGTGAAGTGTCTGAATACTTAATAAGGCACTGTATGTTTTCATTTCACTGTACAACATTCAGCCATTCTAAAATTAATTTTAAAGTAACCAAAAATGTGTAGGAGACTGTCATTCAGTTGTTGACAAAAGGCTCCATTCTATTTCTTAATTAGAACTTAGTTATAAGAGTCCTTGTTGCTCAGTTTCACTCTCTCAATGACTGATGTACCCATGTCGAAGAGTTTCTAAAAAATTGGCTTCCAAAAAGATGATAAAACCTCACTAATTTATCCAGAGATTTCACATGCGAGCCAGTTAAACATACCGCTACACAGAAAATCAACACCATAAGCTGTAATGATGGATATGAATGTGTTGTCTCTCTCCTGCTGTTTTTTTTATTTCTGCTGATATTTTATCTTGACCACAGAGTGTTAACAGCACCTCAGCACTTAAAGGAAAAACTCATCCCAAAAATAAAATTCTGTCATCATTTATTCACCCATGTGTTGTTCCAAACCCATATGACTTTCTTCCATGGAGATGATGGCAGAATGTTAGCCTCTCATCATTCACATTCATTGTTTGAAAAAAGGTGCAATTCAAGTGAATAGTGACTGTGGCTTTAATTCTGCAGTACATCTGCTTTTGTGTTTCATAGTAGAAAGTCATACGAGTTTGGAACAAGTAAATGATGACAATTTTAATTACTGGGTAAACTACCCCTTTAACATAAAGAAGTGGATCAGATACCTGAGATGGCAGAAAGAAAGAGGAATTAGAGAAGCTTAGAAAGAAAGAGAGAATGAGAAGATAATATGGGAAAGTTACCACTTGTGCTATGGTCATGTGAAACTAAAAAAACTAGTGCAGATATTAAAGAAATTGGAAATAAGTGCTAATGAATTGTGGAAACTGACCGGTAGTTATAACCTGTTCATTGATTCTTTATTTACCTCAAAAAAGTAAGGTAAAATGGGAATCACAATCATTCTCCCCCTTTTATTTAGAAATACTCCAACATGCACACATTGGATCCAACAACTGTAAGGTAGAGTGTCCATTTTTGAAGGAAAAAGAATTGAAGAAAAAATTGTGGCCTCTCCATTTGTTTTGAGTTTATTTGTAATAGCTTCTCCATCATGTGTATCTTTCCTCTCTGTCCTCCCATGTCTTCTCATTGCATTTCCTCAGAGGAGTCCACATAACTTAAGTGAGCTCACATGATGATGAGGGCTTACAGTTCAAGAGGCTAATACCTAGTGGGCAGAGCCGTGTAAAAACAAGGAGACCAGAAAAGAAACCGGCCCGACTGATAGGATCACCAGAGCCGATGCTGGTGGAGATTTCGACTGAGGACAGAGCGAACATCTGAGGTAAACCTAGAAAGTGAATGAAAAGACAGTGGGGACAGCCGACTGAAATAGCAACAGAAGACATAAATATCAGAGCAAGTCTAAATACTCAAAGATGCACAACATTTCAAAACGGTTTCACTTCTCTTTTGAACAGAAATAAGGAAACATACTTGTGGTATAGAAAGTTACATTTAGAACCAATTTTTTGCCTGACCTCAGAATGGCTGGTTATGTCTATGTTCTCACAATAAACTTTCTGGTTCTTAGTTATTAAAATAATGTCAATACTATTGTGAGAATTCAAACAACAACAAGGTCTCTCCTGAACACACCTCTGCTGAATAGAGGTTATTAAGGCCTGTACTTGAAAGAGAACTTGCATACCTCAATGCATCCAACATTGGGAGCAGGTTGAGAAGTGCTGTGTCGCTTGGGTCACTAAACCATGACTTTATAGGTATTGCATTGTCTGCGAGGACGAAAGATATACATTCAGGGTGGAAAAAATCATAGTAGGTTAAAAATTACATTCATATTTTATTACAAATAACAATATTAATGCACCTTGTTTGTTTTTTGATTCACATGATGGGTTCATTCAGTATTTTTTTAATTTATACTAGGGCTTTGAATTGATAAAAAAAATTAACTAACTGATTGCACAGTTTTCTTTGATTAATCACGATTAATCATGGTACATTAAAACAAACATTAAAATATAATCATAAATATATTTACTTATATAAATATTTGTCTCAAATAACTTGCAAGAAATTGGTTAGTCATCATTTAATTATTCAAATATGTACATGTAATAATATATATATATTCTTGTATGCATCTAAAGTTAGACACATTTCTACAGGTATAAATATTTGATAAACATATATGCTGTAATTAAGATTTTTCCAGTGGACTTTTTTAATTATAGGATCAAATGGGCAGATTCAATTCATATCAAGCTTTTTTTTGCAAGATAAGTGTTTAATGTTTAAAATCTCAAAACTATTATTTTCTCTGGCTGCCGTTCAGTCTCTATCACGCACACGCTGGGTCTCTCTTGCGTGGTTTCGCTTTGACACTGAGTGGTACAGATGACAGTGAGTGAGCGTTTTCGGGCGATGTGAAGAGATCCGGCAGCTTGCCCGAATCTCTCCCACACTTGGCTCGTCGCTTGCAGGAGAATTCTCCACCCTCCACACAGTAAATCCGCTCCTGTATTTGTGTCCGGGACATGCGTCGCGTGTAAAGAATAAGCCTGCACTGCTCCACATAATCAGATTCTGTGCTAGGATGTGCAGTCAAGTTGAGCATGTAACTCCTGGAAATTAATTATTTTAGCCACAGGAAGTGAGGAAAATTTCCCAGGCCTACATGTTTCAAAATTACTACTGAATACTAGTAGAACAAAACTACTGATTTAAAACTACTTTAAATTTAGCAAATCAGAGTGGACTGATACTAAATTACTCTTGAATGTAGACTCAATGGATGTACCATCTTTTACCTGGGTGACTTCGATAAGCTCCAGGTGAGTTGTCCAAAATAACTATACTGGAGAGATCTTTGTGTACTACAGACAGATCTTTTATGTAGCTACCTAGATCCAAAGTGCAGTGCTGCAAAAAGTGAGAAAGAGAAAGAAACGCTTGTTAAGTAATTAGACATACAGTATTAGGAGATGGATAACTGATGTGCTAGAATGAAATGGTGAATAATGATTCTAGAGCAGTGATTCCCAACCCTGTTCTTGGAGGCCCCCCAGTATTACACATTTTGGATTTCTCTCTAATCAGACACACCTGATTCAACTCATCAGCTCGTTAGAGGAGACTCTAAGACCTGAACTGGGTGTGTCAGAAAAGGGAGATATACAAAATGTGCAGTGTTGGGGGGCCTCCAGGAACAGGGTTGGGAGCCACTGTTCTAGAGGTTCATTATATGAGTAGGTCTTAGGGTACGTTTACACGACAACGATGTACTAAAAACTGAAAAGTTTTTCCTTTGCGTTTTTGAAAAGTTTCACGTACAGACGACAACGTTGTCAAAACGATCCCGTTCACACGGATCTGCGAAAACGACTAAAAACGCTGTATTACGCATTCCAGGCCAGTAGTTGGTGATGTCACTTTGTAAAGAATCACTACGCGCCTGCGCACATAAGCATTCTTCCACAGAGCTGTGAATACAAATAATGAAGAAGGCGAAAGCATTGAGCAATTTTGTCTGGACGGACAATGAGGTTGCTTTATTACTACAATTACTTTGCTGGAGAAGCGTCAATAAACTCAAAATCTTGAGCACCACAAACACAGTCCTGTAGTCCGCCACTGTAGTTTTGAATGTCTCGCACATTGTTTTTAAAGTACTCGCGCGCATGCCTATAGACTGAACACGTAATACGAGTGCACATGGCGTCATCATTTTCACAAATTCGCGTTTTTGTATGTTTACACAGAGACGATAATATAGTTTTCAAAAACGTGCACTTTGAAACCCATTTTCAAAAGTTTGCATTTTCAGGCCCCAAAACGCCGTTGTCGTGTAAACAAACAGCCAAAATGCATAAAAATTTTCCGTTTAGTTGAAAACGCTGCCGTGTAAACGGCCCCTAGTGCAACATCCTAAAATACTTAATCAAGAGCAAATAGGAAAGCAATGTTTTTGTTTTACCTGTCTGTAGTATCTTCGTTTAAGGATACTCCTGTTGTTATCCAGCTTATCTGCTACTGCCGATCCATAAATCTCCATACTAGCTGTAAACACCACCAACTCATACCACTGACTAACCTGCCATACACAAACAAGAGGATACATACAAACAGGATGCACACAATACTTGTTAGCATATTTTGCTAAACTAATGTTGAAGGCAAATGCAAGTAAACACAACAGCTCTCTATTCAGTGATAGAGATGATAGTCAACTGAAAGAGTTCACTCACCACTTCTAAAAAGAAATCGACATGTGGCCTTTTATGGACAAAAAACCTGACTGGGTGTTTGTCTATTACCACCTGAGCAAAAAGACAATGAGGGAAAAAATGGTTTGAAATAGTCATCTTGTTCCTTATTGCAAATTCAAATTTGAACAAAATCTACATTCTACCTAAATCCTAATGATGTTCACCAGGTTTTAAACAGAGAGGAAAGAAAAAGCTAAAAAATGCTTATAGTAACATACAGTACTTAGAAAATAAAACCTTCATTTCTTAAGCAGAAAGTATAATGGGAATAGAATAAACCATTTATTTTGAATTGTTAGAGTGGGTGTATGTGCACCTTGAGGATGAAGTCTGGTGGTGTACCAGGCCTTACTGTAGGTCTAAGGACGCCGTCATGGTGAGAGTGAATCAAAGTCTCGTCCAGATCCAACACCAAGATCTTTCTCTTCACTGCATCTAAAGCAAACAGTACAAACAGTCAACACATGCTCTAAATACAGTCGAAATCCACAGATATAAAGATTTTTAAATGTTTTTGACTTCAATATAGTAGGTTAGTCAATCAGTCTACTCTACACCAGTGGTTCTCAACCCTTTTGACTCTAAATGTTCTGAAAACTTGTGTTGTTAAAGACCCTGTAAAATCAAAATGAAAGTTTTACTGCTTTCAGTCCATATCTACACCGATCAGCCACAACATTTAAACCACCTGCTTAATATTCTGTAGGTCCCCCTCGTGCTGCCAAAATAGCGCCAACCCGCATCTCAGAATAGCATTCTGAGATGCTATTCTTCTATAATTCACCACAATTGTACAGTGCGCTCATCTGAGTTACCGTAGACTTTCCATCCACAGAACTGCCACTCACTGGATGTTTTTTGTTTTCTGCACCATTTGGAGTAAATTCTAGAGACTGTTGTGCATTAAAATCCCAGGAGATCAGCAGTTACAGAAATACTCAAATCAGCCCATCTGGTACCAACAATCATGCCACGGTCCAATTCCAAATAACTGAGGTCACATTTCACCCCCATTCTGATGGTTGATGGGAACATTAACTGAAGCTCCTGACCCATATCTGCATTATTTTATGCACCGCTGCCACACGATTGGCTGGTTAGATAATTACATGGATGATTGTTGGTGCCAGATGGGCTGGTTTGAGTATTTCTGTAATTGCTGATCTCTAAACAGTCTCTAGAATTTACTCAGAATGGTGCCAAAAACAAAAAACCTCCAGTGAGCGGCAGTTCTGTGGGTGGAAACGCCTTGTTGATGAGAGAGGCCAGCAGAGAATGGCCAGACTGGTTCGAACTGACAAAGTCTACAGAAACTCAGATAACCGCTCTGTTCAAATGTAGTGAGAAGAATAGCATCTCAGAATGCTATTCTGAAATGCAGGTTGGCGCTGTTTTGGCAGCACGAGGGGGACCTACACAATATTAGAAAGGTGGTTTAAATGTTGTGGCTGGTTGGCGTATTAGCTTTAAGGTCATCTATATGCTAGTGTACTTCTTAATGTTGACAAAATTCATTTTTAAAAGATATTGGCATTTAAATTCTGCAGTCTCTCTCTTCTGGATAAAAAGACCCATCCACGATGTCACAGAGGTTAAAAGACCTTGTCCAATCAAACACGTTATAGAACGAGGACACAACCTCCCCCTACAACTGTTCAGCGCATCTGGCTGTGTTCTAACTGGCACTGATCATGCCTTCGCAGGGCACTTCAAAGGGAGCTTTCAAGCAAAGGGTCATTCCAAACAAAATTTCCAATAAGAATCACTGAAGTAGTGAGTTCAGACTGACCGTTGTCACCTCAGCCATCTAAAGCACTCACAGTGGAGGGTAATTGTCTTAGAAGGAAATATGGATGGTCACTTCTGAATGGGATGTGCAAATACAGCTTGAGTAAACATTCTTTATTCTTTATGCTTAGTGTATTGTGAACATGGATATATTATCTTTTACTCGCATTCATCTGCACTGAACTTGCACAACAGCTCCAGCCTCATTGTGAGCAAAGATTGCGATGTGCTGTGTGCGTTTGTGGGCTTGTTATGGATTAATGTTGTCAGTTAGATCACCGTTCGGTTCTCAAATTTTTTTTAAAACCTGTCTGGTATTAAGATTGCTTCTTAGGGGCCTGGGTAGCTCAGCGAGTATTGACACTGACTACCACCCCTGGAGTCACGAGGTCGAATCCAGGGTGTGCTGAGTGACTCCAGCCAGGTCTCCTAAGCAACCAAATTGGCCCGGTTGCTAAGGAGGGAAGAGTCACATGGGGTAACCTCCTCATGGTCATGATTAGTTGATCTCACTCTCAATGGGGCACGTGGTAATTTGTGCGTAGATCGTGGAGAGTAGCATGAGCCTCCACATGCTGGGAGTCTCCGCGGTGTCATGCACAACGAGCCTATGCGCGGATTTACTGTCTCAGAAGCAGAGGCAACTGAGACTTGTCCTCCGCCATCCGGATTGAGGTAACCGCTCCACCACGAGGACATTCCTATTTTAATAGGAAATATATCAAAGCACCAAATCAAACTGTGCTCATCAAGGCACTTCATGGGGACTTTTAAGTTCTCATCTAAACACGCTGGCCAGTGTGAACTGTGCGGTTAGAAGCTTCCCTTGTGGACTGAAATACAAACAACAGAGAGGAGGTAAAATGTGGAAAGAGAACTTACTGAGTCTGTTTCTGGAAACAGGGGAGAGAGGTAATGTGTCATAACGCACAGTTTGGTACTGGATTATCTGTAGAAGATAAAGCAGTGGACAAAGACGGAGTCATTGATGCACACAGAACAATCAACTAGGCCTGGGCTTGTTCTTTACACTGAGAGATGGCAATAAATAAATAAAAAAACTATGCATTTTACAGCAGTGACAGCATAATGCTGAGTAAAATCAAATACTTTTACAAACTACTAAGGTCGGGAACACACACACACATACAAACTCCATACCAACCTAGTTGCTTCTGCAACACAAACCCTTGAGTTCATCCATATTTAACCTCCAGAAATGTTAAACAGAATACACAGAGGTTTCATTGATTTTGGCTCTTTTTTTCTTATCCATCCATCTATCTCTCTGTCTATTTTCTCTTCTTTAGCCCCTTCATTGCTCCGATGCAAAACTCTGATGAAGCATCATGTAGCAGACATCTGGAACAGCCCCATTGCCACTTTTGAACTATTAATAGCCCCACCCCCACAGCTGTCAAAAGATGTCAAAGTAAAAGGCAAGTGGACCAGGGTGATTTCAATTAAAACTCTTCTCTCTTTTACATTGTTAATAACTTTTTAGTTTAAAAAAAACTATTTTGTGTGCTTAGAGTAAAACCTGTGTTCAAAAAAAGGCTTGAAAACGTACACTAATATACTTTAAAACTCAGTTAAAATGGATCAGCAAAATCACAAAGCACTAGGTAATCAGGCCTAGGTTACATTTGGGTTTTGTTTTGTAGTTTTGGTTCAGTGCTTCAAGTCGGAGCAGGCTAAACATATACCAGGGTCCACAGTCCAATGTAGTTTGAACATATGCAGCATCATAAACACACTCTTCCAGGGTTATTGAAGGGCAGCTTGAAGCATGCACAATCACTTAGAACTATCACTGTGGCAAAGTTTAATCAAATTTTCGACTATATATTGAGCCGAAGCTAACATCATGATTAAAGTAACATTAGACACATTTAAAAGACTCAATCTTGCTCTCGTATTCAATCAGCTTTTACTACTACAGGAACAAAAATGGTTGCCTGAATATTGTATGTTTGTTTGCGCTGAAGGCCATAAAAATGGCATAAGTGGTTACAATCATATTTGCCCAAATCTTGCAGTACATTTAAATAAGACTGCAATGATCTGAACAGCTCTTCAATAAAGTGTTAGAGTACTGTTTAGTAACCTGGAAGTGTTAACTGTCTAAAACAACTAAAGCTGTAGCTGCTTAACTTGAAGACAATAGGTAGTATAGTTGCTCATAAAAGGCGACAAAATGGAGCAACAAAGGTTGTTTACAAATGACAGGTTAGAATATAAAGTAGAGACTAGAGTACATTGGTTCACACTGAGAGATGCTGACATTTGGGAAAAACTGTGTGGCTCTCACCGTTCGTAGATGTTTCCTGAGTATGTATAAAATGAAACTCCATAATCTAGACGTCACTCCAAGGAAAGTGCGAATTCCTAGTAAACACTGACGTGTCTTCAACATGTTTACAGTGGAGTATTGGCGCAAAGGTGAATCATAGAAGAGACTCAGACAACACCAGTAGAGACCAATGACTTTAGAAGAACTAGTCTTACGGCTGCAGCTAATCGGGTTGGCTAACCACTTCCCTCTGCTTGTCTGCTCTCCAAAGTAACTCAATCGTCGTTAGCCAAACCAGAGAAACAGGCAAACGGTGACTCGGCTGCACTTGGACCGGCGAGCCGCTGTCACAAAAGAACTAAAATGTCCAACGTCATCAGTGATCTTTTCGCTGTTTTAAAGTGTGTAGCCACGCATACAAACAAACCTCTGAGATCACAAGCTAATAGGACTTGTATTTTACTGGGAAGCCAGTTAGCCTTGGATCCAGCGAGCTCTACAACAAATTTTCCTGCTTTGAACTCACGACCCTTGTGCTCGACTGCTTCGACGTTAATCTCAAGACTCCAGACAAATGGCCAAGTGAGCAAAAAGTCCAATCAGACGCCATTAAATTTGTTTCAGTACATATCCGGGAGCAAACTGTGAGCCGCCATCAGTGCTTAGCTTTCGTCACTTCCGAGAAACAACAAAAGTGTCCTCGATGAAGCTTGGTCGAAGGAAGTGAGGAGACTGGGGCCATGAAGATGCAGCTAAACGAGGACACTGATGAATTTAAAGAGTCTTTACTTAGATTTCATAATAACACATTTTCACTTTACTTTAATCTGCCTTGATAGAAAGTAAAAACTAAAAGAAAATGAAAAGAGAAAGAAACATTTTTATTTTATTTTGTATTTTAAATGAAAAAGAAGCTTTATATACATTTGAAGTCAAAAGTTTACACACACCTTAGCCAAACACATTTAAACTAATTTTTTCACAATTCCTGACATTTAATCGTAGAAAACATTCCCTGTCTTTGGTCAGTTAGGATCACTACTTTATTTTAAGAATGTGAAATGTCAGAATAATAGTAGAGAGAATGATTTCAGCTTTTATTTCTTTTATCACATTCCCAGTGGGTCAGAAGTTTACATACACTTTGTTAGTATTTGGTTACATTGCCTTTAAATTGTTTAACTTGGGTCAGACATTTTGGGTAGCCTTCCACAAGCTTCTAACAATAAGTTGCTGGAATTTTGGCCCATTCCTCCAGACAGAACTGGTGTAACTGTTTGTAGGCCTCCTTGCTCGCACACACTTTTTTAGGATTGAGGTCAGGGCTTTGTGTTGGCCACTCCAATACCTTGACTTTGTTGTCCTTAAGCCATTTTGCCACAACTTTTGAGGTATGCTTGGGGTCATTGTCCATTTGGAAGACCCATTTGCGGCAGAGCTTTAACTTCCTGGCTGATGTCTTGAGATTTTGCTTCAATATATCCACATAATTTTCCTTCCTCATGATGCCATCTATTTTGTGAAGTGCACCAGTCCCTCCTGCAGCAAAGCACCCACAACATGATGCTGCCACCCCCATGCTTCACGGTTGAGATGGTGTTCTTCGGTTTGCAAGCTTCACCCTTTTTCCTCCAAACATAATGATGGTCATTATGGTCAAACAGTTAAATGTTTGTTTCATCAGACCAGTGGACATTTCTCCAAAAAGTAAGATCTTTGTCCCCATGTACACTTGCAAACTGTAGCCTGGCTTTTTTATGGTGGGTTTGGAGCAGTGGCTTCTTCCTTGCTGAGCAGCCTTTCAGGTTATGTCGATATAGGACTTGTTTTACTGTGGATATAGATACTTGTCTACCTGTTTCCTCCAGCATCTTCACAAGGCCCTTTGCTGTTGTTCTGGGATTGATTTGCACTTTTCACACCAAGCACCAACTGGCACCAACAATCATGCCATGGTCCAAATCACTGAAATCATATTTTTCCCCATTCTGATGGTTGTGAGCATTACCTGAAGCTCCTGACCCATATCTGCCTGATTTTATTCACTGCACTGCTGCCACACGATAGGTTGATTAGATAATTGCATGGATGATTGTTGGTGCCAGATGGGCTGGTTTGAGTATTTCTGTAACTGCTGATCTCCTGGGATTTTCACACACAACAGTCTCTAGAATTTACTCAGAATGGTGCCAAAAACAAAAAACATCCAGTGAGGGGCAGTTCTGTGGATGGAAACGCCTTGTTGATGAGAGAGGTCAAAAGAGAATGGCCAGACTGGTTTGAACTGACGAAGTCTACGGTAACTCAGACCTATACAATATTAGGCAGGTGATTTTAATGTTGTGGCTGACCAATGCAGAGAGGAAAAGGAGATATCCATCCAAACCTATATAATTAAATGTGCATGCATAAGCTCTACCTTAAAAGTACACAAAGTCTCTGCAAAATTGGTTTTCGTGGGGCACCTCCGACTGTGTGAACAGTACTATTTAAGACATAAACAATTTTTTTTCATAGCAATAACTAATTCTAGCACTGAAGTATGTTTCATGAGTTGTGGGGCCATTTTACTCGTGATGTTCATGAGACATCTATTCTAGGGAAGTTGATTGGCTATGAGGCACCCTATTAACAAAAACACAGTCACATTCCCATGAAGGAAAAGATGTTTAGAGAGAACAAAAAGGTCTTATTTATACTTGTAAATGACATCCAGACCATTCTTGAATGCAGAAATTCTTGAAAACATAAAGAAACAGAACAGAACAGAATTCTACCTGAAGATTTCACTTATAATTAAAACAATACAGTTGAAGTCATAAGTTTACATACACCTTAGTCAAATCCATTTAAACTCAGTTTTTCACAATTCCTGACATTTAATCATAAAAAACATTCCCTGTCTTTGGTCAGTTAGGATAACTACTTTATTTTAAGAATGTGAAATGTCAGAATAATAGTAGAGAGAATTATATATTTCAGCTTTTATTTCTTTCATCACATTCCCAGTGGGTCAGAATTTTACATACACTTTGTTAGTATTTGGTATCATTGCCTTTAAATTCTTTAACTTGGGTCAAACTTTTTAGGTAGCCTTCCACAAGCTTCTCACAATAAGTTTCTGGAATTTTGGCCCAATCCTCCAGACAGAACTGGTGTTACTGAGTCAGGTTTGTAGGCCTCATTGCTCACATATGCTTTTTCAGTTCTGCCCACAAATTTTCTGTCAGACTGAGGTCAGGGCTTTGTGATGACCACTCCAATACCTTGACTTTGTTGTCCTTAAGGCATTTTGACACAACTTTGGAGGTATGCTTAGGGTCATTTTCCATTTGGAAGACCCATTTGCGGTTGGGATGGTGTTCTTCGGCTTGTTTCACTAGACCAGAGGACATTTCTCCAAATAGTAAGATCTTTGTCCCCATGTACACTTGCAAACTGTAGTCTGGCTTTTTAATGGCAGCTTTGGAGCAGTGGCTTCTTCCTTTCTGAGCAGCATTTCAGGTTAGGTCAATATAGGACTTGTTTTACTGTGGATATAGATCTTTGTCTACCTGTTTCCTCCAGCATCTTCACAAGGCACTTTGCTGTTGTTCTGGGATTGATTTGCACTTTTCGAACCAAACTACGTTCATCTCTAGGAGACAGAATGCGTCTCCTTCCTGAGCAGTATGATGGCTGTGTGGTCCCATGGTGTTTATATTTGTGTACTATTGTTTGTACAGATGAACATGGTATCTTCAGGTATTTGGAAATTGCTCCCAAGGATGAACCAGACTTGTGGAGGTCCACAATTTTTTTTTTTCTGAGGCCTTGGCTGATTTCTTTTTGATTTTCCCATGATGACAAGCAAAGAGGCACTGAGTTTGAAGGTAGGCCTTAAAATACATCCACAGGTACACCTCCAATTCAGTACACCTCCAATCAGAAGCTAATTGACTAGTTGCCTAAAGGCTTGACATAATTTTCTGGAGTTTTTCCAAGCTGCTTATAGGCACAGTTAACTTAGTGTATGTAAACTTCTGACCCACTGGAATTGTGATATAGTCAATTAAAAGTGAAACAATCTGTCTGTAAACAATCGTTGAAAAAATTACTCATGTCATGCACAAAGTAGATGTCCTAAACGACTTGCCAAAACTATAGTTTGCTAATATTAAATATGTGGAGTGGTTAAAAATGAGTTTTAATGACTTCAACCTAAGTGTATGTAAACTTCTGACTTCAACTGTAAGTAAATCAAAAATATAATACAGAGTGGTCAACAGTGATGAAGGGAATTAAGGACGCTAGAAAGAGTTGAACAAGTAGACAATGATGTGTCTATGAAAAGTAATCTAGTCACTGAACATTATATAAAAAAGAAATACTTAATATCCCTGCATACATTTCAAGTATTACCAAGTACACTGATAACATGAATGCATAGATACATGATTACAGAAATTCAGATACATTAATAAGATTTCATAAATGATAATAAATGATGGATATGTATCATAACATCAAGAATATACCATAAGCAGTAGAAGTAAATAAAAACATATTTTATTAATGCATCCGAAAATAAATTACTATACATTTTTGATAACTCCGTTATATAACACCTGATCCCACACATCGGGAACATTAGTAGAGTGCTCCATTCAGTAGTCAGACACCAGCTGCAGGACTGAGATTCACTGGTCTTATTTCTAGTAGTGTGTGCTTTGGCCAGCAGAGGGCATTTTTTCCAACTGAATGTGCAGCGAATCTGCAGTGGGTGTAAACCTCGTTAGCTGGGCGTTGAGGACTGAAGGAAATCATTTTTCTGGTTAGCTGTGGGTGAATAGCATGAGAAAGATGCTAACCATCATATCTAACGTTCTCAGGGGCAGCGCTAGCAGGAACGTAAGTATTTCCCCCTTAAATCATAATTACTTAGTTAATGTTGAGGAAAGCCAGATGTACGGCTGTTTAACGGCTAGCGAAGCGCAGTCATGCCATGTTGACCTTGCGGGGTACACAAGGCCCGGTTGACATCCTGCTTGACTGCTGTAAATGGTCATAAATGTTTGCGCTGATTATTTAATGTGAATCAATGCGCTCTTATTATTTCATTATAAATGTAAATATAGTCAGTTATCTGAATCTCTCTATTTGTCTAGAGTGATTTAGCTTGGCTAACTAGCTAAGCCTGCCACTATAATGGTAATGTCTAAAACTGGTTCGTCAAGTTACAAGCTGCCATACGAGTAACAATATAATATAACTTTGCAGCATGAGATTTGGAACGATATATTATACATAAAATGGTTGGTTTAAGAACTAATCTGTCAGTAATAAAAGGTGACACCCCCTCATTGAGAGAGGCAGTCTTTTACCATTCTTTTACTGGTTGCAGATATCCAGATGGCTTCTCTTTTACGCAACATTTAGACATCAGAAGAGCCTAAGTCTGATTCTGATTAATGAATGTTAATCTGTTTGAGTAAATAAGGCCTGAATAGTTACCTATATATAAGGTCAATTTCGATGACAGATGACACCATGAAATCAATGTCACTGTTTTCCTGGGATCAAAGAAGTGGAAGCTCATAATACAAGATTTGTTGCCACAATTAAATGAATGGCTCTCTTTTTCTTTCTATCTCTCGCTTTCTTATTGGCTGCCTATATAAGGGTGCCGAACTGGTATCAGAGGTAAGATGTGGTACTTTTATAAATATGTTATATGCTTGTGTCATCTGTTCTGTTTTTTTCCTCCAGTTTGTATTTCATCTTTGGTTGGGGGGTTGAACTATTTAACACATGCTTCTGTTATCTGGTCTGTGCATTAATGCTCATATGATCATATATTATGGCTGATTTAGTTTGCTGTGGTGTGGGCTAGGAGGGAATTATTCTGCTCTATTTGCTACTACCTGCAGCTGTTTACCCAAGCCCATTACAGCTTCTCTCATCATTTTTATAACACACACACTCACGTACTGTAAGTTACGAGCACTCCCAGTGTTATTATAGAAAATACCCATTTTCCTCAGGTGGTTTTACCTTGTTTAGGTCAAATAATGATGTTTGTCGAAAATTGAGATTTGTTGGGGTGGTCGGGTTTTTTTTTTTATTTGATCTGTCAGGGAATTGCCAGCTATAGTTTAATTATTGCCTGTGAGAAGCTTAACTTAGGTGGTCATACATTAGCTTAGATCAGTAGTGTTTCCTCCGAGGGGGCAAGGGAGGCAGCGCCGCCTCAAATTCAGATGAGAAAAATAATCGACCGTACATACTCAAAACGTGCTCAAAAGTTTGCATAACCTGTCAGAAATTGTGAAATTTTGGCATTGATTTTGAAAATATGACTGATCATGCAAAAAAAACTGGCTTTTATTTAAGGATAGTGATCATATGAAGCCATTTATTATCACATAGTTGTTTGGCTCCTTTTTAAATCATAATGTTAACAGAAATCACCCAAATGGCCCTGATCAAAAGTTTACATACCCTTGAATGTTTGGCCTTGTTACAGACACACAAGGTGACACACACAGGTTTAAATGGCAATTAAAGGTTAATTTCCCACACCTGTGGCTTTTTAAATTGCAATTAGTGTCTGTGTATAAATAGTCAATGAGTTTGTTAGCTCTTATGTGGATGCACTGAGCAGGTTAGATGCTGAGCCATGGGGAGCAGAAATGAACTGTCAAAAGACCTGCGTAACAAGGTAATGGAACTTTATAAAGATGGAAAAGGATATAAAAAGATATCCAAAGCCTTGAAAATGCCAGTCAGTACTGTTCAATCACTTATTAAGAAGTGGAAAATCTGGGGATCTCTTGATACCAAGCCAAGGTCAGGTAGACCAAGAAAGATTTCAGCCACAACTGCCAGAAGAATTGTTCGGGATACGAAGAAAAACCCACAGGTAACCTCAGGAGAAATACAGGCTGCTCTGGAAAAAGACAGTGTGGTTGTTTCAAGGAGCACAATACTTGTTGACCCCTCTCCAAACATAGCGCTTATGGTTGTGACCATAAAGCTCTATTTTGGTCTCATCACTTCAAATTATAGTGTGCCAGAAGCTGTGAGGCGATTCAAGGTGTTGTCGGGCATAATGTAACCGGGCTTTTTTGTTGCATTGGTGAGGTAAATGCTTCTTTCTGGCAACTCGACCATGCAGCTAATTTTTGTTCAAGTATCGTTGTATTGTGCTCCTTGAAACAACCACACCGTCTTTTTCCAGAGCAGCCTGTATTTCTCCTGAGGTTACCTGTGGGTTTTTCTTCGTATCCCGAACAATTCTTCTGGCAGTTGTGGCTGAAATCTTTCTTGGTCTACCTGACCTTGGCTTGGTATCAAGAGATCCCCGAATTTTCCACTTCTTAATAAATGATTGAACAGTACTGACTGGCATTTTCAAGGCTTTGGATATCTTTTTATATCCTTTTCCATCTTTATAAAGTTCCATTACCTTGTTACGCAGGTCTTTTGACAGTTCATTTCTGCTCCCCATGGCTCAGCATCTAACCTGCTCAGTGCATCCACATAAGAGCTAACAAACTCATTGACTATTTATACACAGACACTAATTGCAATTTAAAAAGCCACAGGTGTGGGAAATTAACCTTTAATTGCCATTTAAACCTGTGTGTGTCACCTTGTGTGTCTGTAACAAGGCCAAACATTCAAGGGTATGTAAACTTTTGATCAGGGCCATTTGGGTGATTTCTGTTAACGTTATGATTTAAAAAGGAGCCAAACAACTATGTGATAATAAATGGCTTCATATGATCCCCATGGCTCAGTATCTAGCCTGCTAGGTGCATCCACGTGAGAGCTAACAAACTCATTGACTATTTATACACAGACACTAATTGCAATTTTATTTTGCATGATCAGTCATATTTTCAAAATCAATGCCAACATTTCACAATTTCTGCCAGGGTATGTAAACTTTTGAGCACAACTGTAACTGAAACAAATATTACAACATGTGAGCTCAAATAACGTGTATAGCAGTCATATTTCTAAAATTACAACTACATGTGAGACGAGGCAATGACTCAACTTTTATTTGATAGGTCATTAACCTGTTCGTTCATCAATGCAATAATACCCAGCCCATCTATTATGCTTGCAGTGGATCTACAGATCGCAGTGAACGGAGTGAACTGGTGGAAGCGGGCGAACTATTACAGAATAAACAAAAAAACCGACACAGACAACACCACTTCTGGTCACATCAGAATCAAAATGAATTTGAAATGACTTGAAATAGAACATAAAATCGTTTATGAGTGAGCTGGTTTTACTTCACCTCTGTTCATTTAAGGTGCACCTCTGTGCCATCATGACACATGTGGTGCTTACCGAAGAGTAAATGATCCGAAGATGACTTAAAAATACTAGTCGGACAACAATTAATATTAACAGATACATGAAATATGCTCTTTGCTGTATAATTGTAAGTATTATTTTTGAAACAATGTAAAAAAAATAAAATAGAATGTATAAACATACTTTTTTTTATTTGACTTGGTTTAACAAATTGTCTATTTATATGAGCATCCAAAACATTAGAGTATGCTTGTTAATATTATAAGTTAAAAGGTATTCCATATCCCTTCCCATATAGAAATCTGATAAATGGCAATGAACATTTTAACTATAGTTAATATATTTGGCCATACATATTCAAATTCCTCTTTGATTTGGGAAAATATGTTTTATATATATATATATATATATATATATATATATAGGTCTCGGGACACCTGAAAGTTGCCTTGGAGATGTCTTTGTAAATTCCTTTAGAATCTGACCCTCTGGAGTGACCTGTTTGTGCTTGCCCTTCTTTTACAGTCCTCCACTTGCCAGGCCGTTTTGCAGCTCCTGGCGGTCCAGGGAGAATATGCTAATTTGACTGCTCCATATGACCCAGACCCCCCTTTGCGCTTAAAAGATCCACACTTAACCTCACAGTCTCCAGTACCCCTTTCTGACACTAAACCAAGTACTACAGCTTCCCTTCTGTCAGCAAAGATGCCCGTCAACACTACAACTGCCCCAGAACTTCTTACATACACAAATATGCCAGAATCGTCCCTAGAATGCATAGCTTTTGGACATGCGGCCAGTGGCCAGCCCACATCAGAGATGGCGCCAAATGATGTACCTCTGACAGATGCAGTTTCCTCAGAGGCTTTAGCTCCAGAAATAAACTGCACAGAGCCTGTAATTTCTAGTCGTTTGGCAACTGCCCCATTAGCTTCTACTGAAGAATTATGTATCGATCCTCCTATTAAAGAAAAAAGATTAGTCATAGAATCTGAGATAGCTTCCAAAACTGCAGACAAACTTATCTTAGACCATGTTTCATCCAAACCCATATTCGAAGAGATAGTCCAACCCACTATTGAGGACACCATTCCAGAACCTGTTTCAGACCATATTCCTCCTTCACCTGCTTTAATTGCAGTCAAGTTGCCTGTTAACTCAGCCCCCCACCCAGCAGAGTTAACCCCTGCTGTGGCTAACAGCAGTGCCAATGTTACCAGCACAGACCCCCTCATGTCCAATTGTCCCCCACCAGCCAGAAGCCTCCTGTGCCCTGATAATTCCTTCCCACAACACCCAGAGAACATCCACAGCCTGGCTGAAGAGACTCCCTTATCAGAGCCACAGCTTGCTGTGAGTACTGGCAGCCCCTATACTTAAATTAGACATTCGTCTCTCATACACACAGCCTAACATAACTTAAACCCTCCCGCTACCCCACCTAATGGAGTCTTGCATGCCCCCTCTCATTTACTTTGAGCACTGAGCACTTGGACAATGTTACGAAAGTCTCTCCGAACTTACTCTGAATGCTTCGGCCGATGACTGTTTGATCACTTAAGATACTAAAACAGATTTTCGTTCAATACACTTTTCTCATTCTTTGTCTGTTACATTCATAACGCAAAATATCTTGAAGTGTTCAGCATGTTGCCGCACCTTGTACGTTTAATAGTTACAGGTTGATTTCTCTTGATAAAGAAGTGCTTGATGTGCATCAGTTTTCCACATCCAAACCAATGATCAAAGAAATGTGCAAAGCTACTGCAGATGATGCTGTGCACTGCGTCAGTGTCTTAGGCCTGTGTTTTCATTTAGGGTATTATATTTGGGATTAGTTGGTATTTGTTCACAGGGTTGTTGAATCTTATGTTTATGATAATTTTTACACTGGTGGTGTAGGTCAGATTATTGCAGATAAAGCTTTTCTATTTTCTCTGAGCTTGCTTCTTGCTTCAGACAGATCACTTTTGATCAGGGTTTTTTAACATACAAGTTCTGTTTAGAGGTGTATATGCTTGTTTCCATTCCAAATTTGTGTTACCATCTCTGTATATCAGAGTTCCTACATACATGTATTTTTAAAAAAAAAATTTATTGTTCTTTTTGTGTTTGTTTTTTAATAGGGAGCAAGAGTGGTGGTATCAGCCAGGACCTATGCAGACTTCACCCCTCAGGCCACTTTTGACATTAAGGTAAGTCTTATTAGTTCAGCAGATACATAATGTATAAAAATTTGAAAATAAAATATTAAGTAGTATTTTATGCAATAGTTTTAAGTTGGTTTATCATTGCAGTTAGGGATGTAACGGTATCATGTTTTCATTGTATACCACGGTTTTAAAAAGAGACTGTTATGAAACCGTTGACATTTATAATTTACAATATTGCATTGACAGTATTACTTTGATTTTTTTGGTTTAAAATCCAAGTAAAGGAATAAAAGTTTCCATTGTAAATATAAGTTAAATTAAGAGAGAATCGGCTACATTTGCACAGCATCATATCAATTTGATCAAATACATTTCTAACTTTCTACATCCTCCTGTTTCACTAAACCGTCACTTCATTTTAAAAGCCACACGTGTGAACTGCACGGCAGAGAGAGAAGTGTCAAAGCCTGAACATTTATTTTCCCCTGCCAAGCGGCTGAAGTCCAGGTTGTGGGAATATAGCGGTAGACGCATTTTAAAGTGGCCAATTCAGAATATTTTGCCTCTACAAAAGTACTTTATGCAACCAGTTTAAATATTCTGTCCAACATAACATTATTTTTCTAACAAACTCTACATTTCATCACACTTGTAGGAAAAATTCAGTCAGTGAACTGGATAATTAATGCACAGCATAGAGGGTTCAAATATCAGAAAATATTCACAGATAGACAGTCTCTAATGTTTATGAATGAATAGAATACAACAAGCACACTGTTTTAGTCACAGACTAATAGCTAGCATAGAGTTATAAAGCATAGAGATCTGTATTTCCTGAGGTAATTTAGTCTTCATAACTGAGCGTGTCTGACTTTTGTGTATTTTTTGTGAAGGTTATCGTATCGTGAACATTTCATATCGTTACACCCCTAATTGCATCACAATATTTTGTGCACTTTACTGTATTTTACTTATTCATTTTTATTTATTTTTTTTTATATTCAAATTAGATGGTTTACACCATGGCTCCATTTACACCTTGCTTTTAAATGCATTAAATATCCTGATAGTATCTGGATATTCATAAGCTGGATTGCATTTACATCTTGCAATCAAATGCATCTCCACTGTGATTGGATAGAGATCAAAGTTACCTGTGCAAAATGGAAAACACTACTTGCATATTACATCAGAGGCTTTGGTAACAAGTCTTTTAGTGAATAAAAAAATAAAATATGGATCATTCAAATGCTTTCCATCAACATTTGACTGTCAGGGATTTTCTTTATTGAACAATTATTTGCGGCCGCCAAAGTTAAATTTCGGGTCTCCGAAGCAAATTTAACTATATTCATCTAACGTTCAGCCAAATGTGCTTCTCATATTGCACAACGGAAGCCTGGTTTCATGTGAGTTCAGTGCAAGCCGCCTATTGTGATATGTAAGCGAGTGGGGATTTGAGGTGAGAGACGAGATATTCCAAGTGTATTCCAATGGAATAATTCATAGGAGATTGTTCGGGTGACAAGATTGCTGGACAGCAGTGTCTGTTGTGTTCTTCACCTTGCAATGGTAGAATACACAGAACAAGGAAAGAACCCACAACACAGCGCTTTAACAACTGATGACTGTAGCGCAACCACCTAATTAATTGCTTACAAAGTTGTATTCGGATAACAAAAATTTCCATTTATTTTGAATGTGGTCAGAATCTGTCCCTATCTTCCTCCGAATGTGGTTTCAGTGATCCTATCACGATGCAATCACAGTGCATCTTGGGTGCATTTACACCTGACATTTAATGTGGTCAACTGCTATACGATAGTGATCCTATCACCAAAAACGCATGTTGATAAAATGTAAATGGGACCAGTGAATACTGATAAAACATTGTTAATATATCTGAACAGACTATTTTTCATGTCTTTAATACATGTCTCTGTTTTTGGCAGAAATGTGATTTGCACAAGCTGGATGAGGGCCCACCCCTGAAGGCCGTGCTTACAAGAGAGGAGGGGCTTCAGTACTACCGCACCATGCAGACCATGAGACGTATGGAGCTCAAAGCTGATCAGCTCTACAAGCAAAAGATCATTAGAGGCTTCTGTCACCTTTATGATGGACAAGTGAGTCAAAAAACTTGCATAGAAATAAACTTTACAAGCAGAAAATGACCAGCAGCTCTCTCTGTTGTAAACACACACAAACCCACTAGATTTGTCTGTAGAAAATTCTCAAGTTAAATGTTATATGTTTTCATTTGTAAGTAATTCGTAATTGGTGAAAATGTGAAGGAGACTTAAATACTTACATGTACATTATGTCTTCAAACAGGAAGCATGTGCTGTGGGTATTGAGGGAGGTATTAATCTAACAGATCATCTTATCACAGCCTACCGTGCCCATGGGTACACTCTTACTAGAGGGGGCACCGTTCGTGAGATCATGGCTGAACTCACAGGTGAGGACAACAAAACGAAGAAGTGTAGTTTCTGGAAGACAACTGTTTATGCTAACAGTTTTGTTCAAATTATTCCTTTTTTCTACATTACTTTTCTATGTGTCTGTATCTCTCCATCAGGTCGTAGAGGAGGTATTGCGAAAGGAAAGGGAGGGTCTATGCACATGTACACTAAACACTTCTATGGAGGAAATGGAATTGTGGGAGCTCAGGTATTTTAAATGAATCATTACACTCAAAGACAAGGGTCTTCAACAGGGGGTCCGCGGTGGTACCGCAGGGGGTCTGCAAATTATTGTTTGATCCATTGGCAATCGTAATAATCAAACACACGAGCGATAGTGAGAGAGAGGAGTATGTATTTTAATCCAACGACATGTTGAGGTCCTGTGCAGCTGCATGCCAAATCTTAACGTGTAACCAAACAGTGCTAGTCAGCAGAAGCGCACAGCCCAGACAAACCATTTGTGTGACCACTGCTCATCACAAGCCGCTCAAAGCGTGACACCCATCAGGTTCAGCAGCACTGCAGAAGTGGGTTACGTAAGGAAATGCTTTGCGTTGATCGCGCTGTGCGGTTGAGCAGATGACAGCCAACGGTTTATTTTATTATTAGTTGCTTTTTGCTTTCAGAACAATAGCCTACTTGCCTGGTGTAAATAGTTACCACTGAGATTATCAAGCTGTCATATATGATCCTTAACATTCCACACACACAAGACGGTGACTCTCAAATCAATATAATTAAAGCTGCACTCAAGTCAGTGTTTTGCTCATTGCAAAGTTTTACTCCTAATGAAATTTTAATTTTAAAATGTATATCTAAAATTGATCACTCACATGAGATGAAAACTCCATATTTGTGACCTTATAAAATGTGTTTTATTCTGCATGGACAGGGTCTGTCTGTTTTTCTGTCTGTCTGTCTATCTATCTGTCTTTTTATTTCTTTTTGGAAGAGGGTTGGAACAGTGATTAACAAGGAAAATTTAAAATATCACTTCATGTCAAAAATGTTGCAGACCCCTTCTGTACACCTTGCTGAAATGACCAGCGAAAACCAGCCTAAGCTGGTTGGCTGGTTTTAGCTGGTCGCCCAGCCTAGCTAGGCTGGTAATTTAGCTTGTTTCAGAGGGGTTTTGAACACTTTTTAGCTGGTCAGGCTGGGAGATCAGCTAAGACTAGCCTGACCAGCTAAGATCAGCACGACCAGTCTGACCAGCTAAGGGCAGCTTAGACCAGCCTGACCAGCTAAAAAAAGTGTTCAAAACCCCTCTTAAACCAGCCTGACCAGCTAAATCCAGCCAACCCGATTATGCTTGTTTTAGCTAGTCTTTTCAGCAGGGCAGCATTTAATGATTATATTAATAGAATAATGTGGTTGTATCATACACGTTTTTATAAGCATAAAACGCAACACTCAATTTTATACAATATGTAATGGGGGTCCTGGCTTGGTCTCTCTACCCACCATGGGGTCCTTGACCTGAAAATGGTTAAAGACCCTGCTCTAAGATGTTCTTAGAACTTCATTGATGCTTATGTAGTCCTTAAAAATTATATAAACATATCAAATGTATATATTGTGATGTTCAGGAATATATATCAAGCATCTTGGCAAGACCAATGATCTCAATTTTTCTTGAATGTAAAAATATGGAAGGGAGTGACGAAAGAGCTGGTGTAAACAGTTTAGTTGATCTGTATCAACATTTGACACACTTGTATTCCAGGTGCCTCTTGGCGCAGGTGTAGCATTGGCCTGCAAATACCAGGGCAACAATGAGCTGTGTGTCTGTCTTTATGGTGATGGTGCTGCAAATCAGGTAAATCTCACCTCACTTCCAAGTAATCATTCATCAACCCCATTGCAGGTCCAAATGATTAATTTGGCCGCTTTATCTGCCTTCTGTGCATAGTCCTTATACTTCATTACTCTGCTTTATATGCATTTGAACAACTTGTATGATGATGTGTATGTAGCTTTGGTTCTATAGGGAGTTTTCTACACACTTTTGCACTGTTTCTGCAGGGTCAGATCTTTGAGACGTATAACATGGCATCTCTGTGGAAGTTGCCCTGCATATTCATTTGCGAGAATAACAAATATGGCATGGGTACTTCTGTGGAGAGAGCAGCTGCTAGCACTGACTACTACAAGAGAGGAGATTTCATCCCTGGATTGAGGGTAGGATACGCACATTGATGTCACAGGAAGGGCTTTTTTTAGTCATGTAATGAATTGAACTTTGCATGTGATCTTGTCAGAAATGGCTCTTTATGTCAGAATGTCTCTTTACCTGATCTCTCACTATGTAGGTGGATGGCATGGATGTCCTTTGTGTGAGGGAGGCCACCAAATTTGCCGCCGACCACTGCAGATCAGGAAAAGTGAGCTCTGGTTGATTTTAATTGGATGGAAAAACCTGATTGTTTACTTTATCTCAGCTTTGTTAGGATGCTTGATATTTTAAATACTTGTCATTTATCAGATGTGTTTTATCCAAATCAGGGCACAATTCACTAATTATATGGACAATGCCAAAGTGACAACTTTATGATAAATGCCTAGCTGAGTGGTTATTAAAAATATTCCCTTCTCAGAACCTTAACCTCTAAGTTCCCACTTCTTGATTACAGCAAAAGCAGATGAATATTCTATATGGGTACGGAAATTCTATATATTAGTTATAAAGAAACAAAAATATGTATTTTTTTTATTTTATTTTTTTATTTTTTATTTTTCACCCAATTTGGAATGCCCAATTCCCAGTGCGCTTTTAAGACCTTGTGGTTGCGTAGTGATTCGCTTCAATCCGGGTGGTGGAGGATGAATCCCAAGTACCTCCGTGTCTGAGACCATCAACCCGCGCATCTTATCACGTGGCTTATTGAGACATAGCGCCTGTGGAGGCTTCACGCCATCCACCGCGGCATCCGCGCTCAACTCGCCACATGCCCTACCGACAACGAACCACAGTATAGCAACCACGAGGAGGTTACCCCATGTGACTCTACCCTCCCTAGCAACCGGGCCAATTTGGTTACTTAGGAGACCTGGCTAGAGTCACTCAGCATGCCCTGGGATTCGAACTAGCGAACTCCAGGGGTGGTAGCCAGTGTCTTTTTACCACTGAGCTACCCAGGCCCAACACAGAAATAAAATGTTAACTGAAACTTATTACTCAGGGTCCCATTTTGATGGAGCTGCAGACCTATCGTTACCATGGACACAGTATGAGTGACCCAGGAATCAGGTAATAATATCTCATCTCATCTAAAACTATAATTGCTCTGAGCCTTGCATAGCAACCAGCAGGTTTCCTTGATATCTATGTAAATATATTAAGTAAGAATAAAAGATTCAAGAGGTCGTCATAATTTCAAACTCCTAAAACCCTTCACTGTTTAAACTGTGAAACTCAACTCGCATGGCTTGAACTATTCCGACTATACCTCAGTATTACTGCTGTATCTCTGGTGTCCTACTATGTACCTAATGCTACTTTCTGTTAATGTCCCTCACCATAAGTGACAGCACAACATTTGCTCTTCTTATCCACTGTATTTGCATAGTTACCGCACACGTGAGGAGATCCAGGAGGTGCGCAGTAAGAGTGACCCCATCTCAATGCTGAAGGATCGCATGCTAAGCAACAACATGGCAAGTGTGGAGGAACTTAAGGTGAGAATGCATAAAGCCCAAATTATACTTCGGTTTTGACGCAAACGCAAGCCTTTCAAAATATACTTAATTTGACCATGTAGGCATACACAGGCGGTTGGCACATGGCGGGTTACGACTGATATGATATACTGGACTATTTCTCCTCAGGAGTTTAGACACATAAAGGTGTCTTTATATTCCTTCAGACTTGAGTTATACAAATGCAGGTATCTCCTGGCCTCCCCAAACATGCGCTCTTGACCTGCACATCCACTGTTGTTTCCACATTCGTCTCCTGTTTTTTTTTAGCAGTGATTACATCTTGTAGCGCAGGGGTACTCGGTAGGCAGACTCCGGTCCGGATCCGGACCGAAGGACAATTAAATCCGGACCGAGCTCTGAAACTTTGTGCTAGTTATCTGACACCTGGGTAAGTGATTGTGTAAGCATACGTGTATACACGCACGGAGCGGGAATAAATAGCGTTCAGCCTAGTGAGAAATATTTCTCTCTAGATCGGGAACAAAGTGTGTCCAGCACTATGCACTTTATTCCTTAGGGTTGAATTCTCTTGCTTTATTCCTGCTCCACGCGCGTTGTCTCTCTCCTCGCTAGAGACATGGGGCACCGCATAAAGCCTAATTTACTGTACGTATGAGTTGCAGGTGAGGTTATTTTAACAACAGTAGTGGAGACACCGCTACAGATACTGGCATCTTCGCTTAAACACTGCAGAAAACAAAAAGTAAGCAAAGTGAAACTATCTTCATCTGTCTGATATGTGATTCAGGCGGTTCAGCTAAGTCAGGTTTGTGTCAGAGCAAGTTAACCTGCCGCCTTTAGACTATAACGTTTTTTCCATCTAGATTTAGCTTTATTAATCAGCATGTTATGAGCTTTTCATAATAAACAAACAGATTTTTGTTCTAATTTTGTGAAAATTAATCAGAGATGTCATCATGGTAAGGAAAGCCTATTTATATTTAAATTTATCAAACAGCTATTTAATGCTTCACTGTTGTAAATGTAAATTGTTTGTTGTTAGTAGATTCTCACTTTAAGGAAAATAGACAAATGGTCATTCAGACTTTTACATTTTTATACATTTTCTTTCAGGGGACACCCCTGAACCCACAGTATTATTTTATCTGTCAAAAGGCCTCCTGTGTCCCATACATAGGTATAGATTCTGAATGTAAAAATATTTCTACACAAAAACTGTACTGCTGTCACTCAGCTTCAAAATGAACTGTTGATCTTATCTTTTAATATTCATATCCAAGTGCCCTTGACTGAAGTCTTGATGAAATATTTTAATTTTTTGGTTGAAAAGATCTCCTAGACCCCACTACTTCAGCTGTCTCTGGGCCCCCAATGTCCTCATCAGGATTTTTTTTTTTTGTACAAGTACTATTGCTGCCAACGTAGCAAGTTATAAAAAACTATTAAAAAAAAGATGCATAATTTCCTAGCCATATAACTACTGACACCATGTAAGCGACATATTATTATCTGGACCTTTGCTGGGAAGGAAATGTAGAGACCGGACCTCTTGGAACTTTGAGTACCCCTGTTCCAGCGCTTTCTCGTGACAGCAATGGCTCAAATGTGAGTGTTGCCACCTTGTGGGCCCACTAATTAGTGCAAATATTTCGAGGTGCATGTGCAATCTGGGCATTTAAAAATCAGGCTGCGCGCTCAGTGCTCGAGCACTGTGCTAATGACGGAATTTGCGTCAAGCAAGCGTTCGCGTCTGACCGAAGTATATTTTGGACTTAAGCATGAGATCCCTCAATATACTGAATTAGGAAACATTTATGAATGTTTCAGTTGCGCTGTCTAGTATGGCCCTGTTTACACATGATATTAACATCTGTATTGGGTAATCTAATCACAAGTGGTCAGATGAGACACATCGATGAATTTCCTCTGACTTTGGTGCATCATACAAGCATTTTTGTAGTTGGCCATTTCTGCTACTTATAACTCATTGTGTGTGGATCTATGAATAATCACTTTGTCTGTGACTGTGTATAAACCACGATCTTCTGCTTCTCTGACATTTTACACTTATGTCAACATGTGGTTTTGTGATTGGATTGGAATTAAACATTGCACCCAGTCAGAGTCCTTATCCATTCATGCGGCTGTAATAAATATTTACAACAATAGAGATTTGCAACAACCATCTAATTGTGACACCTGTTTGCAGGAGATTGATGTTGAGGTAAGGAAGGAGATTGAGGATGCTGCTCAGTTTGCCACCACAGACCCTGAGCCTCCACTGGAGGATCTTTGCAACCACATCTTCTACAATGACCCTCCTTTGGAAGTGCGTGGCACCAACCCTTGGACCAAGCTCAAGTCCGTCAGCTAAACTATCTTCCATCATCCCAACTCCCCTCCTTTTCCGAACAGCTGACCATCTCCTGTTCAAGCGCACATCACAACAAAATACTATTGCCTTTAGTTGGCTATAGGTTTCATAGACACTGTTTTTTGGAAACCCAGCCAAATCTGTCCACCACATAGAGACCTTTTTTGACATTTAATCATTGCCTTGTTTTGTTGTCTTCATCATGATAAGTTCAGCCTAGCATAATTCCAATACAGTCTTCAGTACTTATTTTATAAAGGTTTCATTACTGAACTAAATGCAGTAAAATGTAAAACAAATAAAATACAACATAAATACATATTGGCAATGGGTGAGTGTAACTGATGGCATTTGGCTTGTAACTTTTGGTGCTTTTCAAGTGACCCCAATGTCTCTATTGCTTAGTGTCCATGCATTACAGACACCTCCCATCATTAAGCTGTATCAAAGTTCAGTCATTGCAGACATGCACACATACATCTCACTCTATATTGAGTGTGGTGTTGCTGCCAAATCATATCTTTCATCAAATTCTTTCAGCCCTACTTCCTATTAAACTGACCATAATTGTTGAAAGGGAAAGGTTTATTAATATTAATTAAATGTAAATCTATTTGATCACGTAAAGCATACAAAATAAATAAAAGTGTGTTATTTATGGGGTTTAAAATGGGAAGTGTTATTTTATTCTGTTGTATCTTGGAAAGCAAACAGGGCCCTACTAATATATATATATATATATAATGTTGGGCCTGAAAGCGCTTAAGCTATAACTATATCTGAAAACCAAGATGAGTAGGATTTTAAAAAGCAAAATCTCAATCATTTATTTAAAACAGGGTTTTTATGTATTTATTTTTAAAAAAAGCAATGATACTTGTGAATACAACTTCACTTTTGGTGATTCCAATGCATTAATGGTTGTTTTAATAGGGTTATTTAAAACACGTCTGTAGCTGGAAGATGATTTATTGCATTGGATGTTAGGATGCTGTTCAGGTTATGAAGAGGCATCAGGGTCACTGGTTAAGCCCTTTTGCCTTGTTGACCAGGATGAGTCAACAAAATCAGGCAATGGCTGTGTGATCCAATGTGGTGTTTTTATCATACGACTAAAAATAAATGTTTCCAAGACAATCTTTAGTTGTGATTTGATGACTTTATATTATCCCCCCTTTTGTTGTAGTTAAAATATATTATTGAATGCAAATTTTGATCAAAAAGAAAATACATTTAAGTTAACAGAAATGTAAAATCAGAAACCTCTTTGGTGCACGATCATAAAGTGCTTCTAGAAAATGGGACACAAAATAAAATGGGTCTCATGAAAAAGGAGAGCGTGAATAAAACACAATCCCCAAATCAGCTTTATGCTAAGCCCTTTGGCTGGATGTGTATGTGCCAGCTGTGGGATGGTGATTTCCCTTCCTTAGCTGTGTTTTGAGGAGCAAAGTAATCCAACTCAGTGTGCACTTGACTTAGATGTGTTACATTAGGAATCATGAACTAACAATGAATACTACTTTATAACAGCTTTATAAATCTTGGTTCATGTTCATTTATGAAAATACAATTGTTCATGTTAGTTATGCATTAACCTTTGTTTTAAAAATGTATTTGTATATGTTGAAATTAACATTAACCAAGATTAATAAGTGCTGTTGTTCATGTAAATTAATGTTGTTAACTAATGTTAACAAACACAATCCTATTGTAAAGTGTACTGTTATTTCTAAAGAGGAACTAAATTAGGTTTAATGATAAAATTATTTGAAGAAAGCCTAAAAGAGACAGATAGACTCTTCTACATAATGATAACAAATTAATCACAAAGATACGACCGAGAATGCTCCAATGTGCCCTAAAAATAGAGTTTAGACAGCTCCCCCACTGAATAGGCGATATGAAAATGGAATTTAAAACCACGCCACAATTTACAGACAGAGCTTATTTAAGTAAGCATTCATTAATCGACCAAATTTTTACCTGGGCACTAAAGTACGGGGTGGGTACCAGTGGATGGCAACGCTTCCCCTCTATGACGCGCGATGACGTTTCTTCCAGCCTCGTTCTGACAGCCAGGTGAACGGGACGACGACGCCATGTTGAGAGAGAACGGAAGTGAATCGTTCTGCTGTTAAAAACATACTTTGAATTTTTGTCAAAAGAATCTTTGAAGAGGAGGTGGACACTTGAAAAGTAAAGAGTAACCCACAACGCATTTGGGCCGGACTAGTCTTATATTCTACGCGCGAGATAGCGCTCATCCTGCTTGTGGGACTCTTTGTAGTGCAACTTTGTACTGACAGCGTAAAATCACTACACGGAGTGGTTGTAAGTTACAGTTCGGGACTTGAAGATGCCCCTGGCACAGTTTGCGGACCCTTGGAGGAAGTTGCCCGTGGGGCATGTGGAAAACGAGGTGAGCTGCATTGCGTTTACGAAATCGTTTGAAATCACAACTAATCCTTCAAGTAATCTTTGTGTCAAAGAGGAATGCTAGTGTACAGCCTTTTACATGCTTGCGAGGTGCTTGGGGAAATACAAGTCATACCTATACAAACACTTTACAACAATGTAAAACACTGGTTTCACATAAAAAGTTTGCGTTTTCATGCAAGCACTTCGCTACTTTTCGAACATGTTACTAAAATGCACAACCTGTTTACTCGTTCACGAGACCAATGTAAATCGACGTTAAAATGCAACAAAGGATGCAATATGTTTCTTTTGGATTTTTACTAATAACCATACTAGTGCCATGTAACTTGGAGCAGTTCGTAAAGCTTGAATATGCAAGCCACCAAAAAAGGTCCATGTCGAGGCAGGGCTTGACCAGACATGCACAGTGTGTTCAACTTGCATCGGGTTTCCCTATAATGGACATTTGCTAGGTTTAGTAGCTAGTTGAAGTTTGACTTGAGGACGACTTGGGTAATCAGCACAGGGTGGGGTACTGAGATTGTCTGATAGGCGGTGTCATAAAAACCTAGTGTGCTGCTTACCTAGACAGGATATTTGGGGAATCAAAGGTGCGTTTTTCAGTATGCTAGGTAGGTAGCTCAGTAAGTTTTGAGACACAACCAAGGTGTAGCTTTTGGCTGGGTCGCTGCGAAACATTCTTTTTGCATTCTAGACAGAATTCTGTCTGTTTGCCAACTAATTAAACGTTCATTATTCTTTTTCGCCTCAGGTGTCTTGCCGAATTTTGACTTCCTAGTATGGTTATGTTTAGGGGTAGGTGTAGGGGTGGCCTTTAGGGATAGGGACCAGTGATAATTGGTTAAGGTTAGGGGTGGGGGTAAGGGTTGGGCTTTAGGGATAGGGACCAATCAGGTAGCAGGGAGTCAGATTTCAGCACAATACCTGGATGTATCTGTCTGTATGTATTTAGATTTAGTGCATTACATTAAATTTTTAATAACTTTTTGTAAATCTAGCTAATCAAAAGTGAATGATCTGAACGAGAGATGTGCAGAGCATACCTCGGGTCTTTAGTGACCCGGGACCTCATCCAACCCCATGTACCTCATCCATTTTTTTGGAGTTATGCCCACACCTCTTTAGTATACCTTTATCTTATGAATAGTGTAACAAGAAAAAAATAAAAAATCTATATACAATACTGTGCAGAATTCTTAGGCACATAAGATATTTCACAAAAGCATTTGTCTTAAGATGGTTATTTATATCTTCAGCTTTAGTGTGTCAATAGGAAATATAAATGTTTGACTCCCAAACAATACTTTTGCAAATAGAAAAGATTAGAATAGAAGAACAGGGAGCCCTGCAACGGATGTCATGGCCCCCACAAAGCCCCCCCACTGAACATCGTGTCAGTCTGAGATTACATAAAGAGACAGAAGCAATTGAGACAGCCTAAATAGATAGAAGAACTGTGGCGAATCCTCCAAGAAGCTTGAAACATAATATCTGCCAACATCCAAGAAAAACTGTGTCCGGGTGTACCTAGGAGAATTGGTGCTGTTTTAAAGGCAAAGGTGATCACACCAAATATTGATTTAGCATTTTTTTTTATTTTTTTTATATATATTTACTGGACTTTGTATGACATTAAGTGATAAATGAAAACTATTTATTTCATTATTTTTGAAGACATCCTCACTATGCAACATTTTTGGTGAAGAAGCAATGTGGAAGTAAACTATATCAAGTACAACACATAAATAGTATGGCTATTGACATTTTGGGTGTACAGCTAAAATTTTGCAAGTTATGCGTCTACTTAGACTCAATAAGTGCCTAAGAAAATAAATATTTGTTGCATTACGTATAGCTTATATGTTGTGTAGCTCAATGTGTTTGACATTCAGTGTCTCATGAATGTTCTGTGATTTAATTAATCATCTCTTTGATATATGAAAAATAAAACATCAGAATATATTATTTTCTAGTATTTTCTAATTGTCTTGAAAATGCTTTGAAAACTGTAAACTATTAAGTCATTTTGTAGATCAACTTGTGATAGACATATGTGCTGGGTAGCTAAAGACCTGAGGTATGTAATAATGTTTGGTAAAAACACCCATGCATTTAAGTGTTAAATGGACTGCCAAAACTTGTTCAGCGCAGTTATGTAGCCAAATGATATTTTTACAAGATGCCATTGTACTGCATGACTACTGCATTCAAAAACAGTACCATGGTATTTATGTGGTATTTTAAGGTATTTTAAAGAATACCATGGTATTACCATGGCACATATCCAAAAAATTGTTTTTGTTAAAGGTAAAGCTAGATAGGCCACTGAAGACTCATACATAGTTTTAGTAACATTTATTTTTTTACTTATTTTATTGGAAATATGTTTTTATGTTATTCTGTTTTAATTCTACTGACACCCTTAAAAACAACAGACTTCACTTTTGTAGTTTTTATCAAAAAATGCATCTTAAACGTCTTATATAGGTGTGTATATTGTAACCTCGATTTCGCCATGAAAATAGCCATAGAAGCTGGTATGGTGTTAAAAACAAACAAACAAACAAACAAAGTGCCAGTGGTAAAAGATCTGAACTGCTCATTGAAAGGTTATAAGTTCAAACTACACCAGGGACACCCCATGAACTATCGTGCCATTGAAAGGCACTTGACTACAGATTGCTTAGGCTTGGTAAGTTGGCTTTTGATTAAAAACATGAGATAAATTACAAAATATACTACTAAAGAGTCAATAGTCTCTCTCATTCTCTCAGAATTAACTGTCCTCTGATCCAGGCTAATCCTGTGGTTTGAAAATAGTCACACTGAACACTTTTAGTCCACTCTTTGTGTGTGGTGCTATAAATAATCACTTCGTCTGTGACTGTGTATAAACAAAGATCTTCCGCTTCTCTGACATTTTACACTTATGTCAACATGTGGTTTTGTGATTGGATTGGAAGTAAACATTGAACCCAGTCAGAGTCCTTATCCCTTCATGCAGCTGTAATAAATATTTACAACAATGGAGATTTGCAACAACCATTTAAATTGTCCTCCTTCCCTTAATAAGAGTGCATTTTTAATTTGCATCTTCCCTGTCCTAAAGACCACTTTTTGTCTGTGGTTTAAGTTTTTGGCCTGTCCAATTAACCTTGCTTAGTTAATGATCATTGTACCTCCCAAGTGCTTTTCTAATAATAACATGATGTCAGAAGTTTTTTTTAATTATTATTTTCAGACTGCTTTGTGTTGCTTTGAAATAACATAATTTTTCATGTGTTTTGTAGGATGACTCCTTGGTTGATGATGATGCTCCTGTTCAAGTAAGTTTAAGACTACATCTAGTTATGAGGTGTACATATGTTGTCTGTGTATGTGTTTTTGCTTGTTTGTGAATTTGTACATACTAGTGTTGTCATGGTACCAAAGTTTCGGTAGTCGATACCAGTGAAATTTCACTGTTCTCGATACCAATTTCGATACCACAGCAAAAATATGCTAATGTACTATTGAACACAAGTTTAGTTATTTTTAATAATTATTTTAATAATGATAGTTTAATAATTATTAATATTTTCCAGAACATGTTTTAAAGTTGAATTTAATCATCAAAATGGTAACTAATCAATTCATTCTTAAAACATTTAATAAGTGAAAATATAACTTTTTAACATGTCATTGCATTTTTTTGCCAAATTTTTATTCAACAGCCGTCTTGCTTGTGATATATTGATTAATTATTGTTATTATTATTATTATTACAGTGAATATTACATTTTACTGTACAGTTGTAATATATTTGTATTCAATTAATTATTTAATTTCTTCAATTTCAAGCATCTAGCTTTTATTTTGAATCGTGCGTTTATTATGATGTGTTTTTTGCCGGAAGCTTCACTTTTCCGGATGAACAGTGTGATCATTGAAGACTTTCAAGTCACATCTGAAATCTCATCTGTTTACACTGGCCTTTGAGTCTGAGAAATGAAATGTAGGGGATGGTTTTGGAGTGTTTGTATTTAGACTACTGGTGTTTGTGTATGTGGTTATTTTGAAATGTTATATTTTAAATTTTATTACTGTGAAGCACTTTGGTCAACTCT